>NC_084484.1:56761310-57078810 GCF_030035675.1 Rhineura floridana | reverse complement strand
AAACCGCCCAGAGAGCTTTGGCTATGGGGCGGTATATAAATATAATAAATAAAAAAAATAAAATATCTTTTGAAATGTGCACTTCTCCAACTTTTGCAGTGCTGTTCTCCAGCCAAGTAATGTGCACAAAGATGGGTATAATGGAGTAAAACCTGCATAAAAATGCACATATTAGTGAAAATAACATACAAAAATGCATTATAATAGGGGGAATTGCCTTGTTAAAATGTGTATATTGGGCAAAGTTGCATACAAAAGCATGTATGTATTCTAGGAGAAATTTACGCTAAAATGCTGGTGAATTTTCATAAATACATTAAAAAAATCACAAACTGATGTGGAAATGTGGAGAACTGAACTTTCATCCCTAATGTGGGATAAATGTGTTCATGTATGGAGGGTATAGGTGCTAATCATCATTGTAGTGAAATTATGTTAGTGCAGCCCTGGAAATATGCTCACGGTGACATGAAGAAATAACCACATTTGGGTAGAAAAGATACAATACATCTCACATTTGTACCAGATCATAATTTCAGAATATATATATGGAATTTATGTGGTCTTGGCTCATCAATCCTAGGTAAATTGTTCGTAGAATTACTTTCATTGTTGGATTGTAACTCATTGTACTTAAATCCTCACATGCAATGCCAGAAACACCAATGCTTACTTGTTTGGCTATTATCAACAAGAATGGTAATAAAGTCATAATCATTTGGTACCACTTGGAAGCTTAATGGCTCTAGGTTTGAATATTATGCTAAGTTGGCATTGTTTGCAGTGACATATTTGCAAATCAGTGTTTGATTCCATGCAGCAGACCTATCACGAAGACTGTAAGGTAGTTGTACATATCTACATATTATGATAAACAGCAATGACTACAATGATAAACAGCATGATAAATAGCAGTGACTAAGGACAAAACTAGTTTTGATACCTGACACAGGACGGCTGCCAATATGGTAGCCCCATGTCCTGTTGTTTTATTTTGTTCATACTCCATAATATAAAATCAAGCTTATCTGTACCATTTCCCCACCAGCAGCCAATTTTGTGGAGCATGGATGAATTACACAGGTAAGTCTTACTAAACAGAGAGAGGAAGAAGGTGACATGGTATTGCCATTGTTGGTGGCACCCCTGTGTCAAGCATTACACCTATTTCCTCTCCATGTGACGAGAAAATGGCCACAAATGCACATTTTTGTAGGTTTTGCAAGATCGGGTCACATCTTGCAAAGCTCCTAGGCCACATGTCTGAAATTAATATCCAAAGGTGTCAGAACAACAATATGTATACGTATTTGACAACAGCCATTTGGCAAAATGTCCTCTCTGTAAGTAGCAGCATCTGTTGTGGTATAAAATTTCCATTGCATTTGGTAAAGTAGGTAGGGATTGCCTATGGTGATTAAACTTTACAATGGGAGAAGGGAAAGCAAGACACAGGGCTGCCATTTTCAGTGGTATCCTATGTACCATGTCTTATTTTATACAATTTCTGCTCCCATGTGCTGCTAAAACAGCTCATCTGTGTGAACACCAAAATGCACTAATTCATCACATTGTTCTTTTCTTATTTTCTTTTTCAAATTCTAACTCAATGGGTCAAGAAATGGGAACATCCATTTGCTTGGGGGCTAAACGCAAGTTGGATTACCTGGAGGAAAGAATTTGTAGCACTTCTCAGAATGACACATTCTTTGTCCAAAGTCTTTGATGAATGTTTATGAGAATAAACACATTTGCAAGACTCAGTATTGCTTCATTAATTATTTGTGAGCCAAAAAAAAGGGGGGAGGCTAAATTCACAATGAATATTATTTGCAGTGCATAATTCAGCCAGCTCTAATTATTTACCACCTGTAGAGGAGATAGAGGCAAATAGATATTTAAATATGGAAGTTGCCTCTTTCCTGCCTAACTATGACAAATCCACAGAGTCAGAGAGCGGGCAAAACTCTCCCTGAAATCTCTAATTGGCAGCCAAGTAAGATGGCAACTTGTGCAATGGATACTATGTGTCTGTATATACTATTATACTCAAACTTAAATTAAACTTTTAAAATACAAGAAACCAACAATACATTAAAATATGTTTCTTGAGTAAATATACATTCAATTAGGACAAAAACCATATCCAGAGCCACAGCAACAAAACATCAGTAAAACATTAGCAAAACCAGTAAAACATAAATTAAAAGCCATTCAGAAGATATGGCTTTCCAAAGCTATTTTAAATACTGCAACCAAATGGGTCAACTGCAATTCTCTTGGGATGGGTCTGTAAGGTAGGAGCCTCTGCTGAAAAAGACCCATCCCTACTGCCCATCTGTGACGTCCTTCCCTGCTTCTCCCTGTCACGTTCCCACCTGCTTGTGGCTACTGCCTTTCACTAGGCACCACCAGGGATACCACCGGTCCGGACCATCCTTTATATGGTTTCTCACTCCGCTCTAGCACAGATCTCACTAGATCCCCCTGCTAGGCAGCACCACCAGTCACGTCCTATAACCAATACTCCCAGAGACTTTGCCTGAGTCTCTCTCTAGCTGGTTACTTTTGTGACTGCGTGCTTATGCTGTTCCCAACCCCCTTGTATCTTTATAGATAACGCATACAACTCTGGGTTGCTCTGGATACTTGAATTGTTATTATTCGTCCCTTCACCGTGTTGACCATTGTACTGTACTGTCACTGAGTGTTTTTCCATCAAGTCTGAAAGTCTGGAAAGTTACAAGAAGTGTCTGGAGAAGCAGCCTTATCTGCTGTGCCTGGCCTGAGAGAGCAGACATCCAAGGCCAGTAGTTGTCATGGTGATGGGAGATAACAGCTTGGGAAAAGGTCTAACAGTTGATGTTAGAGTGCTGTCTGTGTCTGTCTTACTTTTGCTTTTGAAGAGGGAAGAAGGGGGGAACTATGCCTTAAGCCTTAATGTCTCAGTAAATGGACTCTTAAAAACTTTCTCAAGCCTCTGTGAAGTTTCTTGCTCAACTTAACTCCAAAGTAACGTTCGCTGTCACGCAACAATGCTCACACATCAACAGGGTTATGGGCCCAGATCCAATGCGCGTTACACAGGAGTAAGTGGCTGGTCTGAACGGCAGACGGAGATCCAGAGGGCAGCGTGATTGATTGTACCAGACAGAGGTGAGCAGAGATGGCTGCTGTAAACATGTCTGGTGCAGGCTTGCCAATGGGGAGGCTTACAGAAAAGAATTATGGCAGTTGGAGGCCAAGAATGCGTGCTTTCCTAATAAAAGAGGATTTATGGGAAGCTATTGATGGAACACCCCCTGCACCCCTTACAGCGGCCTGGATACAGAATGATGAGAGGGCACAGGCTTTTATTACTCTGGCTCTATCTGACTCTCAACTGCTACACGTGAGAGATGTTACAAATGCCAAACAGATGTGGGAGCGGTTGGAGGGCATTCATGTGCAACAGACCGTGGGATCTAAGTTGTGTTTGGCAAGGAAGCTGTATCAGATGCGCTTCATGGGTGAGTGCGATATGAGTGAGCATCTCACGGAATTCAGGCGCTTGTTTGCTGAGTTACAGGATCGAGGAGTCGAGCACTCTGTCCTTCAGAAGACCTATTTGATCCTGGCTTCACTCAATGGGAGTTGGAATAATTTTGTTATGGGAATTGAAGCCATGCCTGACGGTGGCCTGAACATTGAATTTATTGAGGAAAAATTGACTCAGGAATGGCAGCGGAGGCAGGAGGCAAAAAATGCCGAGCCGAAGGAGGCTGTCGGAAGCAAGCAGGATTACAAGCAGGAGCAGCAGCAGCTAAAGGCTTGTTATGTCTGCGGGGCTCGTGGGCATCTCCAGAGAGACTGTGCAGTCAAGCGAAACTCCAGAGAAGGAAGCTGGAAACAGGGAAGTGTGAACTTTGTTTGTAAACAGAAGCCTCAAGATTTAGGACCTATTGACTGGATTCTTGACAGTGGTGCGTCCCATGTATTAATTACAGACATGAGTTTGTTTTACACTTCAGAAGACGCGCAGGACTTTGTTCAACTAGCGGATGGATCGCGGAAAAATGTGGAGGCTTGAGGACTGGTGAGATTTGATAAGCTTGGAATACTGTCGGATTGTTTATTTGTACCAGAACTGTCTCATAACATATTGTCTGTGAGAAAACTGACCAGTTGTGGGTTTTCAGTGTTATTTGACAGAGACAAATGTTATGTAATGAGAGGAGGTGAAGTGTGCATGCAGGGAAGCCTGAATGATTCACAGTTTGTAATAAAGAGCAGTCAAGCAGGGTGTGCTGTGTTAAATGCTGAGGCACAGACACATCAGGGCTGCATCCATGATTGGCATCAAAGGCTGGGGCATGCAAACTTTGACACGATTAAGAAAACCCCAATGCATAGTGAAAACATGCGGTTAAAAGACTGTGGGCAGCTAATGGATTGTGATGCATGCCATAAAGCGAAAATGACAATTGCAACCATAAACCGGGAGACTGAAAGGACCACAACAGCTCCCTACCAGCTAGTTCATGTTGATTTATTAGGGCCAATAAACAGTTCACGTGGAGGTGCGAGATTCTTTATGGTGGTGGTTGATGATTTTACGAGATTTTGTCATGTTTTTCTGCTCAAGCAGAAAAGTGAAGCTGAGCAGAAGCTGAAACTGTTCATTAAGAGAATCGAAACTCAACATGGCACCACGGTGGGGGCTATACGCTCAGATCAGGGAGGGGAATTCACAAGCAAGCATTGAGTGACTTCCTCGAGAGTAAGGGAATACGCCAAAGTTTCACAGCTCCTTATTCTCCGTTTTCTAACGGGACCGCAGAGAGAAAAAACAGAGTGCTTCAGGAAGCAATGAGAGCCATGCTAATGGATTCCAGTTTGGGGAACTCCTTCTGGGCAGAGGCAATTCTGTATGCGAATTACATTCACAACCGGGTGTTACATAGTGCCATTAAAATGTCACCCTACGAGAAGCTCACTGGGAGAAAGCCGAAAGTGCAACACATTCAGAAATTTGGGGCACGTTGTTGGGTACACATACCACAAAACAAGAGAAGTGGCAAACTTGCACCCAGAGCACAACAGGGATTTGTTCTGGGGTTTCAGAATGCATATTTCAGAATTTGGATACCAGAAACACAGCAATTAGTTCTGAGCAGAAGCATTAAAGTCTCAGAAAAGCCTTGGGATCAAAGGCAAACAGTCATTCTTACAGGGTCAGCTGACACACAAGCACAAACACAAGCGCAAACATTTAAACCAAATCTAGATGTAAAAGTGGAGGGCACACAAATTCCTCTCAGGGATGCATTAAATGAACTCATTTGTGGGAAACGTAGAAATAAGAAACGCAAGGCTGAAGAAATGGAATTTCCTGAGCAAGCTGTGCCAAGCACCAGTTCAAACTGGGGGGCTGGGAGAGCAGAAGCTCTAGTGCCTTTGAGACGTTCTGAGAGATCCAACATTGGCAAACCGCCTGAAAGATTTACTGTAGGATTAATAACCAGTCCTGGACTGCATAAAGAGGTTGAGATGGATCCTGAGACACTGTATCTGACTTGTGTTCAGCTGAAGTTTGATTGAATAAAGTTTTAGCTAAATGTACAGAGATGTTCTGAAATGTACTGAAATGTAAACTGGATCTGTATGATGTAATGTACTGAAATGTATTGCAAGATGTGTTGTAGAAATGTATTATTGTAATTATTGTAATGAATTACAGACATGATGGGAAAAAAGGGGGAAATGTTGACCATTGTACTGTACTGTCACTGAGTGTTTTTCCATCAAGTCTGAAAGTCTGGAAAGTTACAAGAAGTGTCTGGAGAAGCAGCCTTATCTGCTGTGCCTGGCCTGAGAGAGCAGACATCCAAGGCCAGTAGTTGTCATGGTGACGGGAGATAACAGCTTGGGAAAAGGTCTAACTGTTGATGTTAGAGTGCTGTCTGTGTCTGTCTTACTTTTGCTTTTGAAGAGGGAAGAAGGGGGAAACTATGCCTTAAGCCTTAATGTCTCAGTAAATGGACTCTTAAAAACTTTCTCAAGCCTCTGTGAAGTTTCTTGCTCAACTTAACTCCAAAGTAACGTTCGCTGTCACGCAACAACGCTCACACATCAACACACCGCTGCCACCATTAGATACTGTTTCTGTTCAGCCTTGGTAATTACCTTGCTCTCCCTTCTGGTATGTATATCCCCCAGCCAAGGATCAGGCCTTTGGTAAACCAAATAAGTATTTATTAAATATCAGAAATAACAAGATTAGTTTTAGAATGTTTCACAAGCGTATGGTTTCATCTATTCCTGTTTTGTACTTGACTTATTATTAATCAGAACTCCAACTCCCTCTTTCTCCACACTCCCAACATCCACCACCAAACACCTTCTCCACCCTACTAACATCCACCCAGATTCAACTGTCATTCTTCCATTTATACTCTCAGCCATTCAAACGCTCAGCCAATCATCCAGCATTCTACTGCTCATGTACTCCCCCCTCCTCTTTCACTCCACTTACCATATGTCTTCTATATAAACAGCACTTACCATATTTACACTATAAGCAGGAACATCACACCATCCATGTAGCTAATCCTGAAGGCAGGCCAACAAGAAGAGTCTCCATTACACATCTTAAAAGCATAGGCAGATTCATATGGGCACAGGTTGTCCTTCAAATAACATCTCCCCAAACCATTTAGGGCTTGAAATGTCAAAACCAGTTCTTTGAATTGGGTCCAGAAACGCACCATGTGGTAATCAGTGTAACTGATACAGAATCATTATAATATGTTCTGACTAGATAGCCCCAACGAGCACATTAGCAGCTGCATTTCAAGTTTCCAGATCATCTTCAAGGGCAGCTTTGCATAGAGCACATTACAGAAGTCAAACAGAAAAGAAATTTAACTCTTTCTACTGCAAATTATGCTTAAAAAGCTCTTGGCAAGGACCATAAAAAGTCTTCTAGAGATGTTGCTCTGCAGCATTGTGAACCTTTCCCCATCCTGTCTGTATGTGTGGGAAGGAGAAAATACTAAAGGGTGTTTGCTCCACTGGAGTACACATTCTCCTGAAGTATCTGGTTTTTTTTTTTTAAAAAAAAAACTGTACATACAACCCTGCCTGTCCCTCATGCCCAGCAGCCCTCCCATTATGCAGGCGGAGCAGATTCTGCTGCCAACTCTCTATCCTTGTTAAGTAAGCCTGGCTTTGTTAATATAGGAAGATGCTAAAAAAAATCAGTCATCATTGAAAACTCTCAGCTCTAGTGGAATATTTCATGCATTGCATTATCAAGAGAAATGGTTAGGATGAGGTTGTTAATCTATGTTGCTCCTCACAATATAATGCAAATCTATCTATCTGTCTGTCTATCTGTCTGTCTGTCTGTCTAATCAACAGTATCCAAAGACCACTAAGGCTGCCCTATAACAGAATTTGCAGGGTGTCTCAATCGGGGGCATCTCAATAAAAGTATAAAGTGGCATAAAATACAGCCAGAGAGATTCAAAAACAGTTTAAAGCTATGATGGATTAAATGGCCTGCATTTTTTTACAAAGATTTTTGCCTTACTTGGTGTTGGCATGCAGAGAAGATTTGGGCATTTATAGCTGATTTATTTCGGCATTTATAGGTGATCTACAAAAATATATTATTTTGTTAATTTTTAATTCTTATTTTTTAAACTATATTACACAAAGTGTTTATAAAAAATAATGGTGGTTGAATACTGAGCAAAAAAGACCCAACATAGCAAAAAACAACTATATATGACATATTTAAAATTTGAAAAGAAAAATAATAAAAAGGCAACAATACTATCCTGAATGGAAAGCTCCTGTCTCATCTGATTTCTATTTTGTTATTCACTAATAGGCAAAAACCCTTGCAGTTTAAGAATGTACCTATAGCCAACAGATATTTCTATCAAACTTTAAAAAGCAGGGAAATTAGAACCCTAAATACAACAATACAGCGACTAGTACGTAGGGACAAAGAGAACTATTACAATAGTTACTGTATAGAAATAGAAGAGGACACCAAAAAGGATAGAACAAGAGCCCTGTTCCAAAAGATTAGAGAAATGAAAGGGAAATTTAAACCAAGAGTAGGGATGTTGAATAATCAACAGGGGAACACACTGACTGACCGAGATGAAATAAAAGGAAGATGGAAGCAATACACTGAAGAACTCCATAAAAGAGATGCCAGGATGGCAGATTCATTCACGGAGGAACCATATGATGAAGGACCAGAAATTTTAGAATGCAAGGTGAAAGCTGCTCTTAAAATACTTGGAAGAAACAAATCACCAGGAATAGATGGCATACCAATATAGTTGCTACAAGCTACTGAGACTGAATCAGTCCAAATTTTGACTCAAATCTGTCAACAAATATGGAAAACTAAACAATGGCCCACAGACTGGAAGCGTTCCATATACATCCCAATTCCAAAGAAAGGGGATCCCAGGGAATGCAGTAATTATTGAACTATTGCCTTAATATCCCATGCAAGTAAAGGAATGCTCGAGATTCTACAACAAAGGCTCTTGCCATATATAGAGCGAGAAATGCCAGACGTCCAAGCTGGATTTAGAAAGGGAAGAGGTACCAGAGATCATATCGCAAACATACGTTGGATAATGGAACGGAGCAAGGAATTTCAGAAGAAAATCACCCTGTGCTTTATAGATTACAACAAAGCCTTTGACTGTGTAGATCATGAAAAACTATGGAATGCTTTAAAAGAAATGGGGGTGCCACAGCATCTGATTGTCCTGATGCGCAACCTATACTCTGGACAAGAGGCTACTGTAAGGATGGAATATGGAGAAACCGATTGGTTCCCCATCGGAAAGGGTGTGAGACAGGGGTGTATTTTATCACCCTGTTTATTTAATCTATACGCAGAACATATCATACGGAAAGCAGGACTGGACCAAGATGAAGGAGGTGTGAAAATTGGAGGGAGAAATATCAATAATTTAAGATATGCAGACAATACCATACTACTAGCAGAAACCAGTAATGATTTGAAACAAATGCTGATGAAAGTTGAAGAAGAAAGCACAAAAGCAGGACTACAGCTGAACATCCAGAAGACTAAAGTAATGACAACAGAAAATTTATGTAACTTTACAGTTGACAATGAGGACATTGAACTTGTCAAGGATTATCAATACCTTGGCACAATCATTAACCAAAATGGAGAGAATAGTCAAGAAATCAGAAGAAGGCTAGGACTGGGGAGAGCAGCTGTGAGAGAACTAGAAAAGGTCCTCAAATGTAAAGATGTATCACTGAACACTAAAGTCAGGATCATTCAGACCATGGTATTTCCGATCTCTATGTATGGATGTGAAAGTTGGACAGTGAAAACAGCGGATAAGGGAAAAATCAACTCATTTCAAATGCGGTGTTGGAGAAGAGCCTTGCTGATACCATGGACTGCAAAAAAGACCAATAATTGGGTGTTAGAACAAATTAAACCAGAACTATCACTAGAAGCTAAAATGATGAAACTGAGGTTATCATACTTTGGACGCATCATGAGAAGACATGATTCATTAGAAAAGATAATAATGCTGGGAAAAACAGAAGGGAGTAGAAAAAGAGGAAGGCCAAACAAGAGATGGATTGATTCCATAAAGGAAGCCACAGACCTGAACTTACAAGATCTGAACAGGGTGGTTCATGACAGATGCTCTTGGAGGTTGCTGATTCATAGGGTCGCCATAAGTTGTAGTCAGCTTGGAGGCACATAGCAACAACAACATGGTGAATGCAACAGGGGACCAGGAGACATGACCTCCTCTCTGAGATATTGTACTGCCCAATAAATTTGTCAAAATGGACTGTGAAAGACCAACCCAAATAGTGTTTTCACTTTTACAAATTTGTATAGGAGATGAAGATGAAGGAGGTGTGAAAATTGGAGGGAGAAATATCAATAATTTCAGATATGCAGATAATACCATACTCTTAGCAGAAACCAGTAATGATTTGAAATGAATGCTGATGAAAGTTAAAGAGGAAAGCACAAAAGCAGGACTACAGCTGAACGTCAAGAAGACTAAAGTAATGACAACAGAAGAGTTATGTAACTTTAAAGTTGACAAGAACATTGAACTTGTCTAGGATTATCAATACCTTGGCACAGTCATTAACCAAAATGGGGACAATAGTCACGAAATCAGAAAAAGGCTAGGACTGGGGAGGGCAGTGATGAAAGAACTAGAAAAGATCCTCAAATGCAAAGATGTATCACTGAACACTAAAGTCAGGGTCATTCAGACCATGGTATTCCTGATCTTTATGTATGATGTGAAAGTTGGACAGTGAAGAAAGCAGATAAGAAAAAAATCATCTCATTTGAAATGTGGTGTTGGAGGAGAGCTTTGCAGATACCATGGACTGCGAAAAAGACAATTGGATGTTGGAACAAATTAAACCAGAACTATCACTGGAAGCTAAAATGGTAAAACTGAGGTTATCATACTTTGGACACATAATAAGAAGACATGATTCACTATAAAAGACAATAATGCTGGGAAAAACAGAAGGGAGTAGAAAAAGAGGAAGGTCAAGCAAGAGATGGATTGATTCCATAAAGGAAGCCACAGACCGGAACTTATAAGACCTGAACAGGGTGGTTCACGACAGATGCTCTTGGAGGTCGTTGATTCATAGAATCGACTTGAAGGCACATAACAACAAAGTACAATATCTCAAGGAGGAGGTCAGGTCTCCTGCTCCCCTGGTCCATTCACTATAGCTTGCCAATTTTCCTACTTTTTAAAGTTAGATAGAAATATCTGTTGGCTATAGGGATTATAAGGGGATGGGGAGGGGAAGGGAGGGGCAAAGGAAGGGGAGGGAAGGGGCAAGAGGGAGGGGATAGGAGGGAGGTGGATGAGAGGGTAGGTTTGATCATTTGCATGCTTTTTTAGTTCAGTGGGATTTACTCCTGTGCAATCATGCTTAGGATAGATGAAACTGACCTGTGGGAGGGGCAGGAAGGGGAGGGGCAGGGAGGAAGAGGGAGGGAAGGAGATTGGATGGATGGGCACTAGGCAGAGAGGAAGACCCTTTCCTTTCCATAAGGCAAACTCTGTGAACAATATCATTCTTTTTCAGGGTTTCTCCCACCTCTTTAATCTATGGCAGGCACATGTAGCCTCCCACTCAAATTTAAACCAAAACTATCCCTGCCC
Organism: Rhineura floridana; assembly: GCF_030035675.1. Taxonomy (NCBI): domain Eukaryota; kingdom Metazoa; phylum Chordata; class Lepidosauria; order Squamata; family Rhineuridae; genus Rhineura; species Rhineura floridana. The sequence continues at coordinate 57,067,594 of NC_084484.1, read as the reverse complement.
ACATCCACACCAGACCTTTATTTCACTTTAGACAGTCTCCCAAAGAATCCTTGGAAGTGTAGTTAGTGAAGGGTGCTGAGAGTTGCTTGGAGGTGCCCTGTTCCCCTCACAGAGCTTCAATCTGTGTAGCTCTCTATTAAACCACTCTGGCCACTGGAGCTCTCTCAGGGGAATAAGAGTCTCAGCACCATTCACAAACTATACTTCTCAGGATTCTTTGGGGAAAGCTATGACTGTCTCAAGTGAAATAAAGGTCTGGTGTGGGTGTGGCCCCCTGATTAGGCAAGCCCAGCAGGTGTGAGTCTGGCTTTAAGAACACTGACAGCTGGTTCTTACTGAGCATGTGTGACATTATCATTGAGTTCAATGCTAAATCTCTTAAATTAATTAAAAATCAGCCAGGCATTTTTTTAACTTTTAAACGTAGAAGATGAAGGTCAGAGTATGGGGCAAGGTCAGTAATATGATTACATGTACTCATTGAACACGACCAATTTTTAATTAATTTCAACAAATTATGAGAACTCTGACAGAAAAAAGTGCAAAAGGCATCTCATTTTTTCCTCTTTTTACACTTTGAACTCTCTATTCTCTCTGTTTTGTGTATCGCCATGAAAATTGAGAGGGTTGTTAAGCAAGCTTTCCTGAGTTCATGCCTATAGGTTTTGTAAGGTTTTGTTTTGAAATGAGCTTATGGGAAGCATCAGAATGGTGTGGGGGTATTTTCAATTTAACATTGCGGAATGTGAAAAATCCATGCTGACTATAGTATACAGCCACTCTCATGGCTCTATAACTAAAGCCATACTCATTTTAGCAAGTCTAGAGGTTAAGGGTGAAAACATGTGCATGGTGGTAGGGGGGGGATTTTTAGTGAAAAAACTGCCCAAGGGTTATGAAGACTTCCCTCCCACACCAGTTTTCTGCTGCAGCTAGTGATCTCCACAGCTAGATTTTGAGAGAGAGAAAAAACAGAAACAGAAAAAGAAAAAAACACCCCCCCCGCAGGAACTACATATATCTGGACATAATGCATACTTTGGTTCCATGATTTGCTATATCAGCCAATAAGTGCTCAAAACATGACTGCATGGTTACTCTGCCTATGCAAGGCAGCAAAGCCATAAACCAAGGTTTATGCCAGCCCTTCAGGGACATTGTAAATACACTAGCAAATAGTACTTTTCCTATTCTTCTTCTTCCCCTATATCAATATAACTTATTCATTATTGATTACTGGGAATGTTGGGCTTAATCTTTTTTCTTCTTTCATATTATTCAGTAAAGATTCTGTTCATATTGTTTGTCTGAATTATCTCTTAAATAGGGAGAAAGCAGGGAAAGAAGTAAAAACCTTTCTTCAAATTAGATCTAGAATAGCTTATTGTAAATGACATGTTTATCTTCTTTTCCCTTGAGTCCACAAGATCTCACACACTGAACCCGAGGAGACCTTCATCTTTTCTTATCTAGAGGCTTGTGAGCCTTTTGTTGTTGTTTAATTGAGCAATAGTCTTCTGGTGACATCACCACTGCTTCGCTTTGTCAACAGAGCATTTATGTTGCAAACTGCATAGCTGAATGCTTGCCATTAATCTGAAATGCAGGATGTTTTGGCATTAATGCTCATAACACTGTACTAGAATTCTTGAATTGGGATCTAGATGGGCCAATTGTGTCACTCAGTGGTTCCCAAACTTCCCCCCCCATGGAAATGGAAATGGACTGCCTTCAAGTCGATCCCGACTTATGGTGCCCCTATGAATAGGATTTTCATGGTAAGCGGTATTCAAAGGTGGTTTACCATTGCCTTCCTTTGAGGCTGAGAGGCAGTGACTGGCCCAAAGTCACCCAGTGAGCTTCATGGCCTCCCCATGGACCACTTGAAAATTGCTGATGGTCTTGGCAGCCCATTTAATGATTTTTATGCCTCATGTAGTTATTGTCATGCATTGTGCTAAATGGTGTCTGATTTTAAATTGTATATTTAGTGCTTCTTTTAATTCTTGTATTGTATTTTTTGGAATAACAACTTGCATTCTGCAGAATTCACATTGTAATACAATGAAAAAATAAATGAACCAATAAAAGTTTTTAAAATAAATATTAATATTTAATGTTGACATGCTGCAGAGCACCTGAATGTAGTTTGCAGACCACTTATGATCCACAGACCACAGTTGGGGAACCTCTGGTCTAACTCATATTGGGCCTTTGAGACATAAGAAGCTGCTTTCTCCTGAGTTGGATCATTGGTCCATCTGACACAGTATTATCTACATCAGGGTGGTTGACCTTTTTTTTCCTTGCTGAAGGGCTGCATTCACCCATGGCCAGTCCTTCATGGCCTGCATGCCAGTAATGGGTGTGGCCAAAAATAGGTGTGGCTACCCCATACTCGCACACACAAATACACAGGACACAAAGACTCTCCCCCTTCATGCAGATTGCCGGAAGAGGAGGGTTGTCAACCCTTCCCTGCTCATCAGAAAATCAATCTGATGACTGAACATTTGCTAGCAAGGGACAGATCAGGCTCACAAACAGTCTACACACTGACTGGAAGTAGATTTTGTGAAGAAGTCTGCCCCACCTGTACTTGAAGATGATGGAGCTTGAACTTGGAGATTTGCTATGTCACAAGATGTAAGTCTGATGCCAGGTAGAACTTTGCAACAGTAAGAGCCCCTTATTGGCTGAACAACTGTCCTGTGAAGAAGTGCAATATTTGAAATTAGGAAATTTGGGGATGCAATCCCATATACGTTTATTTGGGAGTAAGCTCCATCAAAGTCATTGGGACTTGCCTGTGAGTAAACATGCATACATTTGCATCTAGAGGGTATGGCTAATCCAGTTAGCAGAGACTGTTAGTCTAAATGCTCTTGGATGTCCCTTCCAAGTGGATCCCAGTCCATGAAAGCTTATCCCACAGTAAATCTGTTATTTATTGGAATAGGTCCTTCAATTTCCATATGCTGTCATCAGGAGTTTTGGAGTGTTAGTTTCACTGATATGCAGATGATACAGCTCTAGGTCTCTGCTCCAGCTGAATCAGGAAAGGAGGATGAAGTGCTAGACTGGGGCTTGGAGGCAGTGATGGGCTGGATGTGGGCCCTTCAATTGGAGCTGAATCCTGAAAAGACAGAGGTGTTATGTGTTCTGAGTCTGGGAGGTGGAGAGATGGTCTGTTCTAGATGGACTTGTGTTCCCCTGGAAGACGCAGGTCTGTAGATTTGGGTGCTCCTGGATCCAATGCTGTCACTGAAGGCTCAGGTAGCCTCTGTGGCTAGCAGGCCTATTCCTGGCTCTGGTCAGTTTGCCAGTTATGGCCCATTTTGGACAGAGTTGGCTTGGCCACTGTACTCCATGCTCTGATAATCTTCAGAATAGATTTATGGTGAAGGGTTTGGGCTAACAAATAAAATAACGTCTCTTGCTTGTCTGCAAAGAGAAAAGAGAGGGGTGTGCAAGTGTGCGCAGAAGCTAGCCTACTGAACAAAGGTAAAATGTACATGCATTGCTCCACCCACTTTTGCCTCTGGCCTCACCTACCAATTTCATGTGGCCCTCAGAAAGTTGCCCCAAAGGGAATGCAGCCCTTGGACTGAAAAAGGCTCAGTCTAGTTTTCAATGTGTTGGGAAGTGTTTTCTTTGTAATGAGAGGAAAGGCGTGAAACCTGCACTACCTCCTGTCTGATGAGGCAAGTTCTTAAGAGGGCTGTACCAACTGCTATTTCTGATGATGGAATTCAGATTGGAGAAGCATTAACGAGAACAGAGGTGGCAATAGGTACCCAGACAGCAATACTCTGAACATGCAACAAAGTATTTCGGCAAACCACCTAAGGTGCTTCCATCCAGACATGGGATATTTAGCAGCTGTGCTGATTAAGCTGCAAGCAGAATAGCAACTCTTCTGTAGGTAGGTGGGCAATCTCCTTTTCCTAGTTCCAAATGTCGGGGGAGGGTGTCATTGGGGCCATCCTTGTTCTACTCTTGATCACGTTTGTCTCCTTTGGAAAGGGAGGGGTTAAAGTGATAGATTTGATTCCTAGAGCAGAGAGATGGATTATAGAGGAGGGTATGGCTACAGCAATCTATACTGGCTATAAATGGCCACAACATCTATAACTACTGGGCCATCTACCCCTGGGGAAACTGTGTAGCTGTTCAATTGTGTGTTTCTTTTTTTAAAAAAAACAACAACAGCCAGAGTTTCTGACCTCTGAGGGACCAAACAGAAGCAGAACAGAGAAAACATGGAAGGAAGGTATTTTGCTCATGGCATCATGCAAATGCCTGTACAAAGTGACTGATCAAAGTGTGGGTGTTCCATAGTGAGTATGGAAGCAGTCTTAGTCTCTAAAACACCACACCCCTCTTTGTTGTGCTGTTGTTACAGACCAAGAACAAAAACACATGTGAAGAAGCTCCATAGGATACATTTGTTGCTGGCCTGGATCAGCAAGTGGGAAAGTGACGGTTTCAATGCTTTCCCCATGTTACAAAAACTTTCCCCAAGTACAACTTTCCCCTTGTCATCCAGGGAGTATTTTATGTGTAATCAGAAATGGTGCAGACTGGTTCATTGGGGTGATGGGACACTGCCCCACCAACCTCATTCTGACCTCAGTCACAGCCTACCTGTCTGCCTTCTTACTTATCATCAACCCAAAGGGTGAGATTGTCATCCAGCTTCCTCCTCCTTTGTCTCACTGTTGCCCCGTGTAGAATTCAGCAGGGAGGAGGATGGGGACAAATCTTGAATTTGTTGGCTCTGTCTGTCATTGGCTCTTGCTCACCTGTTGTTGACCTCACTGCCTTTGGCCCCACCAGTCCCAATGGACACCAGCCACCACTCGGTACATTCCATTTTATATGGAAAACAGTGAGTCTCCTGAAACTCCAGCCTTAGTTTTTAGCACATTCTAAATCCATTGAGAAATCTGGAAACTGATAAACTCCATTGACATTGAGGAGGGGGACAACAGGAATGGGTGCCCTCTTTATTAGGTGTAAGAGTCCTCCTGATCCCTGCTTGATAGCAGGCGTCAGCATCTTGGGTAGCATAAACTTTTCTTCCACTCTTGAATATATTCAATGGCTTGTATATGCCCTTGTTTTCCCTGCATACCTAGTAGGTTTTACAAAATGCATGCTGAATTCTAAGGAAGAAAAACATCTCGATGGCATCCTTTATATGAAAGCAAGAACTGCATTACACCCATTTTGTCTTTGAAATTGCCTTTAAATGTAGACTTCACAGAGTAGAATTGAAATTGGAATAGGGCTCTTAGCAGAACACCCTGAATAAAGCAAAATTCACATGAAATATTCAGGCGTAGAAACAATTAAAGCCATGGGACCATACAGAAAGCTTATTCTGTTTCTAAATAATAATAATAATAAAAAACAATCTTGATAAAATCCTGAATAAAGTAATGTGTTGCTTACCACTTTAGAAGGCTTTGCTCCCTGGGGAATAAAAAGATAGTGAAGAGAAACATTAATACAAGCTATGCTTTCATGATCATCTTACCTCCTTCGTTGTTTCCCATCCATTGGCATATCATAGCTGCCCGCTGTCCTCTTCAGATTCACTGAAGCTTTCATATGACTTTATATTTCAAAGCTACAGGTGGTCTACAAGTGTTGTACTTCAAAGAGTGTTTTGATTAAATGAAACAATGTTTGTGAAATACGGATCCCCAGATCTTTGAACTTTCCCCATTCAATTCATCCTACAAAAAATCAATTAGAGAAGATCAGAGGGACCCAATGCCATCCCCAGTTTGCATCTGTTACTCAAGTTTGTCTTATCAAATAACTTTAATGGGAAACTCAAGGCCAAAAACATTGTTATGATACAATAATAATGATTATACTTTTCCCCCAGCTAGCAGATTATCATTTATTCAGACACACAATAGGAACTGCAACAGTAAGGGTATTTTTCCCCAAGGGACACTAAATATGCCTTTTAGTCTTGATTGTGTTATTGTACTATGTTGTTAATACTAGTTTTATTTATTTGTTAAATTTCCAGGCTGCATTTAATTACAATTGTGCAAATAATCCCATCCTATCCTTGATGTATACCCACTGGAAGAAGATAAGACTGCATCAGTGAAGCTCAAAGATGCATTGATGTGTAGTGGTGGCACCATTGTGTTGGTGCAATTGGGCACCAATGATGGAAGGGAAAAATCTGGAACCTGGCAAGGGAGGAATGGATAGTTCAGATTTTATACTCAGATGTTAATCCCACTCTGATGACTGAGCGATGGTAGGCCTGCAAAACAGGAAGCATTCCCTGAAAATGAACCTACTGAAGGCAGTGGATGTCTCTCACCTCCCCTTTTCTGGCATCATAAAGAATGTAAAGATAGTCCTGCTGAATTAGACTGACCAAAGGCCTATATAGTTCAACATTCTTTTTCACAGTGGCCAATCAGATGGCTCCGAGAAGCCCACAAGCAGGACATCAGCTCAACAGGACTATCCCACTCATGATGTCAACAAAGGAAGATAGGATCTCCAACTAGGATCTCCAGGAACCAACACAACACACTACTGGGAGTATACAAGGAACATATTTTTTATTTATTTTTAAAGGATTTTTATCCCATTCTTCAAGAAAATTCTCAAGACAGTTTATAAGAATGCATTACAATAAAAAAAGAATATATATAAAAAAAACACAAAGAAAGATTGCCATAGAAGAGTTTGGAAAAGCCTGGGAGAATTCACTAATAGGCAAAAAACCTTGCGGTTTAAGAATGTACCTATAGCCAACAGATATTTCTATCAAACTTGAAAAAGCAGGGAAATTGGGCAGATATAGTGAAAGCACCGGGGAGCAGGAGACCTGACCTCCTCTTTGAGATATTGTACTGCCCTACAAATTGGTCAAAATGCAAACACCATTTGGATTGGTCTTTCACAGTCCAATCCACTTCCTGTGTAGCTTGAAAGAATTTGGTAACCTGTGCCTCTGAGCATAGGTTTTTTTTTTACCTGTTAGTGAATTTCCCTGCTTTTTAGTCCAGGAGTTAAGAGATGGGATCCTGTGCAAGTTTGCTGAGAATGGATTAATCATTTGCATGCTTATTGAGTTCAGTGGGATTTACTCCCCTGCAATCATGCTTAGAACAGGTGAAACTGACCACAGGGAATGGGGAAGGGAGGAGGAGGATAGGTGCAGGCGGGGGAGAGGAGGGTAGGTTTAATCATTTGCATGTTTATTGAGTTCAGTGAGATTTACCCCTGTGCAATCATGCTTAGGATAGGTAAAACTGACCATGGGGAGGGAGGCCTGGAGTAAGCAGGGAAGGAGGAAGGAAGAGGGGATGAGAGGAAGAAGGGAGGAGGAAGGGAGAGGAGAGGGGAAGGAGGGTGTCAGGCCCAGGATGTGACTCAGGAACCAGACCAGCGGTTGTAGTTAATTCGTGTTTTATTAGGGTAATGTCCAAACAAAGACTGCGTTTTCTCATGAAGCAATACAGGGATACAGGTCCTGCGGCACTGGGAGAAAGTTGACAGAGCAAGGGACTTCTTCCCGCCTGTTCTTTAAGAAGGGGCCAAACGGGCGTGCAATCTTTCGCTCCTCCTTAACTGCCCCTCAGGTACTGCCCGCCTTCCCCCCTTCTCTCCTGTCTTTTCAGCTGTCTGTGTGTGCGCGGTGAGGGGGGAAGCATCACCCCCTCCTCTTCTGAAGTTTCTGATTCCAGGATGGGGGATAGGTGAGGGGCTGATGGTAAACTGCCTCCCCGCTTTTCTGCTGTGAGCAGCCCTCCCTCTTCCCCCTCTTGCTCTGAGCCTGAAAGAGGGGGAGGCGTGAGAATGTCCAGGGAGGGCTCAGGCTCCCCGTTGCTAAGCGACCTTATCACTGGCAGTTCCTCTGTTTCGTCTTCGCTCCAAAGGGGGGAAGTTCCTCCCCCTTCCCTCTGCCATCCATCCAAATACTCTTCTCCCAACTCTCCGGGATCCAGCTCCCCGGGATTGGGACCCCAGCTCTGCCTTCTGACAGAGGGGAAAGGCAGGTCTGATCATTTCCATGGGGGAGGGGAAGGGAGGGGTGAAGGAAGGGAGAGGGAAGGGGCAAGAGGGAGGGGATAGGAAGGAGGAGGAGGGGAGGGCAGGTCTAATCATTTGCATGCTTTTTCAGTTGGATTTACTCCTATGGAATCATGCTTAGGATAGGTGAAACTAACCTGGGGAAGGAGAGGGGAGGGGGGAGGAGGAGGGCAGGAAGTGGAGGGGGGATTGGGAGGATGGGCACTGGGCAGAGGGGAAGCCCCTTTCCTTGCCAAAAGGAAAACATTGTGAACAGCATCATTCTTTTTCAGGGTTCCCCCCCACCTTTTTTATTCTACAGCAGGCACATGTAGCCTCCCACCCAAATTTAAACCAAAGCTGTCCCTGGCTACATCCACACCAGACTGTTTTTTCACGTTAGGCAGTCATGGCTTCTCCCAAAGAATCCTGGGAAGTGTAGTTAGTGAAGGGTGCTGAACGTTGCTAGGAGATGCCTTGTTCCCCTCACAGAGCTTCAATCTGTGCGGCTCTCTATTAAACCACTCTGGCCACTGGAGCTAACCAGGGGAATAGGGGTCTCATCTCAGCACCCTTCAGAAAGTACACTTTCCAGGACTCTCTGGGGGTGGCCATGACTGTCTCATGTGAAATCAAAGTCTGGTGTGGGTGGGGCCCCCTGATTAGGAAAGACAGCAGCTGTGAGTCTGGCTTTTAGAACACTGACAGTTGGTTCTTACTGAGCATGCCCGACATTATCTATGAGTTCAAGCCAAAATTTCTTAAATTAATTAAAAATCGGCCAGACATTTTTTTTACTTTTAAACTGCAGAAGATGAAGATCAGAGTATGGGGCAAGGTCAGTAATCAGATTGCAGGTACTCTGTGAACATGGCTGATTTTTAATTAATTTCAACAGTTTATGAGAACTCTGAGTTAAAAAAAAGTCCAAAGGGTATCTGGTTTCTCTCTCTCTCTTTTTACCCTTTGAACTCTCTATTCTCTCTGACTCTTTTGTGTATTGCCATGAAAATTGAGAGGGTTATTAAGCAAGCGTTTCTGAGTTCAGGATTATAAATTTTGTAAGGTTTTATTTTGAAATGAGCTTATGGGAAGCATCAGAATGGCATGGTGGTAGTCTCGTGGTTGTATAATAAAAGAAAGATATTTGCATTGCATTGGTAAGACAACTGTATATGAGAGGCAAGCTTCCCTGGGGAGAAACTTCCAAAGATGAGCCCTTTTCATGTGTGTAGAGGGAAAGCGTGTTGAAAGGAGACTAACAGTCATGCCTTTAGTCCAGCCCTCAAAGACATACCGCCCCTCCTGCCCTCACCGTTGCCATTATCATGTTGAGAATGCCAGCAGTAGCAATGGATGAATATCTCCATTTCAGTTTATCTAAGGCTGTGAACACATTATGTGCCAGAGCAAAGCATTTCCATTGGCCACACGTGGAGAGGGAATCGGTTGATCTGCTGATCAGTTGTGAAATCTCTTTGAAGCTGAATTTAAAAAACAACATCACTCAAGCTGCTCCCACCAGGTTTTACAGTAAAAAGGAGAAGGGATTTGACTAGCGTCATGTGCCTCTGTTTTCAGAAGAGAGAGACGGAGGTGCACTGGAACTGGCAGAACAGTGAGTGTGTTTCTACCCTACGTTTCTCACATTTCCAGTCTTAAATTCAGGTCTCCACCTTTCTGCATCAGTTTGATTTTTTTTAAAAAGTCTTCATGAAAATTCATCACCATTTTAGTGCACATTTCTCCTAATATATACATTTTTGAAGTCATTTTGCCAAATACAATGCACTTGTCCATGGTATTTTCACCAATGTATACATTTATATGCAGTTTCCTCTAATATTTGCACCTCTTTACGCTGGCCTTTGACACTTAAAGCATATATTTTTAGGACACACCCTAATTTGAGATTTTACATTGTTTTTTATTTTTTTTATGTTGTATTTTTAAAGTGTTGTAACCGACCCTGGAACCTTTGGGTAAAGGATGGGTAATAAGTGATGATGATGGTATGATGATATGATGATATGATGATGATGATGATGATGATGCATGGAAAGAGTGAATTAGGGAGGATTGCTTTGAAATCAGAATTAGACGAATGTTTCTCCTCATTCCTTATTTGCAGCAGAGATTCTTCTCTCTACATGAAGATGCCCTGCTTGATTTAGAACACTGGTTGCTTGCTTGTTTAAATAAAATAATGCTTTTCTTTATATCTGGATGAAGAGGGTGCTTGATGAGGGTCCTCTTTGGGTTGGTTCAGGAGGGATTCATTCTAATGAGAGAAAAAAGAAAAGTATTGACAGAATAAGGGAGGTTTTTGTAGTTGAATGTGCATTCTAACCAACATCGCTTTTACATTTGAAACACAGGCTGAACCACACAATACAGGCAACATGGGGATGTGCCCCAAAACAGCAATCACATGCCAAGTTTTCCTCATCTCTCCTGTTACAATTAGGAACACTTACTTAGTGCTGTGATATCATTGTGGCTGCTGTCACTCTGCACTTTCTTCCATTTTTTTGATGATTTCTTACCTGGTAATTTGCACATTATATTTGACCTTTCACATGATGTACAAGCTAGTTCTGGAATTCTAGTGGAATATAGTGCAAATTTAGTGCTAAGTTCCATGATATATAATACCAGAAACAATCCATTTGCAAGGCTGGAAACTGGGAAGATTGTAGGAGATTTGCGCTAGCAGCCTGTCACGTAACAGGCATCCAAGCTTCCTCTCAGTAGCCTCACTATTGTTGTTATATGCCAGCCTTTCCCAACCGGTGTGCCTCCAGATGTTGTTGGACCACAACTCCCATCAGCCTCAGCCATTGGCAATGCTGGCTGAGGCTGATGGGAGTTGTGGTCCAACAACATCTGAAGGCACACCGGTTGGGAAAGGCTGGCATATGCCTTCAAGTCGATTACAACTTATGGTGACCCTATGAATTTTTTGGATATATTCATAGAGTTTTCATGGTAAGAGGTATTCAGAGGTGGTTTACCATTGCCTTCCTTTAAGCCTACGGCACATGGTATTCTCAGGCGGTCTCCCATCCAAGTACTAACCAGGCCTGACCCTGCTTAGCTTCCGAGATCAGACCAGATTGGTTGTGTTCAGGGTAGTATCACTATATTTCTGTATTTTGTAAAACTCATTCCTGGCTGTGCCTGCTCCCTATTTGCCTTTGTTTGCCTTTGGTGAGTTCTCCTTACATTGTTTTTCTGAGTGTTACCTCTGATCTGTGCCTTGGAGGTCCAGTTCTTTTCCACCTCTTCCTCCATCCCTCCCCATGGAGCTGGGCAGCTGCCAAAAGATTGAAAAGACCTTACCTGCCTTTTTTTCTCTTCTCTGTGTTTACTTTACTCCAGCTAGTTTCCCCTGGCTGCTTTCAGGCATGAGGCTTATTGTGTGTGATAGTTGCTGAAGTTGCTTTTCAAGTCTTTTCAAGTCCTTTTCTATTGTCTTTTCAGCCCTCCCTCTTATACTTTTTTTACTTGAGCCAGAGCAGCTTGTATTTTTAAAGTAGCCACTTTTCCTCCTTTTCCTCAGTGCTTTGTTTCTGGCTCTTTCTTTTTTAAGCCTTTGCTTTCTTGCTGTTTTTCTTGCCTTTTTCACCTGATCCTGGTGTCTTCAATTGCAGCAGTGTGAAAGACATGCTTTGATTTGGATTCCTGCATTGAGCTTGATGGCCTTATAGCAGAGCTTGGAAAAGTTACTTTTTTGAACTACAGCTCCCATCAGCCTAATCCAGTGGCCATGTTGCCTAGGGCTGATGGGAGTTGTAGTTCAAAAAAGTAACTTTTCCAAGCTCTGCCTTATAGGCCCCTTCCAACTCTACTATTCTATGATTCTATGACATTTGTACAACATGCCAGTATATCAGGTATTGAAATGTGGAAGGAATTTTAGAAATCAGGACAGAAGCATTACCTTTTTAATCCATTACACTAATGCAATAAGTCTCATGTGTGAAAGCAGCCTCTGTGTTTTCCTGCACCTGCCAAAAGGAAAGAATGATGTGGAGCAAAAACTCCCTACATCAGGGGCTTTTCTCTGGCCAGGAGTAAGTTGATCAAGGTAGCCCTGGGACCAAAAACATTTTGACACCCCTACGCTGCATGATGATGTCGTACCATAAGAACATAAGAAAAGCCTGCTGGATCAGGCCAATGGCCCATCTAGTCCAGCATCCTATTCTCATAGGAGCCAACCAGATGCCCATGGGAAGGCCACAAGCAGGACCTGAGTGCAAGAGCCCTCTCCCCTGGTTTCCAGCAACTGGCATTCAGAGACATACTGCCTCTGACAGTGAAGGCAGAACATAGCCATTATAGCCTCATCCTCCATGAATTTGTATATTCCTCTTTTAAAGCCATCAAAGTTGGGTATCTAGGAGGAAATATTCCTAAACTTTATGAGATGATACAGATCTAAGATACTATAGCATATAATTCCACAGGAGGAGGAAAGAGTGATTTCAGCATGTGGAAATGTCCTAAAAGTGACATCAATAGAGTATATTAAGTGAATAAGCACATTCCAGCTTCCTTCTGATTCATCATTTTATTACTAATGTAAATCTTGCTGATGTTAACACCCCCTTATTGCCAGCAAATCCACCAGCCTGGGTGGGTGTCTGTTGCTGAGGCCTCTTCAGCGTAGGTGCATCGTGCAAGATTTGCCCCCTCCCCCATTTTGCCTCCAGAGAAAGAAAAACTGATCTTAACAGTTTTAAACTTGTTAATTCAAGCCATATGTCAGAAAGCCAGCTTCCATATGGTGTAGCACTACCTGATACTGGGTGCTGCTATTCAGAAACAAAACAAAAAACATTATTCTGCAAGCTAAATTTGCCCCAAAGTGAAGATATGGCATCCTGTACTCTGCAGTCATGTTTCTAAAATGTTTCAAGCTTCAAAAACAAACAAACACACGAACACCCAAATCACCTGCTGATCTAAGTAAAAGCAACCTTGTTATTTATTTTAAATATGGCAGGCTATCTTACTGGAAAAAAATGTGCTAATCAAATCCTTGAGTTTTATGTTAGAAGAAGAAGAATGTGGTGAGTCTCACCCTGTCGCAAGTAGCAAAAAAAAAAAAAATCAAAACTAAGGGGCAGAGGTGGGGTATACAATTCTGCTGAACTCTATGTCAGCTGGAGGTCTCTGGAAAAGCAGATATATTGTAGGCACATGTGATCACTTTCAAAACGTCTATACAGGCATCCAAACACTTCAGTCTCTTATTATTATAGATCCATGCACAAATGACCTCTTGAAATTGCTGTTCCCCCCCCGGGGGGGGCTCATCTGATGTCAACACAAAGCTTTCAGTGTTATTGGTCCAGGCTTATGGGATGTGCTTTCAGTAGAGATTCAGCAGGCATCTTCTGCATTAATTTTTAAACTTATCTATGCTGCCAGGCTTTTGCAGACAATTTAAGGGGGGAAAAACCCTTTCTGCTACAGTTAGCCAGTGTTCTGTGGTTTTGCTTTGTATGTGGTGTTTAATTTATTTATATTTGTGTACCCTGCTCTGGTATTCCTTTATGAAATTGTGATACAGAATTTTTTTTTATAAATAAATAAATTCTCCACCCTAATGGGAGGATCATTTCACTGAATTTCTCCAGGGGCAGGATAAATTCTCCAACCGTTTCTCAGGGATTTATTTTATTAAATCTTTGTGCTGTGCAGCATAAATATTATCCTAACAGCTTACACAATAAAAATATTACAGCAGGATAATAGCTTAGTTAAAGTATAAAAATGAACAGCATGAAAACTGGCATTAATAAAATCATCACAACTTAACAATTAAAAGCCTAGGAAAATTTTAGAAAAGGTATTTGTCTCATATTGAAAAAATAACAAAAGAGGATCCAGCTGAGCCTCCCTGAGGACAAAACTTCACAAGAAGAGTGTCATCACCAAGAAGTCTCTTTTCCTTATCACCATCTTCTGATGGTGGGGGCACCCAGAAAGGCCGCAGATTATTATATCATTCTCAGCACTCAGTCAGGCTGATGTGGGGACAGGGGATTTTTTTCCCAGATATCCTAGTGCTAAGACATGCAGAGCTTTGAAGGTACACACCAGCATTTCTGCTTGGAAATGGACCAGTAATCAATGATAAATCAGTGTGATATGTTCTCACTTATTGGTTTCAGTCAAAAGCACAGCAGATATTTTTTGAACTAGCTGAATTTCCAGACAATCTTCAAAGGCAGCCCCAGGTATAACACATTGCAATAGTGTAACCTGGAGGCTTTGAATCACTACTCAGGAGAACATCAAGTCACTACGGGCCTGTTTACATGCAGGAAAAATCTGCATCTGGTGCTTTTTGCAGATCCTTTTAATTTGGACCGTTTACTTGACGTTTTAGCCAACGCGCATGCATTCTACTGCTTTTGCCTTTAACTCTGGATTAAATGGATGCAACAAAACCCTGAAATTGTTTTAAAATCCGCACCTGCTTCTAACGTGTATTACGCTGATAGCCTTTTTTGGCTGGGCAATTCTTTGCCATTAGATCCTCCCTTTTCTCTGCCCCTTTAACTGTCTCTGGGCGTCATTTTGTCTCCTGCCATTGACGAATCAACTTCTGGTTGCTCTTGCCTTCCTTTCTCTCACTTTCTCTCGCTTCTTCCCCAATACATTTCTCCCCCCCCGTTCCTTTAAACAAAATCACATTCCCCACCCCTTCATTCTCTCTCCTGGAGCAACACCAACAACTCCCCGAGGGTAGCAGGGCAGGAGCTCATAAATTTCTCTCTCTCTCTCTCTCTCTCTCTCTCTCTCTCCCCTGAATGTCTTTACTGTCTCTTGCCTAGCTGTGGTTTTGGCGCTGTTGTTTATGTCTAGCCCGGTATGTGTGTGTGTGCGAGAGAGAGAGTGTGTGAGAAAGTGTGTGTGTGTAGGACCTCTTCTACCTCGACGCATCCCTTCGCTCCCCCCCAAAGGTGGATCTTTCCCCCCCTCGGGCTGATGCATGCACCCTTTTCACAGCCACGGTGAGAGGAGGCTGGCGAAGGTGCCACTGGGGTAATTTATAAGTGCCCAAAAGTGCAGGGGAAAGGGGAGCTGCCTTGGCGTCTCATCCCAGCATCTGCTCCACTCACAGAGAGTGATAATATTAAACGGTCAATGCTTCCTTTAGTAGCTGCTTTTAATGTCTCTCTAAAGATAATTGTTTGGGGTTTTTTATGTTTCCCAGAATTCATGCTGAGGCTTGTCCCAGGGTGCCAAAGGCACACCAGTCTCATACATGGACAGCCTAACAGTCACAGGTGGGAGTGATTCCCTTTCTTTCAAGCACCTATTCCTCCCTTCCTTTAGGGAAACATTGCCCCTTCCCTGCCTCTGCAGTTAACATGCTAATGTGTGGGCGCAGCAACAAGGAAACGCTGATAGCAATAAACACACACTCGTGTGAATGCTACAAAGAAAAACAGCCAATTTATTCATAGCGAGGGAGGAAGTATGTGAACTGTCAAAATTAATAGCGATGGAAAAAGCAGCATTTTTAATGTGGATCTTGGCTCATATGTGAACCAGCTCTAACACCAATCAGCCCTCAAGGATACTCCGGGACTGCTTACCCTGATTCTTCAGTACACCAGATCATCTAGCACTCCATGGCTTGGTGAATCACCTATTCACAGTCCTCTTCCCTGTCTGGATTGAACTTTGGTTTATTGGTCCTCATCCAGTCCATTATTAATTTCTGGCACTCCAGCACTTCCATTGCTCCTTAAGATCATAAGAAGAGCCTGCTGAATCCTATCTAGTCCAGATTCTTGTTCTCACAGTGCCAACCAAATGCCTATGGGAAGTCTCATCTGGTTAAGTTATACAACAAAATAAAATAAAAATATTTATCACACTTCACTTCCAGTCCCCAGATACCCTCCCTCTTGTGACTTCATGTAGATGTTGAAAGACATTTGAGACAAGATGGAACCTTGCAGGATCCCGTAACATAAATGCCACAGTGTCAAGGAGAAGTCTTTCAGCATCACCTTCTGGGAACAGAAGTACTGCAACACAGTTCCCAAAACAAATTGTCTATTTGAGTAAGATACCATTGTCACTGGTACTGAAAACTGCCAAGAGGTCCAAGAGGCTGAGCAAGATAGCACTTCTCCTTTCCTTCTGCTGGCATAGGTGATGACCTATCAGGATAACCAAAGCAGTCTCTGGACCAGAACTAGGCCTGAAACCAGACTAAAACTAACCAATATAATTGTCTTATTATGAATACCTGGAGTTGAACGGCCACCACCAACTTCAGTACCTTGTCCTAGAAGATTATGTTGATGGCCAATAACTTACAACCCTCAGGGTCCAGAGATGGTGCTTTCAGAAATGGCTTCACAGCCACCTCTTTCAAGACAGCTAACAAGGAGACATTCACTACTCCCTGGACCCAGTTGGCCAGCCCTTGGCTACTAGATGTTATATTAGCCATGATGGGCAAGGACTGAGAAAGCAGGTGGTGGGCTGCATCTTTCCAAGCACTTTGCCCACAACTTCAGGCCACAATAACTGAAATTCATCCAGTGAAATAAGACCTAGAGGTGTTATAGTGTGGAGCCAACTGCAAACACAAGATGTCCCTAAATGAATAAAGGAAATGGCAAGAATTAAATTAATTAGGTGTGCTCATTGCTGAAGGGGGTACAATCCAGCTGTGCTTAGCCAACTGTTTTCTACATGCCCAGTGTTCCACCAGCACACATTGGTAGAAAACTGTGCATGTAGAAAACAACTGCCTCAGCAATGAAACCACCTAATTACCTTAATTTAATTCTTGTAATTTCTTTTACTGATGTAGGACCTCCTTGTGTTTGCATGTACCCATTTAGGCCCATATTTCTTTCCCCTATATATTGCTCTTAGATTGAATGGATTCACTCATAGGGACAATTTACACAACCAGTAACTTCTACAGTGAGTCACTTCTGAGTGTAGAGAACTATGTAGAACCTGGTCTTGTGAACAAGCATAGCTCATGTTTGGATGCTCCCTTCCTGTAACTTCGATGTTCTTGTTTTTGTTGTTGCTGTTTTACATTTTAAGGCAGGTATGTAAATATACCATATGACAGACAGAAATAAAAATAGGTTCTGATTACCCCCTTAAAAAAACAAGCAAAACAAAATAAATAGCAGAGAAAGCAATTGCATTTTGTGGGAAAGTATCTTGTCACAATGGGGAAAATGTCAGTAGAAGTTTTCAGGTCTACCTGACAGAATGATCAAACTCACTGCAACACTGAGGCATTCCCATAACACGGGATTAAGTCCCATTGAAGTTTCATGACGTTCACTCTGAGTAGACATGCATAAGACTGTACTTTCAGGCTGTGATTCTATACACACTTATCTGAGACTGTTATTGAACTCAATAGGACTTACTTCTGAGAAGGCATGCATTGGATTGTACTGTTAATTCTGTAAATATAGTCTAAAGGTAAATTCCTATTTGCATCTTTCTCTGTCTATCTACCTATAGCTCTTCTACCATCTGCAGATATAGCTGGGGGGGGGTTCAGTTTGGATAAGCTCATTATTTAGTCCATGCCACTAACAAAACTTTTTTAAAAAAGGCTTACAGGTTTTCATATTGTTTTGATAATATTATAAAAAAAATATGCAGATAGCTGTAAAGCATATATGACAAATGGTTTTGCACATAACATCACTGATCACCCCCACACAAAAACCCTATTGTATTTAATTGTCTTCCACTTAAATTAAACTACTAGCCAATCACCCCATTCAGAATGCACCATGACTTGTTAATGCAGCAGCCTATGAATGGGCTGGACTGAGGGTGATATATTGTCTATCATTTGAATACATTCCATATAAAACAAACCCCCCATTTTTTAAGGTGAGAAAGAAAGAAACCAAATTCAAGACAGAAACCAGTGATAAGTGTTTATGACAGTCTCACTTGTTAAAACGTTTCCTGGAGTGTCCACTACATGATATAATGCATTAGTCGTTCACTGATGACCTCTTGTAAAGAATAAGGAAGAGTAATATGGCATGATTTATGGTGGCAGATTAGCCAGATGATTATTTCAGTCAGGAAAGGTGTCCTTTCTGATAATAGCTCTGTCAAGTTTCTCCTTGTACTACTGAACAGAAATATATATTTTGCATGCAAGTTTAACTGGCTTTATTAACAGTGAAATTAGGAGGTTTAATGCTTGGGTCACTGCCAATGGAAGACCCAGCCGGCTTGGTAGTCTGGATTGAAATATATGAGCTGGAATAATTTTAAATGTGATTTTTGAGGCTCTTCTGGTATCTACCCTTCCTCCTTTTTTGCGGGGGGGGGCAGGGGGGAATCCTCAGACGTTCTTAATGGAAACAGCGATCAGTAGACCTTGACACTTTGTTGCTGTTGTTTTCAGTACACAGGTTTTGCTATCATAATGAGAACAGTCAGATACCACACTCAATAGCAGGTTTCAAATGTCCTTGAAGAGCAACGTAAAAAACCAAGGAGACTGCTAGTAGGGAAAGAATGGTCTTGCTTGGTTGAAGGGCAGGATTGGCAAAGCTCACTTCACTCCAATACAGGGATAGGGAACCTTATATTTGGGAGGCAAATGAGGTGCCCTACACCTCTTTATCCGGCCTTTGGCCAAAGCCCTTTCCTAGCCACCCCCTTGACTGGCCCTGCTTTTCACCCTCCATAAATGCTTTTGCGTGGCAGGACTATGTTTATTTTATTTGTTTATTTATTTATTCTTTGATTTACATCTCACCCTTCCTTCCTGCAAGAGCCCATGTTCTTGAACTGATGTCCTTGATAATGCTTCTTGCTTGCCTGGTTGAAGGATAGAGGGATGGGTACAAATATGTGTCTAAACTATCTTCCTGTACAATGGCAAAATGCAGATTAATTGCTTTGCCCACTTTTGCCTCTGGCTCCTCCCACCACTGGCATGTGGTCTTTGGAAAGTTGCCCAGCAAGGAATGCAATCCTTGGCTAAAAAGGATTCCCACCCCTACTCTAACACTTCATGATGTGAACCAGGTTGGCCAAATTCAACTTGGGCACTTCATGTAGTGGCATGTTACTAAACAATTCCTCCATTTAGGTGAAATTATGAATACCTGAACATCTTGCCCTATCCTTCTGCCGTGTTTTCCCATTTTTATCAGTTCAGAATGCCTCTCCTTTTTTCTCCTTTAACTATGATCATATAGTTAATGCACCTTAAGCCCCTTGCCACCTTTCCTATCAACTTCAAAGAGCTAGTCCTACTGTCTAGCAAGCATGCATGGAACTGAAGCTTTGTTTTAAGTCTATGTAGAACAGACCTAAGATGACAATCCTACACACACTTAGTTTGGAGTCAATTCTTTTGAATTCAACTGGACTTCTAAATAAACATGCTTAGGGTTGTGCTGTGACTGTGTGATTTTCATTAGGGAACACTCTGCTCAGAGTTTTTGGAAGTTCCTTTTACTTGGTAAGATTAATTAGTTATATACATTGAGCTGTCCCCTAGGTTTTTCCTTCTTCTAAAAAAATAATAGAATAGATGTGAACTTGTGGTCTTTTTATTCCAGCTGTATCAGAAATCCCTTTAAAATTACCTGTAGTTCTGTTTCTAAATAAATAAAAGGAATAACAAAAATTAATCAAGGCCAGCATTCAACTAAAAAGTTGCACTAGCACAAGGGTAAGTGTTAGCACAATGGGATTTCCCCCCTCTCCTCCCCCTGTGTGGACCCTGCACAATCCCCACTTCTGCTCTGGAGGGTTGAAGGAACGCTCAGAACAGATATATGGGGCACATGGAGAGGAGGAGATCATTCTGTTGTGCAAGAAGGAATCCTTGCACTGATGGAACGATCTGCTCAGCACTACATTGAATACAACCCCAAATATTTACAATGTTAATTGCTTGTCCTTTTGACTCTTAGGGTGCAATCATCTCTGCTTACCTGGGATAAAGTCCCATTGAGTCCATGGCCATAGGATTGCCATGTTAGGGCATTTAGCCCTAATTCTGTGTTGCTTGTTCTATGGAAAGTCATAGAATCATAGAATAGAATCATAGAATCATAGAGTTGGAAGGGGCCTTGTAGGCCATCGAGTCCAACCCCCTGCTCACAGCAGGAAATCCACAGCTAGAGCATCTCCAGCAGATAGCTGTCCAGCCTCTGCTTGAAGACATCCAGCGAAGGGGATCCCACCACCTCCCTAGGCAGTCGGTTCCATTGCCGAACTGCCCTTACTGTCAAGAAGTTCCTTCTAATGTCCAATCTGAATCTACGCTCCTGCAACTTAAAACCATTAGACCTAGTCCTACCCTCTGGGGCAGCAGTGAACAAATCTGTACCCTCCTCTATGTGACAGCCCTTCAGGTACTTAAAGAGTGTAATCATGTCGCCCCTCAGCCTTCTCTTCACCAGACTGAACATGCCAAGTACCTTCAACCTTTCCTCATAAGACTTGTTCTCCATACCGGCTATCATCCTTGTCACCCTCTTCTGAACCCGCTTTAACTTGTCTATATCTTTCTTAAAATGAGGCGCCCAGAACTGAACGCAGTATTCCAGATGAGGCCTGACTAATGCAGAATATAGTGGGACTATTACTTCCCTCGACCTGGAAACTATAGCTCTGTTTATGCCTCCCAAAACCGCATTTGCCTTTTTTTGCCACAGCATCACACTGCTGGGTCATGTTCAACTTGCGATCCACTACAATTCCAAGGTCCTTCTCACATGCACTACTGCTAAGCTGGGTATTTCCCATCCTGTACCCATGCATTTTGTTTTTGTGGCCTAAATGCAGAATCCTGCATTTGTCTTTATTGAATGTCATTTTATTAATTTCAGCCCAATTTTCTAGTCTATCCAGGTCCCTTTGGATTTTATTCCTCTTCCATTGTGTTAGCTATCCCTCCCAGTTCCGTATCATCCGCAAACTTCATAAGGCTTCCCTTCACCCCATCATCTAAGTCATTGATAAAAATGTTGAAGAGTATCGGCCCCAGGACAGAACCCTGTGGCACTCCACTCGAAACCTCCTTCCAGTCCGAAGCAGAGCCACCGATGACCACTCTTTGAGTACGGTTTTCCAACCAGTTGTGAATCCACCTGACAGTATTTCCATGTAGTCCGCATTTGACGAGTTTGCTAATCAAAAGGTTGTGGGGGACTTTGTCAAACGCTTTTCTGAAATCTAGATAGATGACATCTACAGCATTTCCACCATCACTAGGCTAGTGACCCGAACAAAAAAAGAGATGAGATTAGTTTGACAGGATTTTTTCTTGACAAACCCATGCTGGCTCCTACTAATCACAGCATTGTCATCTAGATAGTTGCCAATGGACTCTTTTATTATCCGTTCTAATGTCTTTCCCGGTATTGAAGTCAGACTGACCGGCCTGTAATTCCCCGGATCTTCTTTTTTACCCTTTTTAAAGAGCGGGACGATGTTTGCCCATCTCCAATCCTCTGGCACCTCTCCCGTTCTCCAGGATTTCTCAAAGATGATGGCAAGAGGTTCCGAGAGTACATCCGCAAGTTCCTTCAAACTCTGGGATGCAGTTCATCAAGTCAAGTCAAGTTACATTAAGGAAAGCCACACCCTCATAAAAAGCTGGAAGAAATGTTATATTCAATAACAAGATTTTAAAATAAGCAGGATAGAAAGGTCACATACTTATTAATAAATAGAAGATCCCCTTATTATTCTGGAAATATTATACAACTGCCATGCCTTCATCTCATGCCTGTTTAGCTATTTTCATTTGATAATAGGGTTGCCAGGTGTCCAGTTTTCACCTGGAGACTCCAGATTTTTGGGGTCCTCTCCAGATCTCTGGGTAAGTCACCTTAATCTACGGACTCTCAGTTTTCACTTAAAAAGAAATAAAGTTTCTAGGTGGTCTGGTTCTCGAAATATACACCAAAACATCTGTTAAAGGAGCTCGTAGCTAGCTGCTCTAACCTGCCCTTTCATGTTTGTAGCCAATAAGTGTCGACCTCCAGGCAGTACCAAGACCCCATTGCCAGGCCTGAAAACTGTCGTTTTATAAATTGAGTAAGTATATAGCTTTCATACTTTTTCTCTCTTGTGTGCAGAAGTTAAACAAGTTTAAATTTTCTGGGTGTTGAAGAGAGTAGGGTTTTCAAATCCTTCACAACATGAAGCTTTAATCCAATACTCACTTTTCTGGGAGTAAAGCTGCAATGCTAATCCCACATACTGGGAGTAAACCGCATTGAATTCCATAGGACTTACTTTTGAGTAGACATGGTTAGGATTGTACTGTAAATTAATGGGACATTTGAGTGAACATAGCATGGAATTGTCTTTGTGTGTTGTAAATCCTTCTCTCCCCCTCCAATCCTATTTTAAAGCAATTAGGCAGGGCTGACATAGGTATCACTGCTTTTTATTATGTAGGAAAGTAATACTGTTTTTTTTAAAAAATGTGCTGCAATGACCAACTGGTTTTGACAATAAACTATTATATGGGGTGTATGTATTTTTACATCTCCAGTGTGTGTGCATGGACTATTCCCAACAACCCTGTGAGGTATGGTTGGTGACTGGAAACCTAGGGGGCTCACAAGAAATAAATCCATTTAAAATCCAATAATCATAAAAAGAAGTATAAACAGTTGCAAAATAGCTTAAAGTCGCATGATTCTGAATTTTGGGATTGGTGAGTGAAGTTTCTTATCTCTTGAGATTGCAGTTCTGTACAGGCTTCCCTGTTTGAATAAGACCCACTGAATACATTAGGACTTGCTTCTGAGTAAGCAAACATAGGATTGCACTACAAATATCTTTACAGGTTGTGTAAATCATAAACATCTTTGACAGTCATGCTTATATAAATATTTCTTCATTTAAAGCACATGATGTCCCCTAAAGAATCCTGGTAAGTGTAGTTTTCCCTTCTCTGTTTGAGTTCCCACCATCCTGAACAAACTACAGTTTCTATGATTCTGTTGTGTGATTCATGTGCTTCAAGTGTGTGTTGAATGTGCTTTAAATGAATGGTGTGGATGTGCCTTAAGTATGATGTACATTCATTAGTGAATTGAAAAGAATGATTTTAAAAGATACTTTTTTTAAACAGGGGAAGGGCTGGAGCTCAGTGGTAGGGCATATGCTTTGCATGCAAAGGTCCAAAGTTCAATTTCTGGAAAAGATTATTGCCTGGAATCCTTGAGAGTTAATGCTAGTCCATGTCATCAGTACTGAACTGGATGGTATCAAATGGCCTGAGTCAGTATAAGGCAGATTCCTTTGTTCCTAAAAGTAGACAGAGACCCAAGGGCCACAGTGACTCCAAAATTTATTTATGTATTATATTTACATTTATATACCGCTTTATTACAGTTTACAGAACAAATTAAAACAATAAAATTATTGGCAAAACAGTTAAAAACAGGTATTTAAAAACATTCAAAATAATAAAACCAACAATGAGTTAAAAACAGATAAAGAACACAGTAGCTTCTACATGCCTGGGTAGACTTGCTAAACAAAAATGTTTTTAGCAGATGCTGAAAAGAGTACAATGAAGGTGTCTGCCTAATGTCAATAAGCAGGGAGTTCCAAAGCATAGGTGCTGCCACACTAAAGGACGGATTTCTTACAAGAGCAGAACAAGTACTGTGTGGCACCCGTAACATGGAAAGCACAGCTTGAACTTGGCCTGGTAGCAAATCGGCAACCAGTGCTGATTTCAGAGCAGAGGTATAATGTGCTGACAGGGTCTCAGTCATGTCAGCAGTCGTGCCACAGCATTCTGCACTAACTGCAGCCCCTGGGTCAGGTTGTGCTGCATGGGGGTTTCTGTGACCATGGCTGACTGGCTGCCAGAATTTTTTTAATTTTGGTGTTTGGTTAGGAATCCTGACTGGTTGTGGGATGGTGAGTGCTCTGCTTTACTCATAGGAATCTTGTTGTGGTTGGTATGGTATTGCATTTAGGAAATCATCACTGTCTTTTGTTTTTCTTTTTCTGCTGGCATTTCATTTATCTTTAACCTCACTTCGTTGCATCCAAAGAAGCAACAACAGTGGTGCCATGCGCTCAGCTCAACCCCCTTAAACCCACTGATGATGCACCTTGTTGGTCGCATGCCAGTTTGTTTCTTGCCCAATAGTGGTAAAAGACAATTCACAATTGCAGGAATTGTGGCTGCAATTGCTGTTGTTCCCAAGCTACTGTCTGTGAAGGTAGACCAAACCATGTGTGTTTTCTCTCTGTCAATTAATACTCACTGGAATTGGGTTGTCAAGGTGAGTTTATAGCAGCCCACAGGGTAGACGGAAAAGGGTAGAGAGTCTTCTTACACTTACTCATTTCTCAAACCTCTTTCTGAAGTGAAGGGTCAAATCTGTAAAAACGATTGGAGCTGCCATGTTAAAAGGTAGTGGCAAAGCATTCCAGGCAGGGGGTTGCCAACCCTGCTGGGATATGGATATCTTTACAGAGGTCAAGCTTTACCAACAGCACAATCCAAACCATATCTACTCAGAAGTAAGTCCTATTGAGTTTTCTGGGGCTTAGTAAGTGTTGTTAGAATTACAGCCTTCAGGGGCATCCATCTTTACTCTTTGATTGCTCCCATCTAACACCTCCACGACTCTAGGCTCCTTTCTTCCTACAATGGCCTTCTGCTGACTGGAGTGGCCTGAAGGCATTTAAACCCTTCTTGCCAGAAGCAAGCAGGCTAGATTAAATGTTCCCTACCCAGGCTTCATCTTTTAGCTAAGATTTCTTAATTTCCAATCAGAAAATGTTTTTGTTTGAATTGTATGCTCCAAACAACTGTGGTTGATGCTTAATGTACCATGCTTAATGACACCACTTGGGCCTGCCCCTGTGACACCACTTGGGCAAGCACCTGAAATTTCAGTGTTTGTAATGCTTCTGACCTGGCAACCCTATTTGATATGTAGAAATCAGTAGTGTATTTCCAGCTATTCCTGTTTACAGCCTGATCCCAAAGTAGGCATTCAAATGGGGTGGCTATATTGCTCATCACTATTTACATGCCAGTGGGTCCCTATTCTGCACAGTAATCTCTATAGTAATTACGTTTGTGCTTCTGAGGAAGTCACATTTTCCAGTGCATAAAATATTGTAGCTCAAATATTGGGATAATGTCACTATCCTTGTCACTGCACCTGGTGGTGAAGGTTTAGAACAGGGTTGTGGAACCTGTGGCCCTGCTGGTGTTGATGGTCTACAACATCACCCCTGAACATTGGTTAGCACTGTTGGGAATTTTGGTGCAACAACATCCGAAGAGCAACAGTTTCTCCACCCCTGGTTTAGGGTATGGTCTCCATCATTCAATAATGCTGAGAGCATGCACAGCAGCATCCAGGGCTACCAGGGTGAGAAATATAGTTCCCATGCTCTCTTATTGTTCTGGATAGTATCATGTTTTCTCATGGCAATGTCTAGTACCTAAAAACCATGCTGCAGGCCCTCCCTATTCACCAGGTAAGTTAGTGTCAGCGAAAGGAAGATGGACAGTGAGGAACACTCATAACGAAGTGAATTGTCATTTCAAGTCATTCCAGTTCAGAAGAGTTGAAGGGTTGATATTTGAATATCCAAACTTTCCAGACTTTGCCTCCATCACTACCCGTGATAGTAGTAGCTCAGAGGCTCTGCCCAGTGGGCTGTTTCGATCAAGAAGTGGAAGCCCTCTGGGCTGCCAGCACTAGAGTTGTGACGGGAATGGGGAAGATTGTGTTACCATCACAGCACATATTGTGTGTGTGTGTGTGAGAGAGAGAGTGTACCTCCTTTGACAAAAGCGGTGTTGAAAGACCCTAAAACCGAATGCGCAAAGAGTTAGTACAGCATTCAGCAACAGCTATCACTATGTAATGCTGCTCAGTGTGATCCTATGACATTTCTATTGCAGTGAAGCTGTAAGCAGGCCCTTTAGGGATCCAGAGGGGATCCCGGAAATTACAGGCCAGTTAGCTTAACTTCTGTCCCTGGAAAACTGGTAGAAAGTATTATTAAAGCTAGATTAACTAAGCACATAGAAGAACAAGCCTTGCTGAAGCAGAGCCAGCATGGCTTCTGCAAGGGAAAGTCCTGTCTCAGTAACCTATTAGAATTCTTTGAGAGTGTCAACAAGCATATAGATAGAGGTGATCCAGTGGACATAGTGTACTTAGACTGTCAAAAAGCGTTTGACAAGGTACCTCACCAAAGGCTTCTGAGGAAGCTTAGCAGTCATGGAATAAGAGGAGAGGTCCTCTTGTGGATAAGAAATTGGTTAAGAAGCAGAAAGCAGAGAGTAGGAATAAACGGACAGTTCTCCCAATGGAGGGCTGTAGAAAGTGGAGTCCCTCAAGGATCGGTATTGGGACCTGTACTTTTCAACTTGTTCATTAATGACCTAGAATTAGGAGTGAGCAGTGAAGTGGCCAAGTTTGCTGATGACACTAAATTGTTCAGGGTTGTTAAAACAAAAAGGGATTGCAAAGAGCTCCAAAAAGACCTCTCCAAACTGAGTGAATGGGCGGAAAAATGGCAAATGCAATTCAATATAAACAAGTGTAAAATTATGCATATTGGAGCAAAAAATCTTAATTTCACATATACGCTCATGGGGTCTGAACTGGCGGTGACCGACCAGGAGAGAGACCTCGGGGTTGTAGTGGACAGCACGATGAAAATGTCGACCCAGTGTGCGGCAGCTGTGAAAAAGGCAAATTCCATGCTAGCGATAATTAGGAAAGGTATTGAAAATAAAACAGCCGATATCATAATGCCGTTGTATAAATCTATGGTGCGGCTGCATTTGGAATACTGTGTACAGTTCTGGTCGCCTCATCTCAAAAAGGATATTATAGAGTTGGAAAAGGTTCAGAAGAGGGCAACCAGAATGATCAAGGGGGGAGCGACTCCCTTACGAGGAAAGGTTGCAGCATTTGGGGCTTTTTAGTTTAGAGGAAAGGCGGGTCAGAGGAGACATGATAGAAGTGTATAAAATTATGCATGGCATTGAGAAAGTGGATAGAGAAAAGTTCTTCTCCCTCTCTCATAATACTAGAACTCGTGGACATTCAAAGAAGCTGAATGTTGGAAGATTCAGGACAGACAAAAGGAAGTACTTCTTTACTCAGCGCATAGTTAAACTATGGAATTTGCTCCCACAAGATGCAGTAATGGCCACCAGCTTGGACGGCTTTAAAAGAAGATTAGACAAATTCATGGAGGACAGGGCCATGATGGCTGTGCTCTGCCACCCTAGTCAGAGGCAGCATGCTTCTGAAAACCAGTTGCCGGAAGCCTCAGGAGGGGAGAGTGTTCTTGCACTCGGGCCTGCTTGCGGGCTTCCCCCAGACACCTGGTTGGCCACTGTGAGAACAGGATGCTGGACTAGATGGGCCACTGGCCTGATCCAGCAGGCTCTTCTTATGTTCTTATGTTCTTATGTTCTTATCTGGCTGTGGAATACACTGTTGCAAATGTTTAGCACAGAAGTGTTAGCTTCATGCAAACCACAGCATTATCAAGATATTAGAATATTAATCTTGTGCATCATCAAGAGGAATTTTAAAACTCACATGGTTTCTATTTCTGGGAATCATTGTCAAAAATATTAGCATCCTGTTATTAGTTAGCTGACTGTAATAAAGGCATTACTATTATTTAGTATTCAAGCCATTCAGAGACCTGACATTTCAGTTCTCAAGAGGCAACTTCACCATTTTTAGGGCCCAGGCCGCCAGGCGCCTGGGATTTTGAAACTTGGAGGGCAGCCCTTTTTAAACACCCAAATCGAGCAGATCGGCAGGTTGGCAGAGAAGGTATAATGAGAGGACTGCCTCCAGGTTTCTCCTCTTCTTCCTGAACAGCCAATCACCAAAATTTCAGTTTTTTAAAAAGGGCTCCATATGGATAGCCTTGATGGTAGAGTAGAACTGCGACTACAGTTCCTAAAGGATACAGGTATATAAACTGCTCCATAGGCAAAGTGCCCCTTGCTCGATTTTTATTCATTCTTTCTTTATTTGATTTATATTCTGCGGTTCCTCCTAGTAGGAGCTCAGGATGGATCCAAACAAATGTCTTTAAAACTGCATTTTGAAATTAAAGAATATTTGTTTGCTGAGGAATATTGATCATTCTAAGTTTGTATAAAATAAGGTATAACCCAGAAAAGTGGTATTTTCTCTTGAACATTCTTACTTCTAATCACTTGTGTATTATCTTCATTAGACCAAGGTTGGTAAATTTATTTATTTATTTATTGTATTTATATACCGCCCCATAGCCGAAGCTCTCTGGGCAGTTTACAGTACGTAAAAACACATATACAAATTTAAAACACATCTTTTAAAAACAATTTAAAACACAATTTAAACATTTAAAACAATTTAAAAACACATGCTAAAATGCCTGGGAGAAAAGGAAAGTCTTGACCTGGGGCCGAAAAGGTAACAGTGATGGCGTCAAGCGCACCTCATCAGGCAGATCATTCCATAATTTGGGGGCTACCACTGAGAAGGCCCTCTCCCTTGTTACCACTCTCCGAGCTTCCCTCGGAGTAGGCACCCGGAGGAGGGCCTTAGATGTTGAGCGTAGTGTACAGGTTGGTTTGTATTGGGAGAGGCGTTCCATCAGGTATTGTGGTCCTAAGCCGTGTAAGGCTTTATAGGTTAAAACCAGCACCTTGAATCGAGCTCGGAAATATACAGGCAGCCAATGCAAGAGGGCCAGAATTGGTTTTATATATTCGGACCATCTGGTCCCTGTTACCAATCTGGCCGCTGCATTTTGCACAAACTGCAGTTTCCGAACCGTCTTCAAAGGCAGCCCCACGTAGAGTGCATTGCAGTAATCTAACTTGGAGGTTACCAGAGCATGGACAACTGAAGTCAGGTTATCCTTGTCTAGATAGGGGCACAGCTGGGCCACCAACCGAAGTTGGTAGAAGGCACTCTGTGCCACCGAGGCTACCTGAGCCTCAAGTGACAGAGATGGTTCTAGGAGAACCCTCAAGCTACGAATTCACAGCTCATGGGCCATATCTGGTCTGTGACGCTGCTTCCAGTGGCCAGGCTTCTGCAAAAGCCAGAGACCAAAAGTGGTGCCTCTTCTCTTCCGTTAACTTAGCAAAGTGTTTCTTCATGTTTCTTAAGTGCTAAGACCTTCTAACAATGGCACCACACCAGAGGGAGAAGAGCCTGCTTTGTACTGGGCTGGGAGCAGGGGTACCTCCACAGAAAAATGGGTGATGGTGGAGGGGGGACACTGTCTAAGTATATGTGTGACTGGTACTCTGAGTGTGTGTGTGTGTACCTGTCTGCTTGAATGTGTGTGCATGAACGTGTGTGCATGCATGCAGGTAAATGTGCATTAGCCACTTTGGTTACACCTGATGGTTGCACACAACCCTCAATGAGGCCCTCAGGCCAAGAAAGTTTAGCCACCTTTGCTTTGGAAATTCTTAGATTTAAAACAATGATAGATAAAGCTGGTTTACATGTAACACTAAAGTCACATCTACATCATATATTTAAAGCAAATGTTCCCCCCCGCAAGAATCCTGGGAACTGTAGTTTGTCCCTCACAGAGCTACAATTCCCAATCCTTAACAAACTACAGTACGCAGGATTCTTGGGGGAAGCAATGTGATCTAAATGTGCTTTAAATATATGGTGTGGATGTGACCTCAGCCTATCCAACACTATACCAAATGTAACACTAACACTCCCAGAGTAGACATCATGGCTGCTTTGCTCCTCCTCAGGTCCTGCTGCTGTGCTGCTGTGGGCTAAGCCATAGTTCGTCTTTGTGTGTCATCCGAACCCAGGCTCATGGTTTGTCCAGAGGAGAAAAGCCACAAGCATGGGTTCAGATTACATGCTAAACCAAACCATGGCTTAATTTATGGCAGCACAGCAAAAGGAGGATTGGAGGAGGAGCACAGAAGCTGCAGTGTTCTCTCCAGTAACCCTCATGCTTGAGCATTTGTGCTAACCCATGATGTGGCTGAACCAGCTCACTACATAATGAGATCCTTATCATTTAACCATTCTTGTTGCTATTTCTGTTCACTGCTATGACTATGATGCAGAAGATGTCAAATGCCTTCCTGGAAGAAAGGGACCTGTCTGATATATCTAGCATAATTTTACCTGAAATCTAACTGTGAGAGTCAGGTCAGTCAGGAGGCTGAAGAGAAAATGAATTCTTCTGAAGGGAAGAGATGAATCAAATGACAGGGATCTCAAGGGCAAAACAAAAGGCAGGATAACAACAGGATTTCTTTTTAACATGTGATGCCTATGCTCAAGGAATTACATAGGCTTCTACACCATGCTTTTGCAGGTTAATAAGGGCACTCCTGTTATGAAGCAGTTTGTAGGTATGGAGGAAGAAGGGACTGCGGTCAATATGGTGGGATATTAAATAAGCACCCATGAAGATAGGTTAGATTCCAGCTGGCAAGACAAGAGTGTCAGCAAAAATCTACCAGCTGAGTAGGCTGGAGGACTGGAGAAAGCAGTCCCTTCTTCCTTACTTTTTATGTTTTATAGCATACAAATGAATGAAAGTGCACAGATGGCAGGCAGGCTTTGCCTCTGACATTTACATATGCCCATTGTATTGTCTGAAAAGGCCCCCCGTGCATACAACTGTTCATGCAGAAAGGTTTCCATCTATATGTTCAGAAATCCTGGGAACATAGGATTGCCAAAGAGGTTGAGAAGAGCCCTCTATGCCTACAGCTGTATTTGCAGGGTTCTTCACCTCTACCCCAGGCAGCACAATCCTAATATGTATGCTATGGGATGGAGCCTGCTGCCATGATGACCTGTCCCCCAATGCACGTTCATAGTAAAAACATCAGCGGGGAAAACAGTAAGGTAATAAATACACAAGAAGTAGGAGAACAAGAAAATTAAAAGGCTGGTGATGGCTGGAACTCACCCCAAGGTTACTAAGGAGAGATGGATGCCAAAAGAACTAGTAGACTATTAGTCGAACCTTTCTTCCCTTGTTTCTCCCTTTATAAGTGAACATCTTAGGGACATAGGAAGTGCATTCTTCTGAGAATTGGACTGTCTAGCTCAGCATAGTCTACATGAGCCTCCCCCAAAGTAGACCCTTCCAGATGTTTTGAATGACAACTCTGATCATCCCTGACCAGTGCCATGCTGGCTGGGGCTGGTAGGACTTGGAGTTTGACAACATCTGGAGAACACCAGGTTGTGGAAATGTTTCTCCGGGGTTTCAGACAAGAGTCTTCGTATAAAGATCTTTCTGTTTTCACCTTCAGGTTGGGATGGAGGAGAAATTTGAATCAGTTCGCATTTAAAACAGAATCTATCAAATTTGCACTTTCCAAAACAATGTGAGAAATGAAGCACATCCATCCTTCAAAATTTGCAAAATTCGCAAATTTTGCAATGCAGTTCTCCAACCAAAAAATGTGAATAATATTATTGAAAATAACATACAAAATGCATTAGGTTAGAATAAATTGCTTGCAAAGATGTGTATATTAGTTAAAACTACATACAAAATATGTTTATTGGGATAAAAGTCACACTAAAAAGCTGAAGAATTTTCATGAAGTTTTTTTTTAAAGAATAGCAAATAGCTGCAGAAATGTGAACTGAATTTAAGAATGGAAAAATGAGAAACTAAGAGAAATAAAACTGACAAGTCCTTCTGCCCCTACCTTCAGGACATTAGAACAAGGAAGAAATCAGTTTAAACTCTTGGAGATATTTTCATGCAACTGGTGTGGATTTTTTTAAACCATCTTATAGATGTTATGTTATCTGGTTTAGACTTGTGCACAGAAGAGCTCAGAGGATGTGTGTTGATATATTTTCATACAGGAAATATTTAACATATGAAGCAGCCCTAAGGTACATAATTTCAACCATATACAGATCTACTAAACTAGTATCCACCTGGGGTTTTCATGCTATGGAAGAAAATTGAGATGTTTGGATATTATGACAACAGGGCAAGAGAAGTGTGGAATTAAATCCTGTCCTTTCCTGCTTCCCCTTCCTAACTATTGATCAGGTTAATGACATGTTATGTTAATTATGTTAACAACATGCATAGTAAACAACAACAACAGAAACATGCACACGGGGTTGGTGGAATAGCCATTGTCATTGGAATCTAGCATGTAGGGAGGGAGGGGATTAAGCCTCTTCCCACCACTGTCATAATAAGAATTGCCTGACAATAAGCATTACTTGGCATTAGTTAACATTTCCCTACAGTTAATTGCCATGTGGAGAAGATTTGTAACAAGACTGTGGCTGGGGTGCTGCTGACTATTTCCATCCCATGAACCTTGTATTTCATTTTAAAAATCCTGTATTGTGATCAGAGCTTGGAAAAGTTACTTTTTTTGAACTACAACTCCTATCAGCCCCAGCCAGCATGGCCACTGGATTGGGCTGATGGGAGTTGTAGTTCAAAAATGTAACTTTTCCAAGCTCTGATTGTGATTGCTAATCATGTCATTAATGTAACTGGTAGTTAGGCCCTAACAGGGCTTTGTACATGCAGCCCTGGCTACTGGATTGGGAAAAAGAGGTCCACGCATGTGCCTTTGAAGAAGTATAAGCATGCAACTTTGCATGCACAGTTGTATGCAGAATTGCATCAACATTCACCTAGAAATATCCCCAGCTAGAATGGACATAATGTTCTAATTTTGTGTTCACTTGGAAGTAAATCTTGTTGAATTTAGTGGGAGGTTACATCCAAGTAATCCTGGGATTGCACTTTGAAGCTGGAATCCTATATTCAATTACCTGGGAGTAAGTTTCATCAAAAAATGGAAATGGACTGCCTTCAAGTTGATTCCGACTTATGGCGACCCTATGAATAGGGTTTTCATGGTAAACAGTATTCAGAGATGGTTTACCATTGCCTTCCTGTGAGGCTGAGAGGCAGTGACTGGCCCAAGGTGACCCAGTGAGCTTTATGGCTATGTGGGGATTTGAATCCTGGTCTCCTAGGTCGTAGTCCAACACCTTACATCACACCCATTGAACTCAAAGTATATTTTTGTATGAGATTGCACTGCAAATTTCTTAAACCCTTTGTGGAAAACATAAACAAAGTAAAAGACAAGTATACTTTCTAGCAAAGAGAAGTCATTTCTCTTCATTAAGAAATAAAACTATAGGTATGCTGGGCTCTTAAAAGCTATTCATATGTAATTAAATATATATGAATTATTAGAAATTTAACTTTATAAATATAATATAAATAGGAAAGGGGGCAAAAATAGCCATAGGTTAATGATGAATATTTAACAAGATAGTGTTCAAAATAATAAAACAAAACTTTTATGTTCATTAATTATATTCATCTCCAAGTTGCAGAGGGAGATGTTGGTGGGCTACAAAGGAGAGAAATAAAGTAAAAACAACCAAACAGAACAGTTATGCTTCAAAAGAGCAAAGGGAACAGCTGAAAACAACATATGTTAAAGATATAACCAGGGAAAAATATTCCTTATCTAAGGTTTTGAGGGCACATATCAAGAGCTTTTTTTAATTGGAAAAGTAATCTGACAGTGATATCACTGAAACTATAATATTGAAGGAGCATGAAGATATATCTATAAAGATAAGTGTGTGTGTGTGTGTGTTTGCAAGCACGCACACGTGTGGTCTCATGTGTTCACAGAATGTATACACTGGCCATTAAGATGACAATTCTGGGAAGCCCACAACTAGGCCATGAAAAGAGTCTTCTCCAGCTGTTGCTGTTCAGGAAGTGGTGCTCAGAGGAACACTACATTGGAACACTGAAATTTGGTAGCCCACATGAGTAAGGCCCCATCTAAACCAAGGATGGTATTCAGTGCTAGTCCTACTCAGAGTAGACCCACTGAAGTGAATAGCCATGGCTAATTTAGGTTCATTAATTTCAATGGGTCTGCTCTAAGCAGGAGTTAGTTAAATATAATCCCATACATTTAATGCTGTATTCTATCACTTTAAATAGTCATGGCTTTCCCCAAAGAATCCTAGGAAAGGGTGCTGAGAATTGTTAGGAGACTGCTGTTTCCCTCACAGAGCTACAATTCCCCTCATTCTATGGCAAGAGGGATTGATTGTTAAACCATTTTCAAATGGGTAAGGCAATACGATATGCTAGCCACACAACAAATGTTTAATTTTTTGGAAGGTGGAAACATTTTCAGCCTATTCTGCAGCAGCTGCACCAATCACCAAAAAGCATCCAGCCTCAATTTAAGGTTTTCATAGCTTTGGACTTACATACCTCATAGATTGGAAAGGGTTTCTGACTCCCCACGGTTTAACAACAACAGCAACAAACAAAAAATGTTCCATTGCCCTATATTAGGAACATAGGAATACAGGAAGCTGCCTTATAGCGAGTCAGAGCATTGGTCTATCTAGCTCAGTATTGTCTACCTAACTGGCAGTGGCTCTCCAAGATTTCACTGGATTCTCTCCTAGCCGTACCTGGAGATGCTGGGGATTGAACCTGGGCCTTTCTGCATGCAAGGCAGATGCTCTACCACTGCTGGTGAAACACAGAGGTCTTACAAGAAAACAGGGAGTAGATTTGCGAGGCTATGAGTTCACTCTTTGTGCTGAAAACAAATTTTAGGATGTGTTCAGAGGCACCCTGTGCCAGTATATTCTACCAGTCCTCCCAATCCACAATTTTGCAGTTAGTTCTGGCTGGTGGACCTTGAGATTTTAGTAGCCTAGTGAAGACTGCCTACCCTGCCCATAGAGCTCAAGTGCTGCTTACATTTGGGTGATGGCCTCTGCTCAATGTGACCCCACTGAGTATACCACTGCTATGTTTGTCAAGCAGGTTTTTGTGCTTTGGAAGCCTTATAACAACCTGCAAAGCCTTTGAATCAAAGCGATAGTGGGATGAGTCTACACTCTGACAATGAAAGTAGATTCCAATGGTCTATATTAATCTTCCCCAACCTGGTGTCCTCCAGACATTTTGGACTACAACTGCCTTCAGCCCCATCCATCATGACCATTCTGTTGAGGGCTGATGGCAACTGTAGTCCAAATCATCTGGAGAGCGCCAAGTTGTGGAAGGTTGATGGGGGGGAGCAACTTTACAAACAACAGTACAGACTTGAAAAAGAAAGACATCTGTTCTTAAAATGTGTGAACAAAATAGAAGCTTTGACATCCAAATGTTTCATTCAATTCTTGTCTTCGATATTTTCCCCCCCAAGGTAATTTGCCCTCTGAACGTTTTTTAAAAAAAAACACAGGAAGTATGATATTTGGTTGTAGAAGATGATGGTAAAAGGCACGCTGCTATTTCATATCACTAAAAAAGCAATTGCTATTATATTACAACACAATAGGCTACAAAGAGTTAGCATGGATCATTAAAAGAATCAGGGAGCTTTTGATTTTAATTGTAATCCTCTCCACTGAAGCCTCAAATGCACTGATTGAAATCTAGCAGGGATGTGAGTTTCCACGGAAGCCACTTTATGTTGGTGAGACATTAAAAGGTGTAATCCAACTGAAATGTAAATCACTGTTCTTGAAAACAAATTACAAATAGAGATAACAGGGCAGCTGCAGCACAAAAGCATCCGAGAATCCATTGGAGGCAGTTTTCTTTCAGGGCCAAATTGCAGCAGTCCCTGTTATCATGGGTAATAGGGTGCTGCTATGGCAGGTTGATTACAACCCTATGGTAAACAATCGTTTCAAATGTGGGCCCTGAATGGAAAGGCACCCACAACATTCATCAATGGAATTCAAACAGAATCATGAGGGGAAAGTAGCTGCCCTGCCCTGTTGCTTTAACTCAGAGTAAGTGGTCAAAGTACAATCTGTGCTTATTAAATCACTAGCAGTAACCCCTTAATAATCAGTACCACACTTTTGGGGAACCCTCTTCCCTTAATTACAAACCCTGCCCACAAGGAAATGAACATTTTAACTCACATTACTGTAATCTCAGTCAAAACATGGGGCTGGTATTTGCTCCTGGAGACTGGCATCCTAAACAAAGTCTTTTTTTGGGGGGGGGGTTTCGGGTGGTGTTTAGTTGATATGCTGATTTTAGGAGGTACTTAGAAGGTGCAATAAAAAAAATCCTTCTTATTGCAATGTTCTTTGGATTTTTAGCATAACACCACAACTTTACAATGATCAAATGGTGGACAGCAGAAAGGGCAAGAAAAATTGCTTTGGTTTCAAGCAAGGATAGGGAACCTATGGTTTTCCAGATGTAGCTAGACTACAACTGCCATCAATCCTGAACATTGGCATGCTGGGGTTGATGTGAGTTGGGAGTTCAACAACATCAGGAAGCCACAGGCAGAAATGGAGGAGAAGTTCAATTATGTTTGTGTTTTAATAAGAAATGATATAGTTCGTACTTCTCAGATAAATACACAAACTGAAACACAGCTAGCCTTCAAAATTTGCACTTCTCTGAATTTTGCGATGGAGTTTTCCAACCAAAAAGATGTACAAACATAGAATCATAGAATGGTAGAGTTGGAAGGGGCCTATAAGGCCATTGAGTCCAACCCACTCCTCAATGCAGGAATCCAACCAAGGGGTAAATGTGCATAAAATGCATATACTAGTAAAAATAACATACAAAAATACATTATATCAGGGAAAATTGCTTGCAAATATGTGCAAATTAGTCAAAACTGCATAAAAATATATGCTTATTAAGAGAAATTCACACTAAAATCCTTCTAAGATGGTAGATTGTGCACTACAGGGCACCTTAGTGTTGATGCACACATATTGATGCTAAAGATGATTCATCCCATCCTAGTCCATGATTTCACTGTTGAAGACTCTGGGGAGAGTGATAAACCCTGAAGTATGACAGCTCTGGCAAGTCAGTTTTAACAAGGCATCCTCAAATGGCATAAACAACTAAAGGGATTTTCTAGGCACAGGGACTAGAACATAGAAACGGCTCCTATAAAACAGATAGAACATATGTCAGGAAATTCAGGGCCAGCCCTACCATTAGGCAAGGGCAGCCTGCTGCCCCAGGTGGGGGAGCAGGGAACAGCAGTGAGGTGTTGGAGGACAGAGCTCAGTGTGGCATGTGGCCTGCCCTAAGCTAACCTGCTCCCCTTACGTGCAGGGGACAATGGTGTCCTGATAGAATTGTCAAAGTAGATTCACCCCCAATCCAGTTAGTTCCTTTATGCGGAATGGGGGATTCCTCTGTTTCAGTCTTTTCCTTTGCCATAGGCATCAAAAGTTTTGGGCCAGCCCAGGCCAGAGTGTATATCCAGCTTGTGATCTTTCATCCACAATAGCACCAGGGATCTCTGATACATACTAGGGCCTAGATTTCATAATTATATTTTGGGAGAGATGCTGCCTAGAAGTAATATACTTTGCCTTGGAAGCCCCTTGTTCAAATCTCAGATGTTTTGACGCTGGGTGTCGATATGTAGTGATAAGGAAAACACTTTGTACATTCTTTGCTGATTCATACAGCTGATTCTAAAGCCCCCCCCTTGAACAATACTTTAAAAGCAATTATTTTATTAACTGTTTTTAAACTACACTTCATCAATGAGATATCAGGGTGGTGCATAAAACAAGTCCAAAAATGGTCTTACAACCACAGAATAGAACCATAAAATATAAGAATCATAAAATACACTTTGGTTAGTATCATTTGCTTGAAGCCTTTAGAAACATGATATGCCACTCTCAGAGTGACAAGGATATCACAAAATTCAACTCTGCTGTCTAAAACAGTGTTCTCTATGACTTGGATGAGGAAGTGCAAGGAATGCTTATCAAATCTGCAGATAATACAAAATTGGGAGGGATAGCTAATACCCTGGAAGACAGAAACAAAATTCAAAGGGATCTTGATGGGCTGGAACATTGGGCTAAAAACAACAGAATATTAAACAGGGATAAGTGCAAAGTTCTACACCATAGGAAAAAGAAACCAACTGCACAGTTATAAGATGGGGGATACTCAGGAATACTACAATTACTTATTCATTATTTGATTTATATCCTGCCCTTCCTCCCAGCAGTAGCCCAAATCTCTCAGGATACATGCGAGAAGGATCTTGGGATTGATGTTGATCATAAGATGAATATGAGCCAACAGTGCAATGTGGCTGAAAAAAAGGCAAATGCTATTTTAGGCTGCATTAACATAAGTATAGTTTCCAAATTGCATGAAGTATTAGTGCCACTCTATTCTGCACTGGTTAGGCCTCATCTTGAGAACTGTGTCCAGTTCTGGACACCACACTTTAAGAAGGATGCAGACAAACTGGAACAGGTTCAGAGAAAGGCAATGCAGATGATCAGGGGACTGGAAACAAAGCCCTATGAGGAGAGACTGAAAGACCTAGGCATACTTAGTCCTGAGAAGAGAAGGTGGAGGGGAGATATGATAGCACTTTTCAAGTACTTGAAAGGTTGCCACACAGAGGAGGGCCAGGATCTCTCCTCAATCAAATGTGGGGGCAAGACTGCTCACTGGGGCAGAGTATCGCCAACATGTCACTTCACTGCTGAAAGAATTGCACTGGCTTCCCATTTGCTACTGGGCCAAGTTCAAGGTTCTAGTCTTGGTGTACAAAGCCCTATATAGCTTGGGACCAGGATACCTGAAAGACCATCTTATCCCTTATATACTGTCGATCACTGCACTCTGCAGGTGAGGGCCTCCTGCAGATACCATCTTATCAGGAGGTCTGTTCCGCACAACATAGGAAACAGACCTTTAGTGTGGTGGCACCTACCCTTTGGAATTCCCTCCCCTTAAATATTAGACAGGCGCCATCTCTGTTATCTTTTCGGCGCCTATTGAAGACCTTCCTCTTTCAACAAGCCTTTTAAGTTGAGACCTTATCCCATTCTGTGTCTGGTTGGAATTGCTTTTTAATAGGCCTTTATTATTATTTTTTTAAAAAACAATGTTTTTAACCTTATTAAAAAGATGTCTTGAAAGCTTTTAAAAATGTTTTTAAAGATGTTTTGTTTTAATGTATTTTAAAGTCTGTTTTTATGAAGTTTTAAAGTGTTTTTGGTGCTTTTTTTGCCGCCCTGGGCTCCTGCTGGAAGGGCGAGATATAAATAAATAAATAAATAAATAAATAAATAATCCCAGAGTGCAGGACATGGAATAATAGGCTCAAGATGTAGGAAGCCAGATTTTGACTGAACATCAGGAAATTTTTCCTAATTGTTAGAGCAGTACAATAATGGAACCAATTACCAAGGGAGGTAGTGGGCTCTCCAACACTGGAGGCATCCAAGAGGCAGCTGGACAGCCACTGGTCGGATATGCTTTCATTTGGATTCCTGCTTTGAGCAGGGAGTTGGACTTGATGGCCTTATAGGCCCCTTCCAACTCTACTATTCTATGATTCTATTGGTGCAGAGGAAATGCTCTTTTGGGATTTTTAATAGCTTCTTTTAAAAGCTTTCCAACAACACTGGATCCTTATGTTCTAAAAGGGATGTGGTCCAATTAAGTTGCATGGTACATTTTAAAAGCTTCTCATCCCAATAATAAAATAATTCATCATTTATGATAAGCAGAATGTTTAATGTGCTTCTTCATTAATATGACCTGTCATAAAATGATGGTTGAGTTTCATTAGATTATATAAGTGTTAACAGGAATATATGGAATATGACACCAGTTCAAGCTATTGTTGGAACTTTATTCTCTTTTTACCATTTTCAAAAGCTAAGGTTTCCATTTAGAAACCTTAAGATTATGTAGATTAGATATACACACTTTTTAAAGGTTCATACCATACTTCAGACAGTTTGCTCTGGGTCCTGGTGGGATGCACCATCCTTTGATTCACATCAGAGCAGCTGAAGAAGGTGGAAGCTGAAATATTTTGCTATAAAAAATTAATATCTGTTTTGTTAGTCTCTGTAATATTGACAACCTTTTAATAAAACAAACACTCAAACAAAATCAATGTATACGGATACATGCATACAGGTATGTGCAAAGGTATCCACCAGTAAATTCAATGCTATGAACGAAGGTCACTGACAGCACAATTTGATAATAAATTGAGCAATCCAAGATGTTGCTGCAATCAGGAGTGGCATGAAACACAGTCATTCATTTGTGCAAAAAAGAGTTGAAAAATATCCATGCTGCTTCTTCCACTACTCTCCCCCCCCCCCCCGGTGATAATAATCATATCCCTAGCTAGGCTACAGGATAAGGCCTGCTTTCTCGGTTCATGACCATTAGAATACAATTCTCCCATTGTTGCTTTGCATGTGGAGAGGCTGCAAATGGTACACTGCACAGGAAACAATGATGTGGGAATCATTTAGTGCAACCCTACACTGCAACAGGTGCCACCGTGAGACGTTTTAATTGATCTCATTTGTTAACTTATACCTGTAAATTGTGCTGCTTATCATCAGGGAACAAGCGACAGAAACCAGAATTTGTCACTGAATGAAGATAGCAAAGCAGGCCTCCAAATGGACTAGTCATATAGTTTTACTGGCTTAATTTCACAACAGTACATTAGATTGAAAGGAGATACTTGGAAAAATCCAAATTACACGCAGGCCTCTTGTTTCTTTATGTTACATTGACACAAAACAAGATTCAAATGGTACTGCCAAGAGGACAGCATATGTTATAGTTTTCTTCTTTTATAAGTAGGAGAGAGAGAGAGTCAGTCAATCTTGAAGATGTGAATGGATCTCTGTTACTAAGAGCTAAAATGAATCTTCAGTCTTATCTGAAGCCGTGGAGGGTTGCAATATATGTTATCACACCGGATATATCATTAACAAGAGCATTATGGATCTGATGGCTGAGAGAGCGGCAGATGTGCTGTTCTCAGATTCTTAGAAAGGGGCATTATATCTCTTACAGCTCAGCATTAAAGCACTTCCAAACACACCACCACCATCCAGCATGAAGACCTACTAAGTTCAGTTCTGCTGGTGTTCTAAAGAAGAAAAGTGTACTTAGGGAGAAATAGTCTTTTGAGAGCAAGCATTTCCATCGAGGGTGATGGGAAACCAAAGCTGCTTTCTTGGAGTCAAAGCTCTACCTGTAGTGGGTCCTGACGGCAAGGAGTTTTTTTCCCATGGAAAGACATTACCTGTTCCTTCTATTCCATGCAGCTTCCCAAAGGAAATTAACAATCTGGAAATATGATTTATGCACATGATTTTCTAGGATTAAGAAACTAAATAGGAAAACAAAAACATAATATATGCATATAATAACACAAAGTGGGAATTAAAACATTGCACCTTCAAAGTCTTGAGAGATATTCTGAAATATGAAAACAATTCATTAGATCTTAACACCCAAATGTATTTTTTATTTACAACTGTAAGACTCAATATGAAAGATTGCTATGGAAAAATATGAATCCATCAGTCATAAGGCAGGGGGCAATGAGTTATAAGGTAGAGTTTAGATTTGACCAAGAGCCAAATTTGGGTTATTTCCTGAAGTGATTATCTTGGGACAACACCAACAGATATTATGGCATGATGCTGGATGATGGAACTGACAATCAGTTCCTCTTTCATTAGGTACCAAGCCCTTCAAGATCAAACTGCAGAATCATCTGCACTTTGGAAAGTCCCTTTGCTTGGTCTGAGAATATGATAAATGCTTAATAATAGTCTGTTGTGGTGCTAGGGTCCTCCCTATGAGGATGGATGTGGATTACGTAGCACACATCCTCCTCTTTATGTTGACAGATGTGAGTTAGCAATTGACAAGAAACTAGTCTCAAGAATAGAGCAACTTAATCACCAAATGCAGCTGGCCACAACTACAGTCTGAAATTCAGCTCATGGAGATGCAACCTCTGTGCAGCTACCAAACTGTGGCTAAAAGAAGGAAAGAGCAATGTAACCAGTCTGAGTAGCAAGAAACCTCTTGAACAGTAATAGGCCAGTTCTTCCAAGTCAGGAGAACAGCCAAAGGATCAAGAAGAGACTGGGTATTGTAACATGAAGGGAGGTGTACAGCAGGGAAGCCAAACTCGCTTGTTGCTCAGTCCAGAAAGTAAGCATGACCTGGAAGCATTTATATTGCCCATACCAGGGGGAGACAATGAGGTGCCCTCCAGATGTTAATGGATTCCAATTCCCAGCAGCCCCACCAATGGCCATGGATGGTGGGACTTGTAGTCCAACAACATCTGGAGGATACTACATTGGCTACCCCTGGGCTAGGGAGTAAAAATGCTTTCAGGTCATGCTTACCTTCTGGTGTGAGCAACAAGCGAATTTGGCTTCCCTGCTGTACACCTCCCTTCATGTTGCCATACCCAGCCTTTTCTTGATCCATTGGCTATGCCCCTGACTTGGAAGAACTGAGTTTGACAACCATAGATTTTGTATAATTTTGGGCAACTTTAGGCATGTTAAATCTTAGCCAGACTCAGCTGATTACAAACAAACATGGGCAGAGATTTCATGTCACTTGACATCACTTGGAGACATTATACTTGTCTTGAGCAGGACATTTTTACTCTGTATTTCTCAGGCTACTTTCTTCTTGTATTTCAAGTCTCTTATCAAGACACTTTTCTTTGGCAACACCTTCCTAGAAGTTCTCTAGTGTTGCCTTGTGGCATCTGGTCCTTCCACACTTTTTATTAAATTGTTTTCCTGACCTTTCTCATCATTTCTGCTGTGTCCATGGAATACACATTCTAAATCATTTGCTTAGTGCTGTTACAGTTCTGTGTCATGCATTGTTGGCACTATGAAACCATTGAATAGTTGTAAGGAGAATCTTATTTTTAATCCAGTCATAGAGCTGATGGGATAGCATATGCTTTTCTTCCTTGCTGCTGTACTTGCACTCTGCAGCTTACATGGCATTAAACCTCAAATTATTCATCTTATATTCTACAATGGCCTTCAGAGCAAAACTTATCTCTTGATCTCTGGCCTCTGGAAAGTACCTTTGTTGAGTGTAGTACCCCAAAACATATAGAAAATTTCCTCCCAATGGCATGTGTTTTCATCATTCAGTATAGGCTCACATAGTGATGTCCACACGAAAGCTTAGATAAATAAACACAATAGACTACTTTGTTACCTGACCTCCCTTGAAGGGGAAGGGCCGTAGCTCAGTGACAAAGCACATGCTTTGGATGCAAAAGGTTCCAGGCTCAATCCCCAACATCTTGGCAGGGCTGGGAAAGACCCCAGCCTGAAACCCTGCAGAGTAACTGCCTGTAAGTGGAAACAATATTGACCTAGATAGAGACAGCTTCCTGTGTTTCTAAGGCTGCTGTCAGGAATGTGAAGCATTTTGAAAACTTTGAAAGCATCACACAAATGCTCGTTATATGACTATGCATTATGGGATGCAAAGTAAAGGGGATTTTGCCAGCTTTGCCAGTGAAGCAACAGTTGGTTGAGTGTACACAATGATCAAGATTTTACATAAAATGCCTGGTGCTTTATTTTTCTTCAAGGACAAGAATGGTTCCTTGGACACTTTGTGCTTAAAGAGTACTAGGGGACTGTAATTCTGTTGGAGTCACTCTCTAAAACTGATGTGGAACTTCTTCCTCTCTGGCACTGTGCTTCTTACTGCACAGATATGTTTGTAAGAATCATATGCAATGACCTGGTTTGTTATTTTATCCTCATTTCCTAATGAATCACATCACTATTTTTTCTTGCATCCATCATCACTGTATCTGCCTGGAAGACAAGATGGATCCAATGATTAATCAAGGCCAATGGCACCCACTCTGGTACAGGGGCACCATGTTTCAACTGTCAGGTGGCATCCATCCCAGTCTCTCTTTGTCAGCCATAAAGAAAATGAAATTGGACTATTATGAATTTCACTTCTGCCCTGATTAAAAGGCCTGCATTTTCCCTAGGCGCTGCCTGACACAGGTCTTGACTTGTGAGATATTCAATGTTCTTGTAATGTCATTTGGATGGAGTGCATTTGTCTCCTTAGGTCATTGTTCTTCAGATTCACTTGTTTTACATGGAATATAGGCTAGAAAATCTAGATTTCCTTTGGGGTGTTAATTAAGAGGAGCATCCAAAATTATTCAGCAAATTCACAGGGTGAAGGGGAGCTGTCTGAAGGCCTCGATGTAAAAATGTGCATCTAGTACAGAGAAATGAGCCTTTGGCTATTGACAAAGAGAAAACAACTGCACAGACGGCATTCTGACATAAACATTCATATACGTATACAATCTTACATTCATTTTTCTTGTCAGCTTGTCACCTTTAATTATAAAGGTTGATTCGCTCTTTGGCAGTTCTGAAAATTGTAAATGCTTGGCTATTTGAATATGATCATATGGTCAACGTCTTCAAACAAGAATGACACCAGAAGGCGCCTGGACAAGGATGTTGAGAAACCTGAACCAAATGGAGAGTCTTAGGTTGACCGTGTTGAATGAGAATATCA
Organism: Rhineura floridana; assembly: GCF_030035675.1. Classification (NCBI taxonomy): domain Eukaryota; kingdom Metazoa; phylum Chordata; class Lepidosauria; order Squamata; family Rhineuridae; genus Rhineura; species Rhineura floridana. The sequence goes on along the minus strand of NC_084484.1, from coordinate 57,023,038 downwards.
CATATAACCTCATAATTAGCCAGGGAAACTGGCTAAAAATAACAACACATTTGATGTAATATATTTACAAAAGAAAGCATTATATGTACAAGCTGTAAATTCTTTTGCATAGACTTTTTCACTTTTTATTTCCTTTATTAGTCAGTCCAGTCTAACATTATTAGTGTTTGGTGTTGTGCATTTGCTTGGCCTTTGGGCTAATAATGACCTTTTTGTAGGACCTTTTGTAATGACCTTTTTGAACCTACTTGGGGCAGGTGAGGATACCTAACTGAGAGGGATTTATCCCTCCAGTTCGCTGGGCATGTCAGTCTCTACAGACCATGACTCCCTAGCAAAGTATGTGGGTAAAATTATCCCTCCTTGCCAGTAGAGCCAATCACGTGTTTCCAACCTCCGCACCCTGGCCCCACCATACAGGCATTCACTCTGATGCGCAAGTTGGTCCCACAAGGACACCCCCAAGATCCCCACCAGCTGGCGGTTTCCTAGTGAGTGCCCTTTAATAAAATGCCTCAGTCACCTGTTTTGTACCCCCACCTTCCTCACCTGCCTGAATTCCATGCCAGCCAAAGTGAAACAACCTGAATCCCCCCCTTAAGGACCAGTTGAATCAAATCCTAGCAGTATGGAGTAGGCAAAATGAAAGGGATTCTGAAATCAGAATCCCCCCCCCAAAAAAATTCCTACTCAACCCCAGCTGGTGACTAGCAAAGCCCATACTGACCAGGCAGGGGTGGGTGGGTGCCGCAAGGCAAAGAGAGGCAAGATTCAAGGGAGAAGCTGACTTATAAGCCCTGCTCATCCCTTTCCCGGATTGGCCAGGGATCCCCATGTGATCTATTTTGAACCCTTCAGGAATGTTCCTGAACCTTCTGCAAAGGCAGGGTGGTGGCAAACATTCCCCCACTTTGGCGGGAATGCCATACTTTTCTTTCTAATAGCTATTTCATAGAGAGTAAAGCAGTCGTTACTCATTTCTTAAAATCCAGGCTATCCGGTATTTAAATACGTGACTCCAGAGAATGATCATAATATTACAAAGAATATTAGCAAGTAATTTTTAAACAATTTTTTAGCAGTTATTCATGTTTAGCTTCATAATTCTATTGATAGTTCCAATCCACCAAATAGCTTCTCTACAGTGGAATTATGGCATATGTGACTCTAAAAGGTTCTACAGAATAGTTAATTCCTCCTTATGATTTTATGTTTCTAGAAGATGGGCAAGTAAAGGTAGGCTAAATCAAGTGTTGTTAATAACTATTTTTGACCAATCCAAAAGTGAGTCAGTTTCTGTTTGGGGAAAAAATTCTCTTTCAATGGAAGGATATGTATTTATCCATTGGGGAGGGGAGTGTCTTCACTTTCTTTTCAAAACTTTGTTCTATTCATCAGTGAATTCATCCAGAAAACTCCCTTAATACTCAATTGCAAGTGAAAATTTTGAGAGCAATTCAGACATAATTAACCATTAATTAATTCAGAGTAAATTAAAATTTTAGTAACTCAAGGCATTTCCCCAGCTATTTTTTTAACCTTCTTGAGAACTTCACAGGAGAGTTTTGTTATGGTTTCATGTAGTGAAGTTCCCCAAGCTTTTTCTGATGTAATTCTTCCAGAGAGAGAGAGAGAGAGAGAGAGAGAACTCTTGTATTCTGTGGAACACAGATTTGTAAACAATCTGAAAGCAGCAAGGCACATCTGAAATATCCCCAGAGCCTTCTACAGTTAGGTTCTAAATGAAGTGGCTGGGATTAAAAACTCAGTGAGATGCAATTTCCTTTGTCTAAGCAATTTAGGAACAGTGAATTTTCACAAATTGGTGTGAACTAACCTTACACATCTGTTATGGAGAGACAAACCTGGACTGGGAAACTTTGGGCAAGTTCCCACAGTACAGTGGGAAAGGGTGATGGTGGTAGCAGCCTCATGCTTTCCTTTTCCTCCTCTCTGTAGTAACAGCAGGAAGTTGCCACTACCATTGGGGAAAACAAGCATGGTGATTGGCTTCCTCTTCCAGCGCTATATCCCACAGAGACAAGCCCAATGGTGGCCTTATTCCTCTACTAGGGATTGATGTCAAGAACAGAACACACATTGCTGAGGGTTTTCTCCCGAGGACTGACCCTTCTAGTGCATTGGAGATAGCTTCCATTCCATCCTCTCTTCCCCAATTAATGACATGGGTACAAATGTTTGTTTGATGGTTTTACATTTTCTACATTCCTTGAACTCTCCACTGCACAGTCGTCGTCGTCGTCATCATCATCATCATCATCATCATCATCACTACTACTACTACTACTACTACTACTACTACTACTAAATTTATATCCTGCCACTCCTCCCAATAGGAGCCCATATATCATTCCTTTCCCTTGCTGCACAGCTTGGCATAACAAATGCAGTCATTACTCTAGCTGATGCCTTTGGATCCACATTTCAGTGCTGGTTTGATTTTTGCTCCGTCGAACTTCCTTCCAGTACCACTTCATAAGGGATCAATGTTCACTATTTGCAATAAATAACATTTTTTTCCTCCACAAAAATATTGATAGTAATATAGATATTTTAAAAATATCATTTTTCATATTTTAAAAATGTATTTTACTCAAAATATCATTATTAATATTTTGAGGGAAATATCAATATTAATATCAATATTTTGAGGCAATTTTTAAAAAATCCACTTCAGCCACTAGAAAAAAAAGATCCGCAAAGACAAAAAATGCAAATAAATAGGAAAGCTGGTGTCAAATTTGAATTTTGCTATCTATCTTACACCTTTGCTAAGAGATCATAAGGAACTTCTGGGTAGTGGGGATTGGATTGGATCCAAGTAGAATAAGCAGAACATCTCTTATGCAAGAGGGCTTCTCCACTTCCTTTTGCCCACTGCAGACCCCTGCTCTCTTTGGAGTATTGAGGAGACTTCAGAATGGTGTAGGATGTGGAGCAGTGGGCTACAGTAGGATGGGGAAAACATGGCAAATTAAGTGGGGTCTCCTTGCAATAAATGAAGCTCTTCAGTGAGAAAGAGGGATCAGGAAAGCCCCATTGCCCTGGTTGCACACTATTTTGCTTGCATTGGCACAGCACCAATTTTTGCAAAAGGCTGGGGTGGATGAAAACTGATGAGGCATCTCATCAAGATTGGGAGTGGGGGGAGGTTTGCCTAGGACCTTGATGGAGATAGGAATATAGGAAGCTGCCTTATACTGAGTCAGATCCATCTAGCTCAGTATTGTCTATACGGACTTGCAGTAGCGCTCCAGGTTTTTAGATGGGATTCTGTTTAGATTACTGTAAAGCGCTCTACATGGGGCTGCCTCTGAAGACTGTTCGGAAACTTCAGTTGGTGCAACGTGCTGCAGCCAGAATGTTAACTGGGGCTGGTTACAGGGACCATACGATTCCCATGTTACAAAAGCTCCACTGGTTGCCACTCTGTTTCCGGACACAATTCAAAGTGCTGGTGATGACCTATAAAGCCCTAAATGGCTTAGGTCCAGGCTATCTGTCAGACCGTATCTCCCTATATGAGCCTGCCTGGGCCCTGAGATCCTCAGGAGAGGCCCTTCTCTCGAAACCTACGTCCTCACAAGCACGACTAATGGGGACGCGAGATAGGGCCTTTTCGGTGGCTGCCCCGAGGCTTTGGAACTCCCTTCTTAGCGAAGCAAGAATGGCCCCCTCCTTGCAGTCCTTCTGTCGGCAAGCAAAGACTTTTTTATTTCAATAAGCCTTTGGAACTGAAAGCTGTTAAGGACAGGACTTAAAGGGTGCTGCATTGCTATTGTCTAATTGTATTATTTTAAACTGAGTTTGAATTATTTTAACTGTATGTATGAATGGTTTTAATACTGTAAATAGTTTAATTCGATTTTAATCTAGACTTTTGTACGTTTTTAATTATATGTGTGCTTTTATCTGGAAGCTGCTGTGAGTTCCAGTTTTGGAAAAAGGGCGGGGTAAAAATAATGATAATAAATAAATAAATAAATAAATTCTCTTCCAGCCTTACCCAAAAATGCCAGGGATTGAACCTGGGACTTTCTGCATGCAAGACAGATGTTCTACCATTGAGCCCTTCCAATAGGTTTTGCCCAGTTGAGAAGTGCTGAGTATGTACTTGAGATTTGGGGGGAATTAATAAGCATAAATCCTTAAGGCTGGGCTCTAGCCTGAACTGGCTGGGTTGTGTTGTAACCATAGTCTTCTTCTACCACATTGCTTTTCTCTAAATAAAATATGGCCTTTAACACTACTATAATAAAGAACACTTATATTGCACTTCGTGCTCAAAGTTCTTCTCATACACCAATGTAGTAGCCCTGCCAATGCCCCCACAAGGTAGGCCAGTGTTATTATCCTCAAATTACAGATGTGAAGCTGAAGCTGAGAGAAAGCAGCTTGCTGAAGACCACCCATGGAGTTTGTAGCTGAGAGGTTTTTCCAGCTCCTAGCTTGTCTTAATCACAAGCTCTGATTTCTGTTTCCAGTTCTGGCTTTCCTGTATTTACATTCCCTAGATGGAGGGCAAAATAACGTTATGATTTTACATACAACAATATGAAATTTCAGTAACCTCAATAGTATTCTGTTCCATAACACTCTCTGATTCTTTGCGGCTTTACCACACATTACTGGAACAATTTCTCTTTTAAACTTATTAAAATAATATCAGTCCAGGCCTGATCTAATAAGTGCAATATTTAGTGTATCTTATTTTTTACATTAAAAAAGTTGGATGTAAAAAAAATCAATCTGCTTCTTGTGTTATGTGGTATGTGATTCATTTGCAAAGTGTCTAAAGTCATGCTAATTAATCTTTTATGATCCAAATGACAAACGCGTTTATGGAAAACATGGAAAAGTTAGTTTCTCCTACATTATTTTTCATTGTTTTCTCCCTTTAGATTAGATTTTGATCATGAATACAAGCACAGTGGGCAAAGGAATCCAAACTATAGGAAGCCAGCATCATTTACACTGGAGTAAATTATTCCGGTGTAACTTACTTCTGTTCTCAGCTCTGTTCAGGAGTGGGTCTACTATTGGATGAGCTGGCCCAAGCCTGGCACAGGGAAAACATGCCTTAAAATAGAGCAGTGGCTTCCCTAGCGTATTTGACACCCGGAGCGGATCATTTTTTAACACCACCCTCCACTATACAACAAAATTATTTTCAGTAATAATCATGAAATGCAACGAATAATAATAATGGCCAGAAAAGAAACGCAGACAGTGAAAAATTTCTTTTATTGAACTTTGTATATATAATCATGCCAGTAAAATAAAATTAAAAAATAAATAAATATTACAGTACAAAAAAGGAAAAAAGTAATGGATTAATACCTTTTAATTACATTAATGTAATTTTTGAAAAAAAAAAGGGAAAACGTATACCTACATATTGGCCTGTCATAGTAATGAATAACATTACAGTTTCTGTTTTCGAGCCTTAACTTTTGCAAATTTGTCAATAACTTCTTAAAATTGATCTTCGCATATTCATGTTCAATAGACAGTATAGCCAGATTTGTCAATCTATCTTCGCTCATAGTTGAAAACAAATTGCTGTTCCTTATGGAGGCAGGAAAAACTTGGAAAACATCTGGGCACCAGTGTTTGTTAATAACTAAGAAGGGAGCTGAAATAAACACAGGAGAGACAGGCTGTTGCACTCTGCACCGTCCCCCTGATGGTCTACCAAGTCTGCCGTAGGACAGCCTTTGCTAACCTGGCAACTTTTGCCCTCCAGATGTTTTGGACTAAAACTCCCATCAGCCCCAGACATCACAGCTGCAACAGGACATCTCCTGCTGCCCATCTAGCTTTCCCTTCTTTTCTTGTTCCACACAGCTCTTAGGAAGCGTGATCAGATTGTACAAGAGGGCAGAGCTCCTAAGCGCCTAACAGCTGTGTGGAAGATGGGATTTCACTAGGTGCAGCTTTTCTGAACACTGTGTGTTCTGCCAGACAGTTCTAGTCTTGTCTGCCTTTAGCACGACACTCTAGCTAAAAGAACTCTGGGAGAGAAAAAGAAGCTCCCCACATCCTGCTTGTGGGCTTCCCGTAGGCATCTGGTTGGCCACTGAGAGAACAGGATTATAGACTAGATGGGCCACTGGCCTGATTCAGCAACCTCTCTTCTGGTGTTCTTCATATATTAAAAAGTGAAGATTAAGCATATTAAAACCAAGTTGCATAATTTATTCCAAACCTTGATAGTGACCTTCTCAAAAACTCTATATTTAGGCATATACATATCTGAAGGATGTTTCAGTATTAGTTCATTATTATTTAAAGTACCATCTGTGTGCATGACACTTTAACATAAACAAAAAGAAAAGAAAGACAGGTCCCTGTCCCAAGGATCTGACAATCTAAACGTTGGCAAGATGCAATATGCCAGACCTCCAGGTATATTAAAATAAGGATGTATGAACACAATGTCTACAATCGCTCTCTCACACACACACTAGCTGAATGACAGCATGTGAGGGGTGAATTGGTTTGCCATGAGAAAAAGCAGCAATTTTGGATGTCTAAGCAAACCTTCCCAACGTGGATTCAAAAACCCTTTCTTGACTATGTTTGTGCCATAATGGGAGGGGGAGTGAGCAATTCTCCACCAGGGCAGAAAGTCCTTTAGGAAGATATCCCAAAGGCATGGGCACCTAAGGAGAGAATAAAACCCTATTTCCCTTACCAGCATATGGCAGGAAATCATCTGGGAAGCACATTGCTTTTTGAGAAAGGCAGGTTCCAGCTGGGCATTACCATCTCAGCAATGGCTCTGGAAATGATCTTATTAAGACATCATGGGAACTTAATAGCTTGAGCAGAGAGAGCCTAATAGCCAGGTTGAGCCAGATTTGGGCAGCGCTGCACACAGCAGACTATCAGTTACTATTACTGTGCAGGGGCACAACTGGGTTTTCCTGCCCTATGGACCCAAATGACCAGCACAGTCCCTGGGAAAAGATCCACACAGCAGTGTGAGCCTGCCCTATCTGAGTCACAACTGATGGGAGCTGTAGTTGAAAACAGCTAGAGGGCGACAGGTAGACAAAGGCTGTGCTAAAGTTTGGAAGAGGAGAACAAAAGGGAACAGGTTCAAGCCAGGTACAGTTTATGTTGAAGAACATCAGGCAATGCACCCTAATGGCAAAAAAGCAGGGGGGGGAAAGAGAGAATTGCCCCAAGAAGTTGTGGAATATTCTTCCTTCAAGGAGGTGTTAAGAGGCAAAGGAGCCAACATCTATTTGGAATGAAGTTGAGGGAATCCAGCTGTTGCAAAAGAACAAGGCTCAAATTAGAGGAGGTTGCCATTTATGAAAGCCACAGTTCCCTGGACAACTCCTGCTCCCAATGCTTGCCAAATTATGCTCGCCATAGCCTCCCCCTCAAAAAAGCAGCAAATATAATCAATCCTCCACCCCTCAGTACTCAAGCACTGCAAGGGAGTCACGTCTAACCCAGGGATTCCATTTCCTCAATGACACACCCCGACTTATGAACCCCCTGGCAAGGTTCCTGCAAGACCCTCTTAAGATCCTGCCACTTTATTTGCTTCCAGGATATCCCTTTAGTTAGAAATCCCATCAATTCCTATTGCCATTCAGGAGGAACTACCACATTTAGATGGCTACTGGGGCGGCAGGGGGGGTCATTAGTTTTAGCATGGCTCTTCCCTCCGTTTCCCCTAATTCCAGCTACCTGACCCCCAGCCTAGAGAGGAAGCTGCTGTCACGTGGAAAGGCAGCCCTGCCTGGCAAAAGGCTGAAGAGCGATACAAAGCAGGCTTTCAGGGCTAACCCAGGGCTGCCTCACCTGTGGTGCACATTTTCTTGTGCATACCCTCGCTCCCTGCTCCGATCCAGCACCCACCCCCAAACTGTGTCTCCCCCCCCCGCCCAAATTGATCAACTCACCCTCGGCTCCATATCTCCATATCTCCCCCCAGACAAAAGGCAAACACCTCTGGTCACCTCATCTCAAAAAGGATATTATAGAGTTGGAAAAGGTTCAGAAGAGGGCAACCAGAATGATCAAGGGGATGGAGCGACTCCCTTACGAGGAAAGGTTGCAGCATTTGGGGCTTTTTAGTTTAGAGAAAAGGCGGGTCAGAGGAGACATGATAGAAGTGTATAAAATTATGCATGGCATTGAGAAAGTGGATAGAGAAAAGTTTTTCTCCCTCTCTCATAATACTAGAACTCGTGAACATTCAAAGAAGCTGAATGTTGGAAGATTCAGGACAGACAAAAGGAAGTACTTCTTTACTCAGCGCATAGTTAAACTATGGAATTTGCTCCCACATGATGCAGTAATGGCCACCAGCTTGGATGGCTTTAAAAGAAGATTAGACAAATTCATGGAGGACAGGGCTATCATTGGCTACTAGCCATGATGGCTGTGCTGTGCCACCCTAGTCAGAGGCAGCATGCTTCTGAAAACCAGTTGCTGGAAGCCTCAGGAGGGGAGAGTGTTCTTGCACTCTGGTCTGCTTGCAGGTTTACCCCAGGTACCTGGTTGGCCACTGTGAGAACAGGATGCTGGACTAGATGGGCCACTGGCCTGATCCAGCAGGCTCTTCTTATGTTCTTATGTTCTTAAATAGCGTGGCACATTTCTTTCTCTGGGGCGGTGGACCATTCCTCTGCAGAGGGCAAGAAACACACCCCCTTATTGCCTGCACCCAGGGCGCACTGCCCCCCCGCTCTCCCCTTGGTATGCCACTGAAATAGAGTTCCACTTATACCATCCTTTTGGCCAGTATAACTTCCGCTGGGTTGCTAGGTCATGTGACCAGGCTGAATTGAGTTTGAAATAGGGGCAACTCTCTCCCTGTCCTGTCCTGCCCCTGTCACAGCCCCGCCATTCCCACAGAACACCCCTGAGTCAGGATGGAGGACTTAACATTGGCATATCCTCATATTCTAGGAGGAAGGGCAGGATATAAATTGAATAAAATAAATAAATAAATAAATAAATAAATAAATAAATAAATAAATATCTGTTGCTGAGCCAGGATGAGGGACTTTAGCTAGTTCAGCTGAAGATCCACCTAATCCAAACTCCACCAGTCCTGGTGGATCTTGGTTTGGATTGCCCCTTAAGCTTTTGACGTAACAGTTAAAAAAGGAACATGAGAGAGTGGAGAATGTGTAAGCTCTTCCCACATCTCAAGCATGGCCATGCCACCCCGTGCAAGTCCGTTTTAGAATGGCACAACAAGAGTGAAGAAAGAAGTATCTCAACACTTCATTTGAGTATCCACACCCATTCTAATAAAATAGGACCTTTATATGTTGGTATCAAAAGAAGGTATACACAAAGGTTTATTTTGTAGATTTGGAACCTTGCTTTTATAAAGAAATTGTATTAAAATAGGTAGCACTGGCTACATTGCTTTATGAAATAATTCTGAGTACATTGACTTGTATTGCTTACATTTGTGAAGAAACGTATTGATACTGAAGGTGTAGTTAATGCATGATATATTCACAGTAATGTTTTCATTTAAAATACCTGTAGGAGAATGACAAATATTTGCAAGCATGCATGAAAAATATTATGCCCTACAACTGATTGAGGAAAACAACTGCTAATTTTATGACACTGCTGTACAGCTGATCGATTCTGCTTTATTGTCTTTGTTAATTTTATTTAAACTGATCTCTGTACAGAGTGAAAGCTTGAAGTGCAGGTTTTTGTAACTAAACAGTATAAAAATATGGTGGGCAATATTCTGGTCTAACAATATGGTACTCCTAAAATTCTACTCTAAATATGCCATTCTTAAAACTTTCATAAAACTTTAAAACCTTAAATCATTAAATTTTTGTCAAATAATGCCAAAAGAGAACTGATTTCTTTTCAAATGTGCAAACAATAATTCATAAAATAGCAGTTGTACAAATTACTGAAAGCAACTTTTTAAACAACAAAAAAGTGTGCTTTCATTTTATGGTAATATTTCACCTATAAAACATGAGGATAACAAGTTTGTATTCATACAAAGGTGTTAATTAATGAAAGACAAACCTTTGCCAATTATTGACACATTCTTCTGTAATCCTGTTAGGTGGGACATTCTTATGAAGTCATAGTTTATTACTAATGAACTGGCTTAATTTTTCCCCTAAAAAAAAAAAGACTGTGAGAGGGGCGTTGAATAATGTATTCGCTTGGGTGTATTTTTTATCACAGCAGGTATGAATGCAGCATTTTGACTGCCACATTATCTCTGAGAAGAAGGGATATGACCTCAGGAGCAGGGATCAAGAACTGGCTCTTTCACACTTCAGTACACGCTACTGTGATTCTGCAATTTGGTCATATTATCCCCTCCACCACAAAGCTGTCCACTAATTATCTCTGAATAAGGATTTGATTGAACCTTAATTTTCAGTAATGGGGCCTGATAGTTGGCAAAGAAAGACAAAGCAGGAATTCCTTTGTCTTTTCTAAACAATAACCGTTTGCTGCCAAAGGATGGCAGAACTCATTAAACACCATGCGCTAAAATATGATCACATTATTTTCTTCTTCCACTAAACAGGCTGTCCATCTGTCTAGAAAAGAAAAGGCACATTCATATGGTCTTCCAGCAATTTCTTTTCCATCTAGAAGGTTCCTTGTTGTCAGGCCAGAAATCTGTCCCTTCACTGTGCCAGGAAACAAGTTTTACCTAAATCTTTCATCTGGGTAACAAAATCATTCCTTAAAATAAGTAAGGGATTTTTCAAACAGTTATATCTTTGTTTCTTTTGACTTGGTATACTCTGTAGAAAAATGATAAAATATTAATCTAAATTATGCCTACATTAGTTCCACTGACCATAATGGCAGCAACATATGACATTAATATCATAATATGCAATGTAACTCAAGAAGCAACTTTTTGGAATTAAGCAATGAAGGCACTGGTGCTTCTGGGCATTTGCATTGTCTTCAAACTTCTGAACACATCTTTTTTTAAACAATGTGATTATAAAAGGTTTCATGCCCCCCACATTGAGTTTCTTATTCTGATACATGAATCTTGATCTACTATGACAAAGATTGAGCATATGTGTCAGTTTTAACCTTTTCCATGATTAGCATACTCTAACACAAGAATGAGGGACAAATAGTTATGGGTATCCAATCCATATCCAATTAAAACATAAGGTATTCTGAAGTCACCAGTTCCCCCCCACCCACACTTTAAATGAAAGGAACAGGCATATCATTTCCCCCCTCTAGTCTTGAATACTCACTCACTTACTCTACATTTTGTCAAGGTAGAATTTTTCTTCCATTAAATTATTGCTTACTGAGAACTACAAAGCTCATTATGAAACAATCATAGAGTCAACTATGCATACAAGTAATACATTTCATTGATGCCCATTGTCCTATCTTATACAGCTTCATTGCAAGTGTACATCTGAGAGCTCATGGCTCCACGGTAGGGATGGAAAGAGCTGTCAATTTTGGTTCTCTCAGTTTCTCATTTTTCCAATCTTAATTTTGTTCTCCACATTTCTGCAGTAATTTGCATTTCTAAAAAAGTCCTCATGAAATTTTTCAGCAGCTTCGTGTTAATTTCTCTTCCCCATCACATTTTTGTGAGAAATTTTGACTAGTGTGCACATTTTTGCAATCGATTTGTCCTGATACAATGCATTTTTCTATGCTATTTTCATTAAATGTTCATTTTTATACACATTTCCCTCTAATATATGAATTTTTATAAACATTTTTTGGTTGGAGAAGTGCACTGTGAAATTTGGATAAGTGTGAATTTTTTAAGATAGTTGTATTTTTGTTCTCATATTGTTTTGGAAAGTGTGAATTTGATAGAATCATCTTTAAATGTGAGCTTAATTGAATTTATCTCCCATGGCTACTCAACAGTAGTGCATATGCTTTGCATGAGCAAAGTCTCATCTTCATTCCCCAGTAACTCAACTAATACGGTTAGGGAAAAACTGTTTCAGAGACTCTGGGAAGCAACTGCCAGTCAGAATCGACAATACAGGGTTAGAATGTGCAATAGCCTGAATCAGGGATACAGTAGAAGGCAGATTTGTACTTAGTATGTGCCATGCAATATATTTGGAGAATTCATTTGTTTTGGGGATATATGTCCTATTTTTCAGCCCAAAGCACTGTCAAAGCAGTTTACAAAAGATTAAAAATACAAAACTCAATGAAATTAATGAAATCAAATAATGAAACAATAATGCAAGGAAAGAAAAAAATCAGTGAAACACAGCCAGCCTTTAAAATTTGCACTTTTCTGAATTTTGCCCTGCTATTCTCCAACTAAGTCATGTGTACAAAAATGTATATACTAATGTAAATTGTGCATAATATATATATGTATTCATGAAAAATAACATAAAATATATTATATGAGGGAAAATATAAATATTAGAGAAAACATTATCTGCAAAAATGTGTATGTTAAGCAAAATTGTATACCAGAATGTGTCTACTAGAAGAAATTCACAGTACAATGCTGATGAATTTTCATTAGAACTTTTAAAAGTAACATTTACTACTACTACTGTATTGGGGCCTATTTAATAGCATTGATTTCACAATATAATTTATCAATGAAGGTTTTTGGTTTAGATGACTTCCAGTAATTCTGCACTAAATCAAGACTCTTAAGTTGTTTCTGCCTGACTTACCTAGAATTCTTCCCTTTCCCCAACAGAAAAATCTGAAAGCAGTAGATTAGGAAAAATTAGTTTAAAAAAGGTGTTCAGTAAAATCTGATATGAATCATTTAGTATCATTAGCCCTTTTAATACTTGTCATAAAGTTGCTTGCATGTAAAAATCATACCTCTTTTAAAAGTTCATACTATTTGTGTGCTTGACTATGGTTTCAAAAGCATAAAACATCAAAACTAATGGCATCAACAGATTATCCAAATAATGCAGCATGCTCACTAATAGGTTCTGGGTTATCACTGTAGTTAGTTACATGTATTAACTGGGCAAGGGTAACTGGGCAAATACTGTATCCTCAAACAACTGTATTATGAATCCAGTATCCACCACCTTGTAGTATTAGAGTTCACATTTTCAAGCATTTAGAGATGTAAATATATTAAACAATACATCTGTTTGTGCAAAGCTTTTCTTATGAGCAGCTTTTAATCAGTTTCATGCTGAGTGAAGGAAAATTGTAAAACTATGCATTAAAAGTAGATTTAGCCAAAGTTATTTTCAACTGCATTCTAATTCACTGCTTTTTTCTTTTGCTTTCAGTGATAATGTATGTAATCTTCTGGCAACATTCATGAGGAAAGTTTGATGTGGATTTACACTAGTGGAGCTACATTACAATGGGTAGATTTAAGGTATTATAAAATGAGTTTGTGGATTTGTTACAGAGGTATGAAACCCCTAAGACATAGGCAGATAGGTTTTCCCAACATATGGCAAGCGCTCTGATTATAAAACAAAACTGTGTTAAGTCAAAGCACCTGATTACAATTCGCTAGTGCAATGTAGCTGTGATAGCCAGGCTTATATTTAATACCCCAGAAACAATATCATTTATTTTTCTGTCTCTTCTTATCCCTTAGTTATTGGGTATGTGGCTTTGAAACCTTAAGCAAAAAGGATAAAATTCAAATTATAGAAAACATCAAAGTATAGACAAATCACATTATGGCACACAATCCTTACCAAGATATGGAGATATACCATATCCTATAAATAAAATATGGAGCAATTTAATTGTAATTAGAACTCTTGTGGGAGTCACAGCCACACATTTATATGTTAATTTATTTTTAAAAAAACAGAATGCATCCCTGAATTTCCAGATTTTAATAAACCGTTTGATAAAAGAAGTCTCCTCAGATGTTGACCTGTCATCAAAAATGATGTAATAAACTCAGAAGATTAATAAAACAATAGTTTAAATAAAATAAATAAAAATTACACTGTATCTTCAACTTCATGGCATATTTTATGATAACCTTGTGATGGAAGAAATTTGTTTCTTGTTCCTATCAAATAAGCTCTATGAAATATATTAAAAGACATGGAAATGCATATTTGTAATGGCCATGATTAAGGCAACAATATCCACCTCTAACAAATAATATCTTGCATGATATGTTCAAGGAATGAGCATGCACCATGGATTCAGAAGTATTGAATAACGAGATAATTTATCCCTATTCTGAGTTAAAGCCATGTTTGCTTGCTTTGGCCTCTAGTTCCCAGGCACTGCAATCTTATTAACAAGACTTTAATTCTAGTACTGACAGGCCAAAGTGTTGCACTCTAATGAACTGTCTTCTTCTTGCAGAAAATCTGGTGGTAACGTATGATGTTAGTTACAATAATGATAATCTTTAGTATTTTTAGCTTGTCAGAACCTGCATAGGCAACGACAATGAGTCTTTTACTAAAACTCTACCTCATCAAAGTAACTTAATTAGCAATTCAACTCCTTATTTTTGTTTTGGATTCCCCTCTGGCTACTAATTAAAGCTTAATCGAAACTGCTGAACTGAGGTTGTAAAGAATTCATTAATATTAAAATTAGCCCCAACAATTTTTTTGGGCTGGTGCAATTTGTATTTGTTACTGTCAAGGGTTTAAAACTCAGTCAAATCGCTTTGGAAAGCAATACCAGGAATCTGTTGTATATTCATATTATGGAGCTGAGCAAATATGATGAATGCCAATGGTTGGAAACACATTTTGTGTTCTGAGCTAGACTCCACTTACATCACTGGTGCCAGGGTTGAATAAAAATAGACATCATAACACTCCCCTGCCCCCTGCCCTGAAATCTTCCACATTTTCTTTATCCTCCTCAGTGCTTTCATAGTTTGAATAAAAGTGAATAAAAGGGTTAAGGGAAAATCAAAAGAAAGCCAATTATTTATTTTATATATTGTCTTGACAAGAGTAATATGTTTAAAAATGATTATTCCAACTGCATAATAGTTATTTTCAAAACTTACATCAGCAGAACCACAATCTTTTTTCTAAGCACATAGCTTGCTGGTAACTCTCTCATCAGAATCGTTTAAAAAGTAAAATATTACTTTCTAAAGGCATGTCAGTATGTAATGCTGTATAAATACATTCTTTTCTAAAATCATGTTGATTCTGTGTAATGAGTTTTAATAACGTTTTTAATGACATTGTTTTAGTTCACAAGACATTCTTTTTTATATATTTGAGACCTGTTCTCCACAAGACAAGGAACAGTTCAACTGAGTTTATTAAAAAAATTTTGGTAAATTTCATGAGAATGTAAATAAGGAAAGCAATCTTTTTATAGAAGATTAAAATAATTTTCATAATTTGAATTCACTTCATTTTAACTTTTAGATCTGATTACTTTTTTATCAGAGCATGTATATTTATTTTACCCTACAGGAATTTGTTTCAAGTATGTTGGTAGGAAGCAAACTTATTAAGACTAAAATATACAGCAACTGGTACCATTTATCATATTGTATTAAATATAAAGATTAACATATATTTGATGCTAAACTTTAAAAAAATATACACAGAAATTATGTATGGATCTAGGCTTCATTTAAATAACATTTATGACAAAACAATCACGCACACATTTAAAAAATCAACGTATGTCCATTTTTAACACACTGACTAAATCAACAATGGCATACAAGGCGCACAATTTAAAATCTTGGTGACAATTTCCGTGAAGTTATTCAAATACAATTTGACTTCTGACAAGAGGATGTAATTTATAAAACAGAACATGCCTATCAGTGGAACCCAAATTTGCATAATGAGGATACTTTCATTTCTGCAAGCACAGTTTTTGACATCCCAACTTGGAGCCCTGGAAGATTCAAGTGGAAAATGTCAATATACATAAGTAAAAAATGATGAATAAAATACCCGTAACATTTATCTGATTTGAGCAAACAAAATAAATCTTTGTAGTTTTTTTTAAATAGTTATTTTTCAAAATACAACAAAGTGCTTCTTAAACATTGCAACACTTGGCATTGCCTCTAGCTGCAATCATCCTTGCAAAGGGAGAGAAATGGTTTGAGATTCTCAATACATGACAAACTCAGTGTTGCGACATTGATGTTATGCATTTTTAATCACTGTTTTGATTTAATTCTTTTCTGCACTTCCTATAAATACATAGCATGGGAACAACAGCCTGAAAAAAAATTGCCTTACTAAATCCCCCGTGCCCCACCCTTTCCCTATTTTGTTAACTTGACTATCTGGGTGAAACCAGAAGTTATAATTGTATCTGATAAGAAATAGTTGTTGCAGATAGCTATTTCCCCTCCAATCTTTTCATGGAAGGCAAAATTATATGAAATATAGTTTTATTACTTCCATTTTCCTCCCGTTCTTCAAAAGGGAAATATCAGATAACCATTGATGATATGTCTATTTGTAAATTTAGCCAAAACTTTCAAAATGACAGTGTGAGTCACAGGGAAAGAAAGGGAGGTGGAATATTATTGGAAATATTATGCTTTCTAAACAATTGTCTTTTTTTAAATAAAAGCCTTCCCAAATGAGAAATGTAAATAACAGGCAACATCCTAACATTTTCCTTGGTTTTATACAAGTTTTGCTATACAAAACATAAATCTCAAACCAAATAAAATTGAAAACTAACAACAGCTCTAAGTTTTATTTGAGAAAAGCAATTTTCATTTACATAAGGTTTTTAAACAAGTATGAAACTTATCTGTAGATGTGAAAACAGGGGACAAAAGAACTCATTTTATAAGCATTTTTAAAAAGAAGGCTAATTGACGAATAAAATTAATCTTTCTCTAAAAAGTGTATCTGTAATACAACATCTTAATATAGCCTCAATTAATTTAATGATATACATTAAAATCCTATACATGTTACTCAGAAGCCCCAGTGAGTTCAACTGGACTTGTTCCACATAAGTCTGTATAGTCTATTCAGAAATAAATTCTATTGAATTCAATGGGTCTTACTTCCAGGTAAATGAGTTAGGGTTGGGGGAACCCCAGAACAGATTGGGTGAGCATGGGGGCAATTGGGGAGAGGAGAGGGTCCCATTGCACTGGTGGAAGTCCTTGCATTAATGGGTAGACTTTTTTGGATACAACCCTAAGTCCTTTTGAATTCAATAGTGTAGAAGTGCTTAAATCCCAGTAATTTCAGTGGAAACTACTAAGGTGAATAATGTCTTTGGATTAAGTCTTTATTATTACCAAAGCTATCTATGATGCTGTCCTGGGTTACCAGCTGAGAAATATCTGAAATTGAACTGGTAAATAAAAAGTCCATTTGACAAATAAAGAGAAAGCAAATGTGAAGCAAAAAAGTAATTACTTACTCTATTCAAATGAGCTGAAGATTGTTTACATGACTACCTATTCTGATACAAATGAAGCACTTCCAGAGGAAGAGCCCCCATTCATCTGGGGCCATCTTAGTCTGCCTTTAATTCACTTAATCTTTAGATGAAATTCCTGACTGTGAAGAAATGGAAACTGAAGTGAGTTAAGGAGTATTATTTTATGATGAATGGCTGGATTAAAAAATTAAAGCCTTAAACTCCCCCATTGTTCATAACATAACATGGGGGGGGACCATGGAGCAGGGCCTCCCTCTCCCATGAAGATCTGACCAATGAGAAAGGCTCATATTAGTTCGGATAATGATCTGAGCAGGTAGGCTAATAAACAAGAATTCAAGGCTTACCTGCTTTATTTATTTATTTAATTTATTTATTTATTTATTTATATCCTGCCCTTCCTCCCAGTAAGGAACCTAGAGCAGTTTATAAATGCATCTTGTATTTACTGCTGCTCTCCATTATTATTAATTAATTCTACTATAATAAATCTTTTTGCTATCTAGATTATGTAAAGGATTCATCCTGGGTAGCAGAGTATGACAATTATTTTGTGGTGCACCATTGCAGCTTAAATCCTCATTGTTTAGAGTGTGGACTATGACAGGGGGTGTCCTGATACATAAGAACATAAGAAGAGCCCAATGGATCAGGCCAGTGACCCATCGAGTCCAGCATCCTATTCTCATAGTGGCTAACCAGATGTCCATGGGAAGCCTGCAAGTAGGACCTGAATGGAAGAGCAAAGACTCACTGGGTGACCATGAGCCAGTCACTATCTCTCAGTCTAACTTGCCTCACAGAGTTGTTACAAGAATAAGGTATGTGTGTGGGGGAGGGGGTAAGGTATGATTTATGTTCTACTGAGCTCTGTGGATGAAAAAGGTAAAAAATGAATAAATGATATAATACATTTATGGAGTAAATCTGAATCATGGGTGTTGTGAAATGGGACCTGCTAAATTCACCACCCATTTTCCAACTGGTGAAAAGGAGAGGGGTATTCCTTTATTTTTTTTTCCGGGGCAGACAATTTGTTTTCAAAGAGTTTTAGGGGCCACAGCATAATGATGGCCAGCAGCCAGAAGCTGGTGGCTGCCATGAGGAAGTCTGCTGCCATAGGCAATGGGTAAAACAAATAAAGATTAAAAAAGAGAAGCCACTGATGCTACTGGGCCACCACTAATAAATGACTCCTAAAACTCTACAGAAAAGGGGTGGTGGTGTTTCTGCAAAAAATACCTCATATGGGGCCTAAAACATTTTTTTAAAAAAAATCAGACAATTACACTTTTATCTCAGCCCTACAATTTGTTAATAGCTTTATAGTTTTATTTCATCCAGTGCCTTAGTTTACACAAAAAAGAAAGTTTGTGTAACTTGATTTCATAATTAAGCTTTGTTACTGATGACAGAAAACTGGGATGAGCCTGTGATTTAGAAACCCACTGTTATTTATCTGCAGGGATTATCTCTACAGTGGAGAGGGAGGGAATAAAACATTTGGATTATTTAAGAGCAGAGTCTTGTCTAGTGGTTACAAAAGTTATGATAGAGGGAGGGGGAAAACCTTAGATTGCTGTTACAGAAATGTTATTCATTTATTTCTAGCGCGCCTCCTTCTTACCCTTCTCCAACCAAAAAGTCTCTCAGAGTGGCTTCCTACAGTGCCATGACAGTTCCTTCTATCAGGCTTACAATATGGGAGAAAGGGGAAGACGAAGAAAAAATCAAACTCCAATACGATTTCTTAAAGTTATTGAGTTCTTACAAAGACCAACTGGAATGTTAATAGTGCTTTGAGAGGAGCAGCCAAAGGCAGCTGTTTTCTCAGAAGAGCTGATGGAGTGGCCATGATTCCCATCTCTCCTTTTCAGTCCCATGGAATAGCTGCTGACAGGTAGTAGTTGAGGGAGGGGGGATTCCACAATATGCTTGACCAACTAGAAAAATGTCTGCTGAGACACATTCTTTTCTGCAGTGTCTGGCAATTTTTCAAAGCAGAATGATGTAGTCAAAGGGGTGATGCCCTGCGATGAGTTCAGGTTTGTGGTAATTGTGGTGGGCTGTTCCCACCTCTCTAAGAAGTGGTCAGGCCATTACAATGACTATCTTTCCCAATCCAGTGGTCTGTTCCAGAAGCTGAAATGCCAATGCATAAGTGGAGCTTATACAGCAAAATATTTGCATGCATGGATCTGCTCCCATAAGTGACATGAAGAGTATGTCCCTTCATACAAATCTGAATGTTTGAGACCTAAACACTTGCAAGACTGCCTTCTTCCATACAGATATGCCTGTGCTTTAAGAACAGCAGATGAGGCCTTCCTGGTGGTCCCTCTGCAGTATGACATATCTAGTATGGGGACATAGGAAAGAGCCGTGGTGGTGGCCTCTTGTATGTGAAACTCCCTTGTAAGAGGTGTGTCTGACTCCATGCCTCTATAATTGTAGATGGTTGGTTAAGACACATCTTTTTCAGCGGGTATGTCCAGATAAGGAGAGTCCAGATTGCTTCTGTTGTTAGTAATTGTTATTTAGTGATTTGTTATCTGTTTTTAAAGGGTTGCACTATTTTAATGGATTTTAGGTATTTTATCTATTTTTTTGTGAACTGCCCTGTGACTTATGCAAAGGGTGGTATTTGAAACATCTGGATAGATAGATAGATAGATAGATAGATAGATAGATAGATAGATAGATAGATAGATAGATAGATAGATAGATAGATAGATAGATAGATAGATAGATAGATAGATAGATAGATAGATAGATGAGTGTCAAGATACAGGGCATATTCTAGAAGGGCACTTCTCTGTATTATTCACCATACTTTTTTGTTGTTTATTTCACCCTGATTTCTCATTTTTGAATGTGGAGAACAGAGCATACATTTACTTTGTAACAGGTAAGTACATGCTTATTTTGGAAGTCAATCAAACAGAAAAATATGCTGTAATAGTTCTGTTGAGAAATATTTTAAGCAGGTCTGTCAATTACTTGCAGCGAAGAAGGGATTGTTATTCTCTGGTCATCTATAATTTTTACAAGGAAGTCTTATATCACCAACATTAGACCAAAGAAAAGCAGAGAGAGAGAGAGACTCCAGTGGTTCCATTGATTTGTTAATCATTAAAAGAGTTGTCAAGGATCTTTAATTATTCAATAACTGATAATTAATTTGGGACAGATGATCTGAGGCTCTGGGGTCTATTTTCCCCCTTGACTCAAAGACAGAATGAAATCTGTTTCTTTTTAAATAACATGCTACATGTCAATTAATATTCCTTTTCATTTTGCATCAGAGGATGTTTTAAACAACCTAATTAAATGTTTTAAAACTTCTAAGACAAACCTATCATTAAGAAAAAACTTAAATACTAAGTAAAAGGAATTCATGCATGACTTTTGTTTTACCTTTTGTCTTAACTGACAACTAGTTAATAATTAAATGTGAAAACACTTTTTTAAAATTGTCCCTTAAATTTATTATTATTATTTTGCATAGGTTTTCTAATGGTAAACATGAGCTTTCACATTTACAGGATTTCACAGCATTATCAATAAGCAAGGGCAATGATTGTATCCTGCACTCTTAAATGCCATTGACTTTAACAGTACAGCCTTTAATCAATAATATAACATTACGATGATATAATGTTTGTTTCAGATTGTAAACAGTTTTGGTTGCTTTAACTTTTGTACAATGACCATGTCAGTATCTTCTGAGCACAATGGCTAAGATCCATAGAACTGTTCGTCTATTTCCATATCTCCAAGTGGGCTTTTCAAATAACAACCCCCATGCCACAGGGCAAATTGTTTTTTGAAAGAGAGAAGTTTCAAAAGTAGCTTTCATGGCACAGCTGTCTGTTGTTCAAAGTAAAACAACTCTATTAGCTACATGCAAACCTCAGCAGTGTTATGATAACAGGTTGTGGTTAGAGTCAGTCTCTTCCATGACTGAGCTAGAGAGGTAGGAGTTTCAAGAGGAGACCTAGAAAACTGAAAGAAGCTGAGTGCAATACAATGGCAGAATCTATTTCTTTTTCTTTTGTTAAAAGTTATTTCTCATGCATAAATATTTGTACTTTAACAACCCAAGAATAATGACAAGTCTCTGCTTGAATCCTAGCCTATAAAAATGAATTAGGTTACAATCCTATCAAAGGTATTTTTTTTAAAACCATCGGTTTAATTGGCGTGCATATGCCTAACTCTCCTATCACAATAATTGGGAGGTAAAATCAGTGCTGTGCTGAAATTTTGTTCTTTGCAACTTCTCCCCTGAATATTCTCCATCAATTAGCCAAAAAAGAAACTGCAGGTAGGGTGTAGGATTTTTGTTGCACTTGCCTTAATTTGAGATGGCATGGGGTGGTGGTGTGCATGCTGCCCTTTCATTCTACAAATCATCTCACCAGTGGTCTTCACTCTGCAGCCTCCCCAGGTACCCACACTTCAATTAAAGTTGAAGAGGAGACATCATGACGTAACTCCTCCCCTGGAGTTTTTTTTCAGATCAGGAAGTGTGAATAGGCAGGGAGGCTGCAGAGTGCTAGAGAAACGTTTGCAGAAAAGAAGTACATCTATAGCACTCTTTGTCACCTCACAATGCCAAGGTAAGCTGAATGATGGGGCAAGCACCCACCAAAATGCTAAAGAACATGCAGTGAAAATGAGTCAGGCTTCTCAGAGAAAGAAAGCTTTCCAGAACCAGGAGGACAGATTTCAGGACAGCACTACTTACAACTGTTTAAATTTAGCTGGATCATGCCCAGTGAAAATAAGTAATAATACTGACATTCTAAAAATAAAAAGTAGAATACTTACAATACAATTCTATACAAGGCTACTCAGAGCAGAAGCAAGTCTCGTAGAGTTATTACTCCCAGTAAATGGATGTATGATTGCAATCAAAACCATTTTTGATTTCTTTCTCTGTCTGCTTACCTTTGAACAGATTGTGTCCGTACTTATTTATATTATTTTATTTATTTATTTATTTATTATTTGATTTATATCTGCCCTTCCTCCCAGTGGGAGCCCAGTATTAGCTGGGATTCAAACAGGGAATTGTCATAATTCTTGGGCTGCTGATATGTAAAGGCTTATGAAAGAAAAAAGGAATAACTTTGAACAAAACAAAGAATTAGTTGCAACATTATACTTTCACTTCTCTTTTCTTTCAGTTACTTTCACTTTTTTAAAGTCTTTTTGCAATAACACATCTCTACATAGCCCAGTTATCAATGAGCAGCCCAGCTAGGTGTCTCTACCAATTCATTTTTGCTTATGGTTTCTGCCTGGGTTTTTAATTTTAATTTTATAGATTTGTAACAGAAACCACTTTCTTTTTCTATTCAATGCTATAAAGTAATAATGCTGTAATGCCAACAGATATTTATCAAGTTCGGTGCTTTTTTAAAATGAAAAAAACGGTGTGACTTTGGTGAAGTATGCGCTATTAGATGAGCCTTATTCACCTCTCAAGGTGAAGGTTTAAACTTTCTCCTGTCTGCTCCAGAGAGATTAACCAATCTCTAATTTTAAATGAATTTTCTCTTCTTTTTTTCATTAATTTTTATTCAAATTTTTAAAGACAAAAAACAAAACAAAACAAAAATAATTAAACAATAAAATAAAATGTTGACTTCCGATTTATCACAGATCAGCTATAAGTCTACAATATATAACAATCCTGTCTCCTAAATTATATTATAAAATCACTTTCCTCCAGTAATCTTAATTAATCATCAAATCTCATAAACATTACTTTATTCTTCCCACAAAAAGTCAAAGAGAGGTTTCAGTTCCTTGAGAGATATATCTTTCAATTTTTCTCCAAATAAACATGTCGATTAATCCATCTCATTCAAATCTGTTAGGTCCAATAATTTCAATAGCCATTTTTCCATTATCAATGTTAATTCCATCTTCCATCTTCAATAATCCTGTTAAGTCTAATAATTTCAGTAACCATTCTTCCATTATCAATAATCCTATTAAGTCCAATAATTTCAGTAGCCATTCTTCCATTATCAGTATCCCATAATAATCTTGTTATCATAGCCATAGTCCAAATAAACATATAGATTAATCCATCTCGTCAAACCAGTTTGATCCAATAATTTCAGTAGCCATTCTTCCAGTATCAATATTGATTCCATCTTCCATCTTCAATAGTCCTGTTCAGTCCAGTATCTTCAGTATCCATTCTTCCATTATCAGTATCCCATATTAATCTTGCTGTCATAGCCATAGTCATATAATAAGAGTCTGATGGGAATTTCCTTTATCACAAATCTTTTCTTGCCATCAATTCTGAATATGTTGCTGAGATATTGTTGTAAAGTCATATCTCTGTTCTTCTTTTTTACAAAATGCACTGGCTCATCTCTTAAGAATTTTTCCATTGTCACATATCTGTAGTCAATTCCATAGATTTTTTCTATATCAAGCTCCATCACATCATTCCAGTCCAAAAAATTATCCAAGTCATTGATAACTTTATCTCTATTATCTTCATTAATTTCTTCAGAGACAACGTTAAGTTCCAAACAGTAAGCTTTATTTCTAGTATCCATAAACTCCAGATCTTTTTCCAATTCTACATTTGTTCCAATCTCCAGAGCTTGTATCTTCCCTTTAATTTTTCTTTTCTCATCTCTAATCTCAACAATCTCCTTTCTCACAGAATCCACTATTTCTTTAAACTCCTGCATCATTTTGCTAAATTCATTTTTCATCTCCTGTCTACCCTGTCTCAGGGTTTGTTTCGTTATCTCAATCTCATCCATTATTTTCTGAAACATAATTTCTTCCATGGTCTCAGCCACTTTC
Source organism: Rhineura floridana (assembly GCF_030035675.1). Classification (NCBI taxonomy): domain Eukaryota; kingdom Metazoa; phylum Chordata; class Lepidosauria; order Squamata; family Rhineuridae; genus Rhineura; species Rhineura floridana. Next base: position 56,998,810 of record NC_084484.1, on the reverse strand, counting down.
CTGATTGCCATTCTTAAGACCACAAAAACAAAAATTATTTCAGTCACAATTGGGTTAATATTCCAGGCTCGATGAAATCACAGTGTAGATAGTACAGCCTGCCTTATCTCTTATGTTCAGGAATACAAAACAGATTTAGTTCCCAGCTTCAAAAGAGTTAGTGGCGTCGTGAACAAGTAGATTCGTCAAAATGAAATAGACCAAAAAGAAAATAGTCCCAAATATATAATGCTCCAAAGTTCATAAATCAAATTTATTTATTTTTTTCCCTCCTCGAAATAGAAATCCCTCTTCCGTTTGTATCTTTAGAATGCACTTCCAAGTCAGCTTTTTGCAATAAAAACTAAGATAGGCTTTTTCAATTTCTTTCCTCCTTAATTTCGTGAATAAAAGAGAAAATTTTTAACTCACCCAGAAGATCTTTATAGCTGATTCATTGACAAATCTCTTTTTGCAGCAACGATTTAAACCAAAAAAAAAAAATAGAAAGAAGGATGCTTGCTTGTTTAAGTCCGTTCTTCTTTAAAGAAAAGATAAACGTGTCGCTTATTCAGTTAGAGCTTGATGGACGTCCTCCGGCATTGCTGGCTGAACCTTTTCTCATAAATTAATGAGATCCAGTCCTCCCAAACAAAAACAGGCTTTTATGGTTAATCTCTATGTTTCTCCCTGCCCGGGAGAGAATCTTCACCAGTCAAAAAGAACGTTCTGACTGATTTAAGCTGAAAAAGCTTCTTCTGAGATGAGAGCTCGTCTCAAAAGCAGGCACAAGCGAAGTCACCCTTCCCGGAAGTCATTTTAAATGAATTTTCAAAGGGAAGAGGAAATAAATCAGTTAAGTTCTCATCCACAAGGATGACCTACAATTTTATAATAGTCACTCTTATGACCAAGTTGTATATACCTCTCACATGTACAAGTGTATCTAGAGTACATGTGAAGGGACAAGAAAGGAATTGCCATGTGCTTTTGTTATGAAAGCAGCACCGGTAATTCTAAAATACCTCCAAGAGGATGTTCTGAAATATGACTTCTGTCTGTATCAGGTTTACTTGAGTATGCCACATGTAGTCACCAGAGGTCAGTAGTAGCACAGAGAGAATGAACCATTGGTTCTCACCTGAAAGGTGATTTTACATGGCATCTGATGTCCAAGGGCAGGAAATGCACTGTAGCTTTGAGGAAGTGCTGCTGCTTGCTTGTAGAGGCTGGTTCATTTTTGGACAAGTCCTCTGGGTGATATTGCAGGAGAACCTACATGCAGACATGCAAGAGAAGAGGAAGGCAAAAACACAGAAACAAAACCAAAGGGAAAAGCAACAAGCAAGCGAAGCCATGCTTCTTGGCCACCTATAAAGATTACATCCTTGCATGGATGCTTGGTTAACCTAAGCACTTGAAGTGTGACACAGTCCTGGATTGCTTGATTTAAAAAAAAATAAAGGAAAAAAATAATGTACCATAATAAGGAGAAGCTATATGCAAACATCTGTACCCTACAAAAATGGGAAGACTGTACCTTAATAAGGGGAAGCTATATACAAACACATGCATTATATGAAATTAGCAGCTGTGCCCAATGGAACCAGAGGGCCGTGATGAACTGGCATCCAATAAAATCATCTTTCAGGTGAGAACCAATGGTTCATTTTCCCTGGATGCCAGTCCATCACATGGGACATACCAAAGCTGTTCCAGCCAGGTGGGCTGGGGCAAGCCAGCTAAATTAATGGTACTGCCTGCTGCAGTATCTTCCTTCCAAAGGAGGTCTCTGAAGATGTATGGTGGTCTGTCTTGTAGTGTCTGATGAAAGTTGATGGAGAGGACCCGTTAGCTGCTATACAAATGTCCATCAAGGGTGCATTAGTTGTGAAGGGAGCTATGGTCAAGGCCAACCTTGTTGAGTGCACCTTGACTCATTCAGGTGGCAAGAGGATAAAGGCTTCATATGCCAACTGGATGCATGTTCTTAGCAACCAGGCCTGAGTTGCTGCTGGTGCCTTCTTGCCTAGTGACCTGCCATGGACTGAGATGAAGAAGGCTTCTGTGGTCCCTGAGGGACTTGGTTCAGTCGAGATAGGCCTTGAGGGCCTGCGTGACATCCAGGCGCTGCAGTCCTTTTCCAATGAGTGCACCAGGTCTGGGCAGGAGGGTGGTAAGAGTAGCTCCTGCTCCCTGTGGAAGCTCATATTTACCTTGGGGGTGAAGAGAGGTTCTATTCTGAGGGCCACCCAGTACCTGTGGCAGATGCAGGGATGGGGAACTGTGGAGAGGGCCCCAGCTGTGAGGTGCGCTGGCCGTGGTGATGCAATGAGGAAGGGGACCTTGTACAACATGACCTGGAGAGATATGGTGCCTACAGGCTCAAATGGGGGGCAATGTCTGCCGGACCTTCTGTAGATCTCATGACAAGAGTGGTGGACAACTGGGGGATGTGAACCAGCCTCACCCTTTAAGGAAGTATTAGCAGATGGGTGCTGAATGGGTGGTTGGATGTGGCGAGGACCACCAAGATGGTCGATCTCTATTTCCACAGTGTATTGACCTTCAGCCCTAGCTGGAGGCCCTTATTCAAGAAGTCCAATATCTGCTGGACAATGGTCCTAGAGGAGCAGATGAGCCTAATATGACACCAACAGGCAAAGGCTTTCCAGTTCACTTGGTGAATCCTGGTTGTGGATGGTCTTTGAGATTTGAGGATGACGCTTATGACTGCCTTGCCCAGCCAATAGGTCATACTGTAAATGGTATATGGTTGCATTTGATCCAGCAATATATTTATTGCTCCTTAGACATCCACAAACCAGTGAGGCTAAGCAACCCTTTAAACACTAGAGTTTTAAGTGCACATTCATGCTTGGTGTCAGAATAGGTGGCAAATACAGGCCTCTGAGGCTACTGGTTTTTTAAAAATCAGTAGGTGTACCGGACTAATTAAAAAGGTGTCGTTGTTGGATCAATTTCAACAAGGCAGTGTATATCTTTGGACTTTTATCAAGTTATCTCGATACAGAGTACCACATTGCCATGGCTTGGCTGAGGTTGTGTGATGCCATTTGCAGTCCTCTGCCTGACAATGAAAACTGAGTAGTTTTAGCTGCCACAAAGTCTCTTCCAACTGGGGTTTTCAGCTATACCTGTGCCATATTACTTCTGGATGAGCTGGTTATGAAGCCTGAAGGACGTGATGTATGTACAACAGGTGCCTCTCTTCAGAGCTTTCATCTGACGCATAGATAATGGGAGGCAAGAGTAGTGCAATGCAGCTGTGGGAAGGAACACTTCCCCTCACATGTTTGCATCCAGACCTGGCTGTTCAGTAAGCCATCTCCAAGGGTTCAGACAGGGATCTCTCCTGGCCTGCCTAGACATGTTGAGGATTGACCCTGGGCCCTCTGCATGCACAGCAGTTGCTCTGTCACTGAGCAATGGTCCTTCCACTGCTAACCAAGAGGAAGATTTAAAGTGGAAGGAACCCTAACCCTAACCTCTGTTATTTCAGTATCATATACTGAAAGCTCTCATAGAATGAAGGCAGTTTCACATGATAATTCAGCCATTTCTGGGCTTAATCCTTAGGCAGGAATCCTAACAGAATGGAATCGACTAAGGTATGCATCTCAAATATAGTTAAACAATTTAACCCTGTAGGATCGGTGAATAAAGAGTCTACTCTTTTGGTAGCCCTTGCAATTAATCATGTGTATACCTTCTATTGTTGCCGCTATCATAATGCCTTGGGGGGAGGCAGAAGTGTAGTGAGACAATTTTCATTGGGTGGGCAGAGACAAAAATGGGGGAGGGCAGAAGGGTTCAGGCATTGGTTACTACAGAAGAGTTTTCTGGGGAGGAAAATTTCCTTAGGTAATGACAAAAATAAATTTGTGCATTTTAATTAGGAACTATGATCTGTGAAGGTTACAAAAAAGCAAATCAAATTAAAATACAATATTTTCCACATGCAAAATAGTTATGTAACCTAAATAAGAGTGACTAGGAAGTAAATGTATGTTGTACAAGTCATCCTGCCATAATGATCTGAATTGTTAATAAAGTCAATGTGATGTGTAGAAGGAAGGCCAGGCCACAAAGGAAAAATACAGACAGGTAGCCCGGAATTGCAGGGTTGGCATCAGGAACTCTAAAGCTGAGAATGTGCTGAGGTGAGCAAGAGATGCTAAAAGCAATGGAAAAGTTTTCTTCAGGTATGTCCTTAGTGAAAGACAGAGAAAAGAAATGGTGGAACAGCTAAGTGAGGATGGCAAAATGATAACAAGTGACAAAGAAAAGGCAGGAGTGCTCAATTCCTACTTTGGCTCAGTCTTCTCCCAAAAAAGGATCTATGACACTCCTGACAAATGTGAAGTTGAAGGGGCAGGATTGCAGTCAAGGAATACCTAATCACGTTGTATGTGTTTAAATCTGCAGGGCACAATGAACTGCATCCTACAGTATTGATGGAACTGGCTGAAGAACTCTTGGAACCACTGTCTATTATCTTTGTGAAATTGTGGAGTATGAGTGAAGTGCTGGATGACTGGAGGAAGGCTAATGTCCCTATCATCAAAAAAGGCAAAAAGCAGGAACCTGGGAACTACAGACCAGTCAGCCTGACATCAATTCCTGGGAAAATTGTGGAGTGGATTATAAAGCGGTCATTCTGTAAGCACCTTGAAAACAATGCAATGATTACTAAAAGTCAACATGGATTTATCAAGAACAAATCCTGCCAGACTAACCTTATCTCATTTTTTAGTCGGGTAACCTCCCTGGTAGACTGTGGGAATGCTGGTGATATAATATATCTTGACTTCAGCAAAGCTTTTAACAAAGTGCCCCATGATATTCTGATTAGCAAGCTAGCTAAATGTGGGCTGGATGGAACAACTATCAGGTGGATCCACAGTTGGCAACAGAATCGTACTCAAAGTTTGCTTATCAGTGGTTCCTTCTCAAACTGGGGGGTGGTAATAAGCAAGGTACTGCAGGGTTTGGTCCTGGGCCCAGTGCTCTTCAACATTCTTATTAATGACTTGGATGAGAAGGTGCAGGGAATGCTTATCAAATTTGCAGTTGATACAAAATTGGGAGGGATAGCTAATATGCTGGAGGACAGAAACAAAATTCAAAGTGATCTTGATAGGCTGGAGCATTGGGCTGAAAACAACAGAATGAAATTTAACAGGGATAAGTGCAAAGTTCTTCACCTAGGAAAAAGAAACCAAAGGCACAATTATAAGCTGGGGGATACTTGGTCCAGCAATATTACATGCAAGAAGGATCTTGGGATATGAGCCAACAGTACGATATGGCTGCAAAAAAGGCAAATGCTATTTTATGATGCATTAACAGAAGTATAGTTTCCAAATTGCATGAAGTACTTGTTTCCCTCTATTCAGCACTGAGTAGGCCTCATCTTGAGTACTGTATCCAGGTCTGGACACCGCATTTTAAGAAAGAAGCAGACAAACTGGAACAGGTTCAGAGAAGGGCAATGAGGATGATAAGGGGACTGGAAACAAAGCCCTATGAAGAGAGAAGTGGCATGTGTAGCCTTGAGAAGAGAAGACTGAAGGGAGATATGACAGCACACTTCAAGTACTTGAAAGGTTGTCCCATAGAGGAGAGCCAGGATCTCTTCTCAGTCGTTCCAGAGTACAGGACATGAAATAATAGGCTCAAGTTACAGGAAGCCAGATTTTTTACTGAAAATCAGGAAAAACATCCTAACCGTTAGAGGTGTATGACAATCGAACCAATTACTTAGGGAGATGGTGGGCTTTCCAACACTGGAGGCATTCAAGAGGCAGCTGGACAGCCACCTGTCAGGTATGCTTTGATTTGGATTCCTGCAGAGGGTTGGCCTTATAGGCCCCTTCCAACTCTACCGTTCTGATTCTATGAAGTTTGTTTTTATCTGATGAACAACTGAACACCTATATGGTGTCAACACACGTGTCAAAGTTGAGAACAATGTTTCACACACAGCTGTAGATGCACCAAAGGTGAGTCCTGTAGCATACAAAGTGTTCATGGGTGGAAAGGCCTCCTTGTACAAGTACAATGTTTTAGTAAGCTCCTGAACTGTGAGTTCAGGTCTTCTGAGGCAGCTGCTTCCTGGAGCTAACTACCTTGATCTCCTTTGCCATGCCAGGAAAGCAATTAATATAAGTTTTGCTTTAACAATTAAGTTAATACCTATAAGCATCACTTTTCATAAGGAAATGCTTGACAACATGTCATGTAGGAACTCTACATCTCTCTGAACTACAGGTGCAAGAATCAACTGTACAAGCACACAATCTCTGTTCTACGGACAGGCCCTGGGCCAGCCAGCTAACATTTGTTCTGGCTCTACCAGCAAATCTCACACACCTTGTTTTGGTAGTACATAAGTTTTCATGAGAAAAGTTAAATAAGGGGCATAATTATTTTTCAGCTTTTTAAACAAACTAAGGATGCCTCCCAGACAAGCACACACACGATGTTCCAGCTACCCATTGCCTGGGCTAAGTTAGTAAGGTCTCGTTAGGCTTCCTGGGCCATGGAGAGCCAGAGCACTCACCTCTCTGCTTCTCCTGACCACAACCCTGTGAAGTATGTGAGTCTGAGGGTTGTGACTGACCTTAAGGTTATGCTAATAAACTTCCATGAACTTCCTGATTGTGTATTTTAGGAGCACGGTGTCTACTGAAGTTCACACTAGCTAGATAGCATTACTACAAACCATCTCAGCTGGTCTATAAGGTAGAGAACTATGTACCACTTTGTCCAATGACAATGCAATTCTTCTTATTCTTATTCTTATTAATGGACAAAAGTCACACTATCGTTCAAAACTATCTGGGCTCATGTGCAAAATTGTTAGTTTTAGATGAAACATTAATTGAAGTTATAATGTCATCCACCTCACATAATATGTATGTCTCAGGGCCAGAGTTACATACAAAAGATTACAAACTGCCTCTGTCTTGTTCTAACTGTTTCAGTCTCTGTTTTATATTCAGTTCTGTCATTCTCTTCAATCATATTGGGCAAATTTGAACCCCATCTCAATCTAAACTGTCCTGGGCTCCTTTGGGAGGAAGGGCAGACTATAAATGTTTAATAATAATAATAATAATAATATTTCCTATCGTTTTCCTAAAGGAACCTAGTGAAGATGGCTAGAGATGCCTTGTCTATCAAACCACTTTAGGAATGGTTTAGATGTGGACATGCCTCTATAGCAAACACACACATTGCTTTTATTCAAAGATTGATTTCTATACAGCCCTTCAAAATAAATTTCCAGGACAGTTTGCAGAAGTGCAATTAAAAGAGTATACATCATTATAAAACAACAAATAAGAGCAGCGTAGAAACTAGATTGATCCATTTTAAAGCTCAGGCAGGGCCAGCAGGTTGGGGTGGTTGCACTTACCTGGTCTTCTGACACCAGTACTCTTGTGTATTTCCAGAAGGGAGAGGGGCAAGGCGGCAGGGAGGCTAGCAGTGATTCATCAGTGGAGCCAATTCAGCGCTCCTGCCAATGCATCTGCACTGCAGCAACATCCCTGATGCCTTATCCCTTTTCATCCCAGTAATTTACAGTGATGGTGGTGATGGCAAACCATGTAAGTGCCACTGCCCCTCCATGCTGGCCATTCTATGTTGTTTGCCTGGTGTTGAAAGATAACAGCATATGTGTCAGCGGAGCCTCCCTGGGGAGAGAGTTCCAATGGTGCTAATGGCTTGGCACCACAACTGAAAATGGTGGAGAATATTTGGAGAAAATTCTGCAAAATTCCCTTCTTTCTCTAGTCTAGGGGATGTGTGAGAAAAAGAAAAATCTCTGAATCTGAGACATTTCATCCCAGCTCTAGTTTAAACATTGCAAGGGTTGCAAAGCAGAAACAACAACTCTTCCAAATAAATGTAATACTTATTTGGACAAAGTAATTTTTTAGCAAGAAGCACTCTTATACAATTTTAATTTTAGGTGGACAGAATCACATACACTCTGGATAATATGTATTAAAATCACTTCCTAACTTGGGATGCATTCCCACTTTCAAACACCTTTAAGTTGCTATTATTATTATTATTATTATTATTATTATTATTATTATTATTATTATTATTATTATTATTATCTCTGTTCCTCTGTTGTGGCTTAATAATTAGCATCTTCACATAAAAGCTTTGAAGATCAGGGAAGTGGCATTGGGACAGGAATGTTTAACCCCTTCCTTCTGCACCATTTCCCTTCTCACTCTGTGTACTGGCATGTTTTCTCTTAAACAGAGAGAGAAATAGATTGATGAAATGTTGCATGGAGAAGTGTTAACTTTCCTTTTCCAGCACTACTTCTCTATCTTCAAATCAGCTACACAGAGGCACTACTTACTTTTTTTTAAAAAAAACCCAGAAACTGCAGGAAATCCTGAATATGGATCATCAGTGCTATGTGTAGCTTGGCTGTTAGATATGGGAATAATGCATAATTACACTCCTATGTCAAAGAAAGGTAACAGAGAAGATACCCCATTGATTACTCTAGTAAATGTTTTAGATGAGTCTAGAAAATTAGAAACGCATTCTGTCTATAGCTGATGGGTTAGCCCATAAAGTGGGTGCCATAAAGATATTGACATTAGTTTAGGAACCTAAAATTATTGTTTAAAATATTATTTATATATTAAATTTATATCCTGCCCTTTCCCCCAAAGGACTCCAAGGTGGCAAATAGGTGATAAAACAATAAAAACATCTTAAGAACAATTCTAATACAGATGCAGACTGGGAAAAATCTCTACTTAAAAGGCTTGTTGGAACAGGAAGGTCTTCAGTAGGTGCCGAAAAGCAGGGCCGGCAACAAAGGGAGGCCAGGTTGGGCCCTGGCCAAGGGCCCCTGTGGTCCAGAGGGGCCCCAGGGGCCCTCATTAGGGTAGGAGAGTAGCGCTCCCCTTCCACAATTCGTGGCAGAGTCTCTGCTGTGGATTGCAGGGAGGGAGCTTCCAGGCTGCCCGCCCGTTTGCTCACTCTACCTAACTCTCTCTCCTGTCTTCTGCTGCTGTAAGTGCTACGCACACAGGGCTGCCACCAATCAAGATGGCAGTGGAGGCTTCTTTAAGTGGCTGATGCTCCTACCGCCATCTTGGTTGTTGGCAGGCATGTGCATGGACGTAATGTTCCACACATGTGTGCTATCAACCAAGATGGTGGTGATGGCACCAGCCCCTTAGAGAAGCCTCTACTGCCACCTTGGTTGATGGCAGCCCTGTGCACCGTGTGCACAGGAGAGGTGTAGGTAGAACAAGCAGGAGCCATGCACCCGGGGCATGCTGACGCCCAAGGGCTCAGCCTGGTGCTGGCCCTACTGAAAAGACAAGAGAGATGGCACCTGTCTAATATTTAAGGGGAGGCAATTCTGAAGAGTGCCACAGTACTAAAGGCCTGATTCTTCTATTGTGCAGAACCAGCCATCTGATTAGATGGTATCTGCAGGAGGCCCTCACCTGCAGAGCACAATGATTGATCGGGTATATAAAGGGCAATATGATCTTTCAGCTATGAAAGGTCGCAATTAGATGGATAGTCTTTTTCATTGCATGGCAGCATATTGGGGCACACACAGTGATTTCAAATGGCAACTCAAGACAAAGCATTAATTAATCTTTCATTTGACTCAATATGTTTTGCTGCCCCAAGATGCTGGTGTGTAACTCTTAGATCATATACTGTTTCACTGATCTCCTTAAAAATAGAGCTGACTCAGTTTACTTGACAATTCTGTGCAAGTCTACCCGGAGATTAATGGGGCTTATTCCCAGGTTAAGTGAGCACAGGGTTGCAGCCTTAAAGCCTGTTTTATTTATTTATTTATTGTACTTATATACTGCCCCATAGCCGAAGCTCTCTGGGTGGTTTACAGTAACTAAAAACATTAAAACAAATATACAAATTTAAAAACACATCTTTTAAAAACAATTTAAAACACAATTAAATTTTTTTAAAACAATTTAAAACACATGCTAAAATGTCTGGTAGAAGAGGAAAGTCTTGACCGGGCGCTGAAAAGATAATAGTGTTGGCGCTAGGCACACCTCATCAGGGAGATCATTGCATAATTTGGGGGCCACCACTGAGAAGGCCCTCTCCCTTGTTGCCAGCCTCTGAGCTTCCCTCGGAGTAGGCACCGGAGAAGGGCCTTTGATCTTGAACGTAGTATATGGGTGGGTTCGTATCGGGAGAGGCATTCCATCAGGTATTGTGGTCCCAAGCCATGTAAGGCTTTATAGGTCAAAACCAGCACCTTGAATCGAGCTCGGAAACATACAGGCAGCCAATGCATGCGGGCCAGAATTGGTTTTATACGTTCGGACCGTCTGGTCCCTGTTACCAATCTGGCCTCCGCATTTTGCACAAGCTGCAGTTTCCAAACCATCTTCAAAGGCAGCCCCACATAGAGTGCCTTGCAGTATCTGATTTGGAGGTTACCAGAGCGTGGACAACTGAAGCCAGGTTATCCCTGTCCAGATAGGGATGTAGTTGGGCCACCAACCGAATAAAGAAGCATGTTTGTTTGCCTGCAGTTAGGATTTGCTGTTCTGTAGTTATTTAATGAGTAGAGCAGAACTGGGTGCTAAAGGGTGAAATAAAGAAATAGTTTATAGTAATCTGAAAAAAAAACCTACCCTAAATTACCCTTTACTCTTTTAAAGCATTCACTACACTCACAATCTTAGTGGCTATTTTTCATCTTCTTTTTTGAGTAGCAAAGGATGGCAAGGAAAGACAACAGCCCTAGATGAATAGAAATATTGCTGTGTACAGTATAGTGAGCTAGCTGACTGTCTGGCCACTGGCTGTAACTCAGGCCTAATTTATGATTTTCCCAATATGTGCAGCTTAGCATGAGGCCTTTGCAGGGTTTGTGAGCAGAAAAATCAAACCTAGCAGCCAATAATTTTTTTTAATTGCATTCCACAATTAATTTCCATTGTTTAGTTAGTCCTTAATATAGCAGCCAGTTAAAAAGTTTTCTCGTGATTGTCCAACAGGAAATCAAAAGGTCAGGAACAAGAGTTAGAAGGACGGACTCTCAAGGAGGAGTTAACAAACACACCCTAGCATATTTTTTTCTCTGCCCTTCCCTAAAATTGTAGTATGGAGAAGTCTGGGTTTTTTTGTGGAATCTAAAGCTGAGATACCCAATCCAATGACAGGAGTCCACTGTTATTACCAACGTAGTTCAGTTCATAAAGAATCAGAACACAGGGACAAACCACAGGTGAAAGAGGATTGTAGCTATAGGCAAAGTCAGGCTTTTGAGTCTGGTATTTTGATCACTCGGAAAAGGGTGAGACAATTCAAGAGATTAAATTCCTTCATGTAAGTTAACACACTCTCTGCATGGTGAAGGGGTTAGTGGGAAGGTCACTGCTTTTCCTTTCCCCTGGCCTGACCCTCATATCCTCTCCACCAGTGAGGGAGCAGGATTGGTTGGTGCTATGTGCCTCTCCCCCCAAAAATGCCTCACTTAGAAATGTGGCTGCCCCACTGAACAAGGAAGGCTGTGTATGACACAAAGGAAATGATTAAGCTTGTTTTAAAAATGGGATAGTCAAATACTCTATGTGCAATAAACTATTAGTACAAGATCATTCTTCAGGATCCAAAATGTATCTTGTAGTTCCTCTTTATGGATTTGTAATTTACACAACTGTAATTATTATACAGAAGATGCAGATAAGCAATTTCCATTCCTCAGGCAAAAAAAGGTGCATTCAGAGATGGCTGGACAACAGATTTCTAAATTCCAGAAACTGCTGGTACAATTATTATTTTCTCTCCTAAAGAAATGTATGCCTAATTCTACCTGAGTGTTGAGATTTTATCTAACTGTATCAGCTGCTTCAGGTTCACTTGAAGGCAAAGTCTTCATTGTTCTGAGAATGGGAAAAATGACAATATTCAAAATGTGCTGTAATTGTCAAGTTTCAAAATGATCTTGACAAGCTGAAACACTGGGCCAAACCCAACAAGATGAAGTTCAACAGAGATAAATGTGCTGCATTGAGGTTCACTTAAAAAAAATCAAATTATAAGAGGGGAGACCTGGTTTGGCAGCTGTACATGCAAAATATTCTAGGTGTTTTCCTTGATCACAAGCTGATCAACATGAGGCAGCACTATGATGTAGCTGCTAAAAAAGCTAATACAGTCAGGGGCTGGTGCAACACATTGTGCCACTGGAGTCAGGTTACCAACACTGCCTCCACTTCCAGCCCTCCCATTGTGGTGTGATGTGGTGGGACCTCGTTTATGTGAGATATTTAGGCAGACTGTCAGGGATGCTGCAGTTGCAAGATTGCTGTACTGAGAGCACAGTTGGATTAAATAACCTCCAAGTTCCCTTCTAACTCTAAAATTCTATGATTCTACACATTATTTCAGACAACAACATAGTAGACATTCTTCAAAATATAGCTCATCAACTTAAGATAGATTCTGCCTCCCATTGCAAATCATAAATTGATTTCAGCAACAAGTTAAAAACAGGTCATTCAAGATACAACAACGCATGAGTAAAAAGAAGTCATGAAATCTTGATGTATGGTGAGAAAAATCATTCAAAATGTTCAATACATTATTTGCAGGATATCATCTTTCATAGCAGAAAGATCAAATATATGTGTCATTTATCCATTGGGGAGTAAGCAAGCATTTACTTCTTTTTGTTGTCTCTTTTTGTTGTCTCCATTGAAAAAATCTGTGCTATTTAATGCTCACTTTGTCTTTGGCCTTTGTTATACTTATGACCCATCATGCTGTGCTCAAGCTGTGTGGCATCTGCAAGCACATTTTCTAGAGATCCTTAATTATTCATACCCTCTAACATTTGGCAGAGGAAAATAGGTACAACTGCTTTTTATTTTGTGGAAAAAGCATTTGTAATGAGACCATGGCATCTCAAACGTGTGTGCTACACATGAGTGCGCTACTTCCGTAGATCTTAGGTCATGCTGCCATCAAAGAATGTCTTAAATATTATTTTCAGAATACACTTTCCCTGGAACTTTATATCTTCATGTGTTGGTATCATAAACACATGCTGTTCGATTGTCATTATCTGGGATCCCTGTTCCCCAGCCTCACTTTCTGTAAACATGAGCTTAGGTATCTGTGTTTCACTAATTTTCTGCTGCCACCAATTCACTCAGAATGCTTTCAAAACCTCCTAATACTGTGTATAGTAGGCTTAGATGGACACCAACACTAGAGGCAGGGCAAACTTTACACTAAGATTGTTGGTTTACTAAGGGGATACTATGTACAGAAGCAAATATAATACTTATATCGATGCCTTTAAGGTTCTTGCTGACAGTTTGTAAAGACTCAAGAGACACCAGTCTCTAAGTGCCTTTTACCCAAGGCCAATTTCCCTCAACCCTCAACCCAGCCAAATTCTCCTACAACGTAGTTCAGCTACTAGGGATAATCTGCCTCTGGTTGTCCTCCTGGCTCCTCTGGTTGTCCTTCTGGCTGTTTGGACAGTTTGGCCAGTCTTAAAAACTGACTTGTGTCACCTTCCTCTGGTAAAATCTTCCACAAGGCAGCCTATCAGACCAACTCAGTCACCTGCTGGCTCCCTTATCCTGATATTTCCCAGTGGAGTATTACCAACACTCTGGGCATTAATATCCAGGTCTCAGATTTTCCCTCAGCTATTTTCTGGTCTTATTCCTCATACTGCCCTCATGAACCAACTCTTTTCAACTGCCAACTATCACCAACCCTCAACTCATTCTCTTGACTCTCTCACTGGCCATGAATTCCTGACTGGAATCTCCAGCCAATCAGAGTCTACAGTCACCCAGACTAATCAGAATGAATTTACCTGATCCAGGTCCCATCAAATTCATCCTCAAAGCGATCCTGTCTCTTCTGGTGGTCCCTTTGTAAAATGAGGTGCATAGTACAGGGGTCCATGGATGTGTTTTTGATGGTAACTCCACATCTTTAGAATACCTCCCCCTGAAGTGCATCTTGCCCCAACTTTATATTCATTTAGACACCAGGTAAAAACTCCTCTTTTTTGTCAGGATTTTAGAGTTGATCTGGCGAGTTAAGTTAATTTTAAATTATGATGCTGATAATCTTTTATATAGGTATTTTATGAGAATTATTTTTATTTTTAATGATAATTATTTTAATTATTTTGGCTTATTACGCATCATGTTTTATATTGTCTTGCTTTGCTGTAAACTGCCCTGTGACCATTTCTGGTGAAGGGCAGTACAGAAATCTCTTAACAATAATAAATAAATAAATAAATAATGAACAATATAGCCCCCAGTCTCAAAGATGTGCTGCTCCTTTCACCCTTGATATGTCAGTATGTTGCAGTATAATGTATGGAAGCTCGCCTGTGTGAAATAGAACCCTGAGTGATCCGGGCTCTAAATCACAAGGGGGAGTTTCCATGCGGGTTCCTTGATCAGAAGTTATGTTCCAATATGGAGCTAGCAGGAGGAGCCATGTAACATTGGGGGTTGGGACTAAACACACTGCCGCAGAGCTCCCTTTGCCATGCTTACCTTCATGCAAGGAACACCAAAAGAGCTGCTGATATTGAAAAACTGGCAGCACTGTTGGGATTAAAATCACAAAAACCATTAATGCAACCACTATTCAAGGGGAATTCACACACACACACACACACACACACACACACACACACACACACACACACAGTGTATGTATACATACATACATGCATGCATACATACATAAGTCCTATTAATGGGACTTACTCTCAGTTAGGTGGGGTTAGGTCTGTCTGCAGCCTTAGTTGGATATCACCCAATGTATTATAACTCTCCATGTTGACTCCTGTGGTAAACCAGAGTAGACTTCTTTATTTTAAAGTGATAATAATAATGTGGATGATGCAAGACTGGGAGGCATTAAAGATTCTCATTGGATGTCCCATTCAAGACCTCATAGTCAGCCGATTAGTCAGCTACTGTAAGGAAATATAAGTTAAGCAAACCTTATTTTTTCACAGGACCTTTGGGGAGATGGACAGATAACTGATGTTCTTACTTGCTATCAATAATCATTTTCCTGTTGTTCTATGTTGCAAATGTTATGCTGACTTTCATGTAGCTTGTTTTTATACTGAAGATGCTTTATGGATCTTTTGCTGGAAAAAAGCCTGTTAAATATAGACACAAAGAGTAAGTAAGTAAGTAAATATTTGGTTTCTAGGGGGGAAATCTCAGGATAGGCAGCACTGTGGGTTGTAGAGTAACCTGATGCAAAGGATGAGCACGTCATCAATAGTTGCATTGAAAAGCAAATTATCTGGTCCTGCCATGACAAACATCAATGCAATTTTTCTTCCTTCTACATAACATTAGAGCTATAGGACTGCTGCTCTCCTTTTCATTTGGCCATTCCAGTGGGTTGGTTAATAGTAAGAAGCATGAGCATGTACAGAGAGGAGCAGGACTCCCAGATGACAGGAACGCTAATGAAGTAAGAGAAATGAATATGACATCTTGATAAAATAGAACAGGCCAAATATTGGACCTGTAGTATTGAGTATTTACATTCATTCAGATCATATTCCTAAAACTAGTAAAAAAAAAACCTTGAGGCTACAGTCCTATACACACTTACCTCCACTGAGATCAGCAGAGTAGGCATGTCTAGGATTGCATTGCAGCTCTGACTATTTTTAGAGCTGAGCTCTGAGATTTTCTTTTTCTCGCTCCTTCCCTCCTTTGAAAAAAGACCACTTGGGGGCTTCCCAGGAGGATCGCTCCGCCTGTGCTTGCCTCTAGACGAGCTCTCGTCTCAGAGGAAGCTTTTTCAGTTTTAAAACCAGTCAGAAGTTTTTTTTTGACTAGGAAATTTTTCTCCCAGGCAAGGGAGAAACTTAGAGATTACCCACAGAAGTTCCGTGGTGTTTGTTGGACTGGAATTCATTGGGATCGCCTATGAAGGAAGGTAGCCAACAGCGTCAGACGGAGCCAGGGATTACAAACAGGCTCTAACTGATTAAGCAAGACTTTTTTTTTCTTCAAGGAAAAACGGAAATTAACAGGCAAGCATCCTCCTGTCTATTATCATCATTTTGTTATCGTTACTGCAAAAGAGATTTGTCAAAGAGTCAGCAACAAAGAAGCCCTGGGTGAGTTATAACTTTCTCTTTTACATACGGAATTAAGGAGGAAGAAAATCGAAATAGCCTATCTTTGTTTTTTATTGCAAAAAGCTGGCATGGAATTGAGCATTTTAAAGATATAAACGGATGAGAGGCATCTGATTTGAAGAGAAAATTTGATTTATCTGATATTTGAGTATTATATGTCTGGGACTATTTTTTCTGGTCTACTTTTTTTTTTTGGCGAATCTGCTTATTCCTTATGCCACTAATCATTTGGACGCTGTGAACTAAATTTGTTTTGGACATATAAGAGATAAGGCAGTTCGTGCTGTCTAGAGGGTGATGTCATCTGGCTTGGAAGATTAACTCATTTGTGACTGGAAAAAGCAATAAACTGTTCTTTGCTTGAGAATAGTGACTATATTGGAATTGAAGGGGTTTTGTTCTTTTGGTTTTAAGAATGACAATCAAGAAGGTGACTGAGACCCTGGATGTTCAGGATTTTATGGTTGTGATGGATCCTAAAGACAAATATTACTGTTTGGAATTCAGCGCTGCCCCTGAAGGAATTGGTGAAGAGATTAGAGATAAAGATATCAGTGACTCGAAAAAATTCCTGGATTGGAAGGATTTGATGGAACTTGAAATAGAGAAAGTTTATAGGATAAATTCCAGATATGTGACAATGGAAAAACTCTCAAGAGATGTGTTAGTGCATTCTGTAAAAAAGAGGAACAGAGATACAACTTTACAACAACATTTCAGTAATACATTCAGAACTGATGGCAAGAAAATATCTGTGATGAAAGAAATCCCTATTAGACTTTTATTATATGACTATGGCAGCAAGACCAAGATTATTGGGTGTGCAAAGATGGAAGATGGAATCAATACTGATAATGGGAGAATGGGAGAAGAGCTATTGAAATTACTGGACTTAGTAGACCTGAAGAGATGGATTAATTGACATGTCTATTTGGAGAAAAAATGATGGATATATATCTCAAGGATTAGAAACTTCTCTTTGACTTTTTGTGGAAAGAATAAAATGATGTTAATGAGATTTGATACCAATTAAGATAACCACTGGAGGAAGGTGATTGTATAATTTTATTAAGAGACAGGTTTGTTATATATTATAGACTTATAACTAATCTACGACAAATCGGAAGTCAATAGTTTTTATTGTAATAGTTATTAATTTATTTTGTTTGTTTTGTTTTGTTTTTGAAAATTTGAATAAAAATTAATGATAAAAAGAAAAAGAAAAAAGACCACTTGGCAGAATTTTCTCTGAATATTTTCTATTTTTTTATGATGTCATTAGGAAAAAAGAAAGAAGCTATGCACCTGTCAGTAATAGTGGTGAACCCCATCTTGAGACTTTTTCCCTCCCTCTTGGAGAAATTTGGTGAAATCATCTCCCCAATTTTTCTGTGCAGAAACAGCTTGGAAAATTTAGAGAGGCCTTTGTGTGTAGCTCTAATTATTTTACATGACATCACAAACCCTAGGTTTTTGATTTTTACTAATTCAAAGTTTTCCTAGTCCAATATTTGAAGGATAAAATTAACACCAAATATTTATTGCCACATTTTCATTAACATTATCTGATAATATATATACACTTTGAAGTCTGAATTGGATTCACTAAAGTCTGAAGAAAAGGAAAAATATAATTAGATCCCAGTGCTCCACCTGTCTCTGAGTTTCTGTGTTAATACATAGTAATTATATTCCTGCTGACTACTTTCCATGTTTCTGACATGAAGACTCAATATTACATAGTATGAGATTCATGTACATTCTTTGGCCCTCTGACACCACAGTAGTTTCTAACAGTTTAATATATTACAAATTAGACTTAATTGTTGTTGTTGTTGTTGTTGTTGTTATGTGCCTCTAAGTTGACTGCGACTTATGGCGACCCTATGAATCAGCGACCTCCAAGAGCATCTGTCACGAACCACCCTGTTCAGATCTTGTAAGTTCAGGTCTGAGGCTTCCTTTATGGAATCAATCCATCTCTTGTTTGGCCTTCCTCTTTTTCTACTCCCTTCTGTTTTTCCCAGCATTATTATCTTTTCTAGTGAATCATGTCCTCTCATTATGTGTCCAAAGTATGATAACTTCAGTTTCATCATTTTAGCTTCTAGTGATAGTTCTGGTTTTATTTGTTCTAACACCCAATCATTGGTCTTTTTTGCAGTCCATGGTATCCGCAAAGCTCTCCTCCAACACCACATTTCAAATGACTTGATTTTTCTCTTGTCCGCTTTTTTCACTGTCCAACTTTCACATCCATACATAGAGATCGGAAATACCATGGTCTGAATGATACTGACTTTAGTGTTCAGTGATACATCTTTGCATTTGAGGACCTTTTCTAGTTCTCTCACAGCTGCTCTCCCTAGTCCTAGCCTTCTTCTGATTTCTTGACTATTGTCGCCATTTTGGTTAATGACTGTGCCAAGTTATTGATAATCCTTGACAAGTTCAATGTCCTCATTGTCAACTGTAAAGTTACATAAATCTTCTGTTGTCATTACTTTAGTCTTCTTGACTTTCAGCTGTAGTCCTGCTTTTGTGCTTTCCTCTTTAACTGTCATCAGCATTTGTTTCAAATCATTACTGGTTTCTGCTAGTAGTATGGTATCATCTGCATATCTTAAATTATTGATATTTCTCCCTCCAATTTTCACACCTCCTTCATCTTGGTCCAGTCCTGCTTTCCGTATATGTTCTGCGTATAGATTAAATAAATAGGGTAATAAAATACACCCCTGTCTCACACCGTTTCCGATGGGGAACCAGTCAGTTTCTCCATATTCTGTCCTTACAGTAGCCTCTTGTGCAGAGTATAGGTTGCACATCAGAGACTTAATTAGCAATACATATATTGCTAGACAATCGAGGCGCTGATCATGGAAAGGATGAACATGTATCTACTGCATTTAGAAATTGCTTTTGACAAAAATGGGTATGACGCCTCCACTCTGTACTTACAAACAAACAATGCTGACTTTTCACAAGTAAAAAGTTCCATAGCTTGAATTAATGCATTATGAATGGAATAAATCTGTCCTGTGCCCTTCTTCTGTATTATAAACATGCATGAATTCATTGGTATTAAAAAGTATCATGATTTGATTGGTCATGAACGGAATATTCAACAAATGGAACAGAGACATTAGTATGCTTCAAACCAGGCCTTTGGGGGAGGCCTGATGGGGAACTGGCAAAACAATCTACCGTCTCCTTAAGGCTTTCAGGCAATAGGAAGAGAACCACAAAAGGCAGTCAGTTCCTTTAACCCTAAGGGAAGAGCATCTGGTGTTACTCCCTATCACCATTTCTAGACGACTGAAGACAAGGATGTAATGAGCTCCTGTTCATTCCAGAACCAGCCTTTCCTTCAGGGAATGAAAGTTCCAAACCCTTCCCTGCATTTTGATGGATATGGCATATTTTGTGGCTCACTTTCCACTAATGCTCTATTTACCTTATTACAACAGAACCAACAACAAATATCAAGGCAAGCATTGTTTTAAATATCTAGGAATCACTGTTTAAAACTGAACTACATCAAAACATTTAGGTTATGATATATAGCTGAATCCCCTATAATCTGGTTTAAATAATTGTCAGGGATTTGAAACTGAAAGGATGGATAGTTCAGTGCTAAGCATTCTAGGATGAGGATGCTTTCTTTGGTGCTTATGACCGTGGGTTTCTGCTGTGGTACATTTTTTCAACAGTATGATGTGGATAACAGCATTTTTGTTTGACAAGACAAAAGTTGTTGAAACTAGAACATGAAATATACAGAGAACCCAACTGCTCAGGTGGTTTTGAAATTATGAGGAAAATAATTTTGGGTGGATTTTAAAGGTCTAAATAAAAAAAATATTGGGTTATATTAGCATGTCAGGTGGAGAAATTAAATGTTGAAAAACTCAGTGTGCCAGAACATCTTCCTCTTCCTTAAAGTCTACAGGCACTAGATGGAGCTGTAGGTTTATCGAGCAGCATTGGAAAGCCGCTTTAGGAGCTTACGACTGAAAAATATTTTTTTTAAGGCCAAGGCTAATAAATTATGTATCTTCTTGGTTACAAATTCCAACACATCTTTGAAGGAGGAAAAAGTAAGGAGAGGGAAAATAAAACTAAATGCTCAGATACACAATTGTCCAAGCAAATTATTTTTTTAAAAAAATAGTACTGGTGCTTAAGACTTGGCAAATAAGTACTTAATGTTAAAAAACCTGCATGCCGCAAATGCACATACATTTCATTTTATTCACATGCCAGTTTCAGGCTTGTGCTATCAGCAGTTAAGATGCAAACAGACAAAAACTATCTCATTTTCAAACATCACCAGTGGTAATGTGCCAACAACTGGCAGATTCGAAGTATGTATGTGAGATCAAGTTTAGAGAACTTTCCCCCCCAGCTTTCTCATTATATTCTTGCATAAGAAATACTGTAGTTCTATGTTCCTTTTCAGCTGCAAAGTAAAACCTAGTGCAAGTTACTTTTTCTGTTTTGTATGTTCCACGTGGCTTTTCTATATATATCGGAAGAAGCAGGAAAGAAGCAAATTAAGCCTTGGTTTGTTTTTGTTCACACCAACCTTCTTCCCCCACCACACACTGGAGGGGTGTTCACACATTCAATGAGTGCATAATATGTGTGCCTGTGTACACAAATAATTAGGTTGTATATTCCTATATTTATTCACATGTAATGTTCAATGAGTATACAGGCTGTATATGAGTGTACATAATAGTTGAGCTGTACAAATCAACAAATGTACACTCTTACACAAAAATACTTATACATGTGCAAAGACAACTTGTATCTGTGTTCAGTGTAATATGCGAACAAGCCTAAACTGTTTCTATCTAAATTCTTCGTAGTCATTTTGTCTGAAAGTTGTTTTGCATAATATATCGGCCTGCACAATACATGGACAAACATAATGTATGACCCAAGTGACCATAGACCTAGTAAAAACAGTTTCCATAGTTGGATCCAGACTAAGTTAGTCACACATTAATCCCATTGAAATCAATGAGACTTAAGCGAGTCATAATGGCACACTTGACTCATAGAGTTCAATGGGACTAAAGCATGATTTACTTAGTCTGGAACCAGCCCTATGATTCCACTGTGGTAATGGGAATTTCACCTTGCTATATTTGTGATCGTTCAGTTCAGTTTGAACATTAATGTTTGTCTACATAGGCCTGTATCTAAGGATGATTAGAACGGCTTGTGTGTACAAAAAACAAGTAGTGTGTAAACCATCCCAAGAACTCATTGTACACAAAGATTTGGAAGGGAATCACAAGGACATCCAATGTACCTTTCCCCTTATGAATCTCTACCAGTTTTAGACCCCACACTTTATTCATTCAGAGCACCAGTTTAAACCAAAATGAGACTTCTGCTGGGTTCTCTCAGCTTCGGAACTTTAATCTGAGATATTTCCATAAATGACAAAAATCTCTGTATACTATCAATCTTCCAATTTATTGTGTGTGTGTTTTAATGACCCTAACTTAGTTTGGTTGTAGTTGACTATGCTATGTGTGTTTAACATGATTTTATGCATTCTGGTTTTGAAATTGTATTACATTCCAGTTTGGGGATTTTGTTTGGATTGAAATCGGGTTAATACACATACATACATGCACACACCCCTACTCTTTTTAGATTGTACCTGGCCTTGTATCTTTCTGCAATGCAGAAAGAAGTGACTGTTTGGATTAGTATAAACTGATGTATGATGTCAGTGTAAGGTTTTCCTGTGCCACATAATATCTGCTTTGTTAGATACACTTCCTGTAGTTCTGGTATAATACTTGTGCCCCATGTTTTAAGGGTAGGAAGCCCCCATATTGTTATGGAATAAGTTCATTCTATGCTTCTGGAGTTGATCTCAGCCAAAATCCACATTTTTCTGCAATTGGTCCAGCATGGTCCACGTATTAAATAACCAAATCTTCTGTCCGTGTAGTCTATACCCAGAGACCATGCAAACAAAGCAGCTGAGAATTTCTAGCCCTTAGGAAGTTATATTAAAAACATTTTATTATTTTTATGGGAAAGGATATTATAACAAGCACTTCTTCTGCACAAAATTTGTGAAGTTTTCCATAAATTAATAATGATTCTCCACTTTTTAATAGTCTTGGAGATGCTCCTGCTTGTAGCCCACTGAGAAATATTTGTAACACCATTTTATATAAAGTCTGAAAATTCCAACACCCTTATCCTAAATATATTTACTTTATTTTATTTATTACATTTGTATCCCAGCCTTCTTCACAAAGGAACTTCACAAAGGGTGGCAAAAAGTTAAAACAGCACATATTTAAAACAGAACATATTTAAAACAATTAAAAGCAATCTAAAAATATTTAGAACATCTAAAAACATTGAAAAGCAATCACCTATCCTCACAGTTATTCGTTTCATGGTTGTCATGCCAGAGCTTGGAAAAGTTACTTTTTTGAGCTACAACTCCCATCAGCCCCAGCCAGCATGGCCCCTGGATTGGGCTGATGGGAGTTGTAGTTCAAAAAAGTAACTTTTCCAAGCTCTTGTCATGGCCAGTATCTCTTAGCCATCAAATGCCTGGGTAAGCAGGAATGTTTTTAAATTCCTCCTGAAAATCAGGAGTAGCACCTCACCAGGAAGGGCATTCTACAAATGGGGAACCACCACCGAACAGGCCCCTCATGGGTCGACACAAACCGGTCAGCAGCCAGAGGCAGCACCACTAATAAGGCTTCTCTTGATTTACTTCAGACTTTGATTTCAATGGAACCTACTCCCAAGTAAACATGTGGATCTCTGCCTCATCTTGCAATCCAGCCAGAAGTGGAAATGTCTACTCTACACTGAATTGATTTCCGTCTTGATGTCTTTTAAAGACTTCTTGTTTGGCTGGCAAAACGGTTAATAATATTTCAAAAATAATTGGTTGTTGTGCCTGCATTCCACCTCCATCTTCCAGTCGTCAGGTAGATATTTCCACTGCTGAAACGTTTTAGTGCCAGGGCAGGGGTAAAACAAATATGGTGGGTAGCTATTACACATAAGCCTATTGTCATGCAAAAGTAGAGCTGCACTACAAATTATTCAGCTTCAGTATTTTAGATTGAAATTAGAAACTTTTTAAAATTAATTTTTGTACAATGTATTGCTTTATTGATGTATTGCCTTGTTGATGTATTTTTATATTTGTGTTTACTTTTTCTGTAAGCTGTCTTGAGGGCCGTTGGGCCGAAAGGTGGGGTATAAATAAACATTAACATAACATAACATAACATACCTAACATAACATATGTATGATCAGATGAAGTAATGTGAAATATGGCAGAATCCCGATCTTTTGAGAAATGGGGGTGGACTTCATACAATCCCAGAATAAAAACACATGTCCTTAATTATAGGAATTGCTGCAAGCACTTTAAAGGCTATTGCATGATTTCAAAACAAGAGACAGTTTCAGAAGCTAAAGGGTATCAGAACCCCCAGGAAGAAGCACCTTTCTTGCTAATAAGCATTCCAGTTCCTAGAAAGTGGGCCCCTACCTCCAACAATAATAAAATAGCATTATAGAGGTACTGCCAATTGCAAAACTTGAATACAGGTCCTGAGTGTACAGGCCGCAATCTCCATGGATTCTGCATCCCAAGTATACTTTTCTAAGGCCATCAGTTCTTACCTGCGATAGCCGCTACCAGTGTGCAAGTAAACATGTAAGTGAGGCACAGTAGGAAGATTGGTGGGGAAGAAGAAGATAGGGAAAGAAACATCTAGCAACTGGAAGTAGAAAATAAAGTTTTTTTTGCTAGAATTTGAAAGAAATGGGTTGGATCCAAACTCAAGTCATTCTTCAAGTTGACCCACTGGGACTTGAATTCGTCATGATTAATTGAAATGGGTCTATGCTAAGTATAACTAAGTATAACTAAGTATAACAGACACACTAGCTGTTTCAAAAGCAGCCAGGCCATTTTCTCTGGCTTCAGTTTAAAACATGTTTGCCCATGGCTAGGGATGGGTGAGAATTTCAATACAGTTTGCATGTTAAGCAGAATTTATTAAATTTGCACTTTCCAAATCAGTATGAGAACTGAAACACAGCCATCCTTAGAAATTCACAATTATTAGAATTCTGAGATGCAGTTCACCAACTAAATATTTACAAAAATGCATATATGAGGGGGAAGTGTGCATAAAAATGAATCTATGAGTGAAAATAACATGCAAAAATGCATTAGAAGTGGCTTGCAAAAATGTATACCTTTGTTAAAACTGCTTACAAAAATGTGTTTATTAGGAGAAATTCACACTAAAATGTTGGAGAATTTTCATGAGGATTTTTTAAAAAAAAATGCAAATTGCTGCAGAAATGGGGAGAACTGAATTTAAATTGGAAAAATGAGAAACGGAGAGAACCAAAATTGACAGATCTTTCCATCCCTACCCATGGCTAGATATCCCTTCCCTACTGCTGATCTCAGAACTTTTAGGGCCACCCACAGCAAAGCCTTGGGCCAATCTCTGTCTTGGCCCAACTTACAACAAAGCACTTTCATTGAATGCACCATGGAGTGGCAACAAATTGATCTACCAACCAGGTTTGTTTTCTGTGTGAAACTGATTTCATGGAGAAGCACAAGGTTTTGGAGGAAAAAGGGGTGGAGTTTGACTAGCACTGTGCGTCTCCAGCTTCAGAAGCAGAGGTGGAGGTGCATTGAAGCCAGCACAATTGCAAGTGTGTTTCCACCCTAAGTCTGGATCCAGTTTAATGTCCCAGTCAACAGTAAGACTCACTGTAATTTTAAACTCCCTATTTTAGGGTGTATACAGATGTATCTGCAAACAGTAGTCAGCTTACTTCCTCCTGTGCTTGTTCTTCAGATGACACACGAGTTTTTTTTTCTGAATCCAACATGATTTCTTCTCTTTATCCTCCATAACTGAGGCAGGCTGTCTGCCTTTGATAAATATCCACGTGCCTTGCAGGTTTTCTTGATTGAACTTTTCAATCTGTTTTTTCTAAAACTTGAAAAATTGCTCATAGGAAGAGAAAGGTAGCTTTGTGTTCAGCGCCCTTCTCCAAATACCTCCTGCATTAGAAGTGTGAGACTTGTTAGAACAATGGAGAGGACTTTTTGTTGTAGACATGCCCAAACTATGAAATGCCCTCTTTTAGACACCAGGCTTTTTAAAATTTACCCGTGTTTTCAAAAACATCTTTTTCTATCTTAAATTCTTAAAACTCTCTGACTTTAATTGTGCTTTTTGTACGTATTTATTGTTCTGTTTGTTTGAATTTTTGTAAACCACCTTGAAATATCTGATAAAAGGTGGTATATGCAATTTTAAAAATAAATAAATAAGGTTCAGCCAACCAGCACTGTGCAAAGAGAGGGACATACTAGACATAATGTTATTCACATTTTTACCCCTGGTGTATATGATTTTAAGACAAATAATGAGCATGGGGACCTAGAACTCACGTATAGGACTGTGCCATGGAAGAGAGGGGCTTTAAACCTTTGCCCACCTGTCCAATCCAAAGGAGAGGGAGGGTGTCAGTTATTTGCAATGCGAGGAAAGGTCTCATTGGTGCCACTGGAAACTTTCTCCCAGTTGCAAATCGAAGGCATAGGGACCCCCAATTTGGATCCGGACCATAGTGGGGCACTGAGTTAAAGACTTCCTTCCTTGATCCCATGGCCCCAATTTGGTTTCCTCCTTCGGTTTATAAATATATAAACCATAGATACCAGATCTAAAGACATCTTGTTTGGCCCATGACTAGTGGCCTTCCCCTGAACTTGATACATCAGAGAAACAGGGAGAGTGCGGTTCTAGTGTGAGCTCCCCTATCAAATTATTCATTCCTGGTTGCAACCTTTGGATCCAGTTTCCTGGTATAAGCTGAAAAACATGAATTCTTCCTTCTAAATTAATATTTAGGCTGAGAATTTATTTCATTTGTCTTTATTTGTGAGTAAAGCTAATTCATATCTAGTCTTTCCTCCTAAGCAGAGAACATGCATGTATTCATTCTACATTAGGTCTGCATGTCTCAAAATCATTTGCAACCCAACTACCTTTTCCTGTTCATGTAATGATGCTATAAAAAGTGGGGGAATCTTTTTCCCTATAAAAAGCTTTTGTTGTCCCTTCTCTCTGTCTCTTACATCCACCACCAAACATTCACTGCGGTATAGCGGCATTTGGAGTTTCCGCTAATGAAATAAACATTTAAAAATCAACATGATTTTCATCTAGTTCTCACAAAAAGATCTATCATCATGCTCTCCTCCCTGCTCCTCCCCCCCCGCCAATCTCAACTAATAAGGGTAGTAATATATAAAGTGGATCCTGGCAGGGTAAGGATTTGCAGCTCCTGACCAATAATTCCCCCGTCCTCCCATCTTAACTTCTTCTATGCTGCTCTTTAGAACCACACCCATCCAATGTTGAATAAAAACAGGGCAAATTGTGTCTGAGAAAGTGACCAAAAGAGGCAGGAGTAATTTGCTTAGCTTCAGTGCTTAGATGACAGAACAATGACTGCTGGCTGCCTGTGCAACTAAGTTCACAATGTGCCACTTTTATTCCAAGCATACTTCTCTTCAGACACTCATTGCCTTCCATGTTAGAAATGAAGTCTGAGCAAATGAACACATCTCCCTCAAATTTTCTTGAGACTGAGACTACACATTATACATATATTTTATATCACGTGCATATAATAACACATGTTATATTTATATACCCTGACCTAAAATGAATTTTATGAACTTTTTCCTCCAGATCTCAAGCTGTAATCCTGTGCACACTTATTTGGTACTAAGCTACATTAAACACAATGGGACTTCTGTGTAAACATGGTTTGGACTGTAAAGGCTTTCCTCTTCCCACAAATGCAGTAGGACTATACATCCCCAGGTTTTATTGTCACTCTATTCTTTTTTGGGGGACAGCTCACTATTTTGTGTGTGTGGGGGGGATTAATTTCAGTGTAGGTATGTGTATATTTCTAATACAAATCCATTGTTAACAAGGCAAAAGGGGGGTTGGATTTTGTTGTCTCCTAATCAGATCTCAGGGAAAAAGAAATTTACCCCACTTTGAAACACTTTTTGCTCTCAGCTGAGAATACATTTTACCAAAACACTGTGCCATTCATCTTATGTGGCTGTTTGTCGATCATAGCTCCTGGAAGGATAAGCAAACCCTATGGAAAGACATTTATCTAAATTATCCTGATAAAATGCTATCACTTCGTGGGAAAAGAAAAATGAGGTAGAATGCTAGTTTGTACACAAATACTCCGCAATTATACCAATTGGTGTAGAAGTAGGCAATAATATGACTTGAACTACTTTTTTTTCCCTTTTCATTTTCAGAAGTTGACATTGCAAGATAAAAATGGGAATACTTTAATATTAAATAAAGTGAGTATCAGTTGCCAAAATGGTGCTCACGACCTTCTTTGTGCAAACAAACATACAGTTAGTGTTTGTGACTCTGTCCCCTGACAAGCAGATAAGAAGATAAATGCGTGGTTTCTCTTAATTAGCCTTTCTTAATTAAAAACACCAGAGGTATTGTAATCATAATGAACTCTGCTGAGAGGATGGTCACTTTGTTCTCCAGGATGTCACTTCTGGAAAATTAGATTTTTTTTTCTCTCAAACCCAAACAAGAAAGGAATAAATTCTATGTAGGAGAAGTAGAAATAAATGATGCCTGCAAAGCAGTGTCCCTTTGGTTTTTATCTGAGTGAGATGGATGTGCATCTTGTTTTCAGAATGGTGTGGGGCAGTATTAGCCGTCATTAGCACCCCAGTATGGATCCAATTCACTAATTACTTATGCTGTCCTGGTTCACTGAGATTTAAGTACCAAGTCAATCCCATTATCTGCACTCTCCCAAGCTTGCCAGAGTCATCCGTCTTTTATGGAAAAGAAGCACAAGGGTTATCAATAGGACCCTGAAATAGTTGGGATTTTCCCACTTCGGGAGGAGGCAAGATTAGTTGTGACTAAAGTCACAGCTTCTCTAAGCTGCTACTTTGGATGCGATAAAAGTGAATGGTGACAATTATCCATAACTACAGAAAGAGCAACAGAGAGACAGAGACAGAGGGAGAAGCGGTGTGGGGGGAGGGAGGGGAGAGAAGAAAAGAGAAAAAGAACAGAGGAAACCTGCCATAGATTTCTGCAGCTGGCCTATGGTTTCGGGCAGCTTTTCATATCACCTCAGAGCTACAAATTACAATTCGTCTGTTACAAACGCATGATAATATAGTCAGAAATCAGAAATTAAAATATTCCAAAGGCCTCAGGCCTCCTCTGAAAGAGAGTGGGGGAGAGCGAGCGAGGGAGCGAGTGTACATGGAGTCTGCAAGATCCCTGTGTTGTTTGTGCCCTCCTTCCTACATTCTGCATGTTTAATGTCTGCAGCGGCCTTGTCTGTTTGGGATGGTTGATTGACATCTGCTCTGCTGAGAGGAAGGCCCTGGCAGCTATTGGCAGCACTGTCACGTTCATTTGCACACTTTATGAAGCAGCAGTGTGGCTACTAATACAAAAAGAAATCTTCTAAGCAGCATGACATCTCTTGGAATGGAATATTTGTCTTTACAAATGATTGCACTGCTGCCAGTACTTGACATAGTGCTCACAAACATGTGTAATTGTTGGAAGTGTAATGATGATTATTTGCATATTTAATGTTCAAACAAGTGCTGGAGAAGCAACTTAGACTAAACCTTTTTATGAGGAAGATTTAAATACATTTGGCATCATCCTGACTGAGTTCCAAAAGCAGATTCAAAAGAAGCTAGGAAAGCTCTGTTGCCCATATGAAGGAGGACTGAAGGGAAATTGAAGGAAAAAATCCAAGGTTTTGTTTCATACGCCCCTTCTGAAAGCTTGTTTGCGCAGGTCATTCAAATCTCTTCAAACACTTTCTTCTTCCATCTTTTTAAATGTGATTTAAAATGTATTTTTTCATTTTATTTTCTTGCGCCCCAAAGAATCAAGCCATTCCTATTTAACTTGCATTCGTATTAACCAAAATTCAAACTCAAACTATATACAGAAAACAAGGATTTTTTTTTCTTCCCTTCACAAACAGGCAATTAATGCTGGGAATTCATGTCAGCTAGGTTTTCCGAAAAACCCAATGAAAAATGGAGTCCAGTGAACTCTGTGTCTAAGCCAGCAAATAAAGCAAGAGCTTATCACTAAAAGTGACTCAGCCACTGGGACTTCTCCTTGGGGCTTCTTCCAAGCCTTGTGTTAGGGAAATTACATCATACCCTCTCCTACTATTAGGCAATTGAAGAAACCAGTCTTCTAATTTCTTGGAAGTTTTCTTCCTTCTGCTTTTCTGCCTCATTCTCAGGATGCTTTAGAATTTATCATTTCGGTTGGTGGTTGCGCTGATTGTTAAGATGTGGCTAAAAATGATGTGTTTTTCTTTCTTTCTTTTTGGGTTTCACCACAAAACCTCTTTATTGACCATTCATTCTGATTTGTTTGCAGGAAGCTTCATCCTCATTTGCTTGTGGGGTGTTCACACATCTTCCCATTAACCATTCATTTATCCCACACTTTTCAATGCATAATCCCATCATTTTCCTAACTGCAAAAAGTCTGCTTCTTGTTTAAACTGGACTTGTGCTATGGCAACAAAACACTATAATACTTTTTGATTGCACAAATCTAAATTTCCTGGTATACACTTGAGTCCCTCCCACAGGATAGAGACACTCTGGAGACATCCTCTGTTAAACATTTCTCCAGTGCTCTGCAGTCTCGCTGGCTGCCTGCACTTCCTGGTCCCAAAAAACACAACAACAAAACCATTGAAGGAGTTACCTCATAATGCCTTCCCTGTGCTTCAGTTGAAGTATGGGAAGCCAGTGAGGCTGGCTATCAGCACCTGAGATCAGTGCACTTGCTGATTCAGTTTTTTTCAAGGAAATCCTTCCTTCGGCACTGATTTCTTTACAAGTAAAATGACTTCATGTAAAAAAATAACAAGGAACAGCTGCCAGACCATGACAGACAGCCTCCCTGACTTCCCACACTTACAAGAAAGGCCAACAGAGCATGTCACAGGATTTTCAGGAAGCATGGGCACCTGTATGGCTGCAGAATGCAGAACACCAGAGAGAAAGAACACTCCCAACCCCCTTGCCCACCTAAAAACTCTTTTTTGTGCACAAATACCAGCAACCCACATCCCACCCATACAAATATTATCACAATTATTTCTCCCCTTCCCCACTTTTTTTTTTAAAGGCAGTTTCTTTTCTCATTGATGGAGGATGGTTGAAATAAACGTGGATGACATTTTCAGCACAGCACTATCTGGTATAGTAGCAAGCATTCCATAACACTTTTCTGGGTACGAAAATCTAGAAACAACCGTTCCACCTATGCTTTAGCTACACCTCCTACTGTGGAACAGGACAAGACAGATCATAGTTGGGTGAACAGCAGCAGATTTCAACTGGACTTCCCGCACACTCTGATTCCTGAGTCTGGAATATCCATTCAAGGCTTCTCCCTTAAAAAGAAGCGTCTTACTAGAAATATAATAAGAGAGAACATCATAGGAAGAAGCAGCATCACAAAGTAATTGGGCCCAAATTTTACTGGTGCCCACCACTAGGAAGTGCAGGCAGACACAATTTTCACTGTTATCACTAATTTCAATGTGGCATAGAGAAGATACTTCAGACAGATTTTGCCCATTGTATTAAAATTGCAATGGGCAGCTGTTGCTAAGTGGTAAATGACATGCTTTGCATGCAAAGTTCCCAGGATCCATCCTGGCATCTCCAGGTTGGTCTTTGAAAGATTCTTCTCAGAAACACTGGAGAACTGTTGCTGGCACAATACTGACCTATCTCTGCCAGTGGCCTGACTTATTATATGGCAGCTTCCTATGCTTGCATTTTCACTGGCAGCCTGCCCTAATCCAAGACCACTTTACTCAGCAGGAAGTCATACACTCTCAACACTTCACAAATGAAAATAGGGGCACTAGGGTGATACCAATTTTGTCCCACCCCCACTTGCACATACTGAAGGCTGAACACTGTATTCAATGACTCTTTAATAGGTTTATGTGCTGGCTTCTGAGCAAGAGGATGTTAATACATGTTTTTAAAAATGTAAGACTGTTAAATCTCACTGTGGATCTGGCTGTACTTATATTTCCCAACATTTATTATTTGGATAGGAAGGGGGAACAATGCATTTTGTTGTCATGTGCATGCATTGTTTACATCATGAATGAGGAACCTGTGGCCCCTCTGATGTTGTTGAACTCCAGCTTTCATTAGCCCTAGCCAGCATGGCCAATCATCCGAGATGATGGGAGCTGTAATCCAACAATATCTGGAGGACCACAGGTCCTCATCCCTGATTTACATGCATGAGCAGTGAAGTTCAATATATTCATGGTTAACCCCACTCAGTTATCTCATTTATGCAAATGGGGGGGGGACTAAAACATGAAGAACACTAGTGTACAATGACAACTCTTTTTGAAAAAATGGCAAACTCAATATATCTGCCAAAAATTGGAACAAAACAGGACTAGTATCATGTACTAAATAAAAGTCGAAAACTTCCTTCCTTGACACTAGGCAATTAATTGCCACCAAAATACTATGTTGTTCAGTAGCACAATAAACGTCATTCGGTTATCATGTTATAAATTGACTTTTTAAAAATATACTGATGGATGAAGACTGACCATCTTTGTCTCTGACCCTGCTGTATGATCAGCAGTTCTTTGGTAAGACTCTCACTTGATAGACAACACTGCTAATGAAAACTGTCTTAGGGAATGTAATGATTTACCTGCAGTGAACAAGGTTTGGCAACACTACCTTTGCACACCTGTCAAACAATTAATTCTTCAAAAAATAGATATATTGTCTTGAACCCTGACAAGGTCTGGAAATTAATAAAAATGTGAAGTGCAAATGTAACTACATGGTGGCTCATTAAGTTAATCAGGTTTGCTTCACTGTTCACCTTGTCCCAAATTAAAGTACACCCCCTTCCATCAATTTGCTATTCACACCTCCATGTTTCGTCAGTCCTTGAAGCTTTTCAGAGGTCACTACACAAATTTACCCTTTGCCATGACACACAAAAGAGGATTAGACATCTCAGCAGAGGGTAAATGGGAGCTAGTATTTTCCTAATTGTCTAGTAGAATTTTTGTGCACTTTCTTTTTAGAACATTAAAGTATGACATCCAATCAATTTTTTATTGAGAGCCAGTGTAGCGGAGAGAGATTAGGGACACAGTTCTAAGGTCCCTGGGATGGTGTCCAGAGACCAGAGGACTGGGTGTATCTCCCCCTCTGTGGGTGAAGAGACAGATCCATGGGCAGAGCAGGAGGTCTTCTAGTTGCAGCCACAGAACTCCTTGCAGCTGTTCCTCCTCTTGCTCCAACAGGGAGAGGGGGCAAAAAGGCATTTGAGATGTGTGTGGTCAGGGATGGATTTGGGGGAGCTTTGAGTCTGTTAGATTCCTGGAACCAGCATATCAATTTCCTTCATATTGGAAGCCATGGAAAGGAAAACCATAAAAAGAAAAACTAAAGACTCACAGAAGGAACACACACATGCACATATATACACAACCTGCTAGTGTGAGCCCAGCAATTCTTTGGCTATCATGGTTCCTCCATCTTTGATTGTCACTCTTCCATCCCTTTGGATTTCTCTGTAACAGTGCAATTCTACATGCCTACTCAGAATTCAGCAGAGTTTATTGCCAGAGAAGTTTGAATAGGATTGCAGATTGAGGTTCAAATCTCTACACAGCTATGAGGGTCACTGCATGATATTGTGCAGCCACTGTTTCTCAGCCAAACAACCTTACTGGGTTGTTGTTGTGAGAACAGAATGCTCCCCATGTACACTTCCTTGGAGGAAGCGCAGGATAGAAATATAATAAACAGATAATTATTTTTGTTGCCCAGTATATCTCAATGACCTTCTGGTAAATTGGCATTTCACTTAATATTATTTTATTGTCTTAGAGTTGAGAACATTAATTCAGAGCACAGGATGCAATAATGTACTGAATTTTAAAGAGCTTTGAAAAATTACACAAAGAATGTTTTTTAGTCCTCAGTATGTCCCTTGTGCGTGGCAGTGCAAGAAAGACTAGTAGGGTAGCAACTTTTAATCAGTTCAGTTGGTAGATTAATAAACTAAAACTAGTTGATTAATCAGTTGGGTCAGTTTAAATCAGTGAGGTTAAGGGCACACTGGCCATTTTTTATAATTATTTTTGTTCCAGTGTTCTCCATCTAAAAGTGAATGAAAAAGAAAATATTAACCAGGCATTTCCTTCTAACAATGAATGGCAAATTTTGTTTATTAAGGTGTAAGTTATCTCACAGTTCTTTTAATGTATTGGGATTTTGATAAAATGATATTTTGGTTACATTTATTCAAGAAATTAATTGATTAATCAACTAAAATATTTTAAGAGTGATAAGAAAGAAAGCCATTTTAAAATCAAAACTATTGTCTGGTCAACATTACTGTTTACTTTGATTTACAAATGCAGGAAACAAAAAATGTTTGAGTCACTCACAAAGATCCTCTTGGAGTGCCATTATATTTACACAAGCAAGTTTATGCACATGCTCTGAAATGGTTCATCTTGAAGGGTTATTTAATTCACCACCATAATCATAATCACTACCACATGCTGGAGAGGGCAGGCATTTAAGCCTATCTTGTATGTATAATAGGCAATACAATTAGACTCTCAACGTCAGAAGTTTGTGAAGCCAAAATCTTTTTTCCATAACTTCATCATGTTTAATAGAGGGTGTTTAATAACTGCACTGTCTTTATTCTAGTATTGTAGAAACACCTACAAAACAGCTATAGCAGGCTTTTACAACATGGCCCACCAGGCTGAATACTACCTACCAGCTTCTCTCTGTGTGTATCTCTCTCTCTTCAGTCCTAGGCTGGCAGAAAAAATAGGCAACTGCTACTAGTCTGCTGTACATGGTCAGACAGATGTGTTTGGCTGACTAGGTCAAAAAAAGTGCAGCACTGAGGATTACTATAGTGTTGTAAAGATACTCTTGACAGCATGTCAGTTTTTAAAGGAAATATGAATGCAGATGTTTTTCTGCTGTAATTTTTCTTTCCTAATCTTGAGCACCCCAGCTGGGTACACCAGGTTACCTAATGGCAAGGCAATCTAGCTATTTAACAAACAAGGCTGGAGTTGCAGGACCTGAGACAGCTCCAAGTGTGCAATGTGTTCCAGGAAGAGCTGGAATCCAAATAAGGCTTTTTCTCTTTCTTCCTCCTCATAAACCCCTCAGGCTCAATCTATTTCCTGGAAAGTGGTAGTGATTTTATAGGCTAGTCTCCCTTGGCCCTTCATCTCCTCTCCATTGGTTTCCCCTTTGTTCATTGCCTGCATTGGTGGTATGTCAATGTAGCGGAGTGCCTCAGGTGGGGAAACAGTTGGTTCCTTGGAGATCTCAGGCTCAGAAGTTGTGAGCCGTTCAAGGGCCTCTCCAGCTCAGGCACAATGATGGAGTCTATGAGATCAAGCTTGTGAGCTGTCCTGAACACACTTACATGCAGAAAAGCAGTATAGAAATTTATCAGATACTGTACTGTGGAGTATCACCATGTAAGAAAAATGGACTTTTGTATTAAAGCTAATGAAAGGAAAGGCTAAGCCACTGGATTTCTCTGCAGCTTGGTGTCCATTTATGGACTATATTATGTTACACAGACAATCCTTGGAAATGTTGCAAGCTTTTCTTCAGCTATGGGATAAACTTAAATTCTTCCCCTGTAGATGGATATGGGAATTTTACTCTTTCAACTATGAATATTTGGATCTAAAAGACTTCATAGATTTTATATAAATCCATTGACAGTGAATGTTGTGGGTGCATGGAGTGAGGGTGGAAATTACTTACCTTACCTACCTTAGCCATACTTGCAGTGATTTGAAATTGTATACTTCAGCTATGGGGGGTATTCTTTTTGATTTGTTTGTTATTTATGACAATTCCAAAATAAAAACATATTACCAAGAAAAAGTTAATGTGGACAATATAAGATCTGTTGAAACTTTGAGTTAAAGGGGTCATTATGGTCTCAATGGAAAAGGGTGGGAAGAGTTCCTCAGTCCATCTAGCTTGCAAGGTGAAAGTTAATGATCTTTTGTATGGTATAGAAAAGCTACCTGTTGAAGAAGTTAAACTTGTCAGGGAGCATGTAAATCCCCTTTAAGCAAAACACAAAACAGAACCCTAGTTGACCCTTTCTATGGGTTTATTATATGGTGATGACTTGAGAAGAGGTATAAGACATTGTTAGAATGATTTTGTCAGCTGTTAGTGGCTCGGCTGGGGGAGTGCTCTTATGGATGACTGCTTTGATTTAGATGGTAATAATAACAGGAGTAAATTAAAGAAATTTAAGGGGTGCCTGGTTAAAATGATTTCATCATCTGGTAGTGGCTTGACTGGACTAGTCCTCTTACGAAGGACTGTGGGTTTGGATGGAAATAACAGGGGTGGGTTACTTGGAATAAGAATCATGTACTCCAACCAAGAGATGAAAAACTCTGCACATTTGTTTTCTTCTTACATTTCACGTTGAAGAGTAGATGAAAGAAACATCTGATCATGTTTACACTCTTTGTCAGGCTATGTTGAACAACTTCTATAGGCTTTGATTGCTCAACCAGGAAGTCACTTATAGGATGCCAATTGTCTGAAGTGTAGCCTAGTAATGTTGATATCCATGTAAAGAGATAATTGCTCTCAAACAGCTTTGGGGAGGCACAGGAAAGTGCACACCATAAAAGAAAAATCTGAGCTGCAATGTGGACTTTTGTTCTTTTTAAAATTCTTTGAAGGAAAGTGTTTAAAATATGACAATAATTAGCCATATTTCTTCGGGGATTTGTTTGACCTTAGTCTTTTAATCTGTCAAATATGCTAATAAACCTTAGAGACAGAAAAATAAAGGGAAGAGACAGGGTAACTAGTATTAGTACAACACTGTATACACATGGAAAAAGAGCAGAGCTCAGTTATGTGTTACCTGCTGACCTTCGCTGCACCCTAATGACAGTAATACAATTGAATATAGATCTGTGCAGTAGGTCTCTAATGCTAAAGGAGGTATCTTTGTAGATTTCATTTTCAGAACAAGAAATAATGTAACTTCTTAAATGTTTGTTTGAGCAACTATTTCTCAATATTCACTCATTGGAACTCTGGTTTATTATAGTTGATCAGCAACTCATTGAGGAAGGATTTTAATTTTTTTCAAAAGCAACAGATTATTTTATATGGATGGTCAGGACCAATTTAAATGATCCATTCCACCTGTGACTATTTCCAGAAACATCTTTTTCATGTAGGCAGTCCACATGACCATGCTGACTGAGGCTGATGGGAGTCAGATCATGCTGGTTGTGCCATGCTGGCTGGGGCTGATAGAAGTTGCAGTCCATCAGCATCTGGAGGGCCACAGGTTCCCCATCCCTGGTCTAAATGCATGACAATTAGCATGCCAAGGTTCACTGACCTCAAGGCTATGTAGGAATGGCATGCAAATACCCCACATGTTTAGATGAATGTATGTGCCTGGGTCATTTAAATATTACGTTGTGTTTCATGGCTCACCAGCATAGAAAAGCTTTTGGGGGCAACTATATGGAAAGAGTAACATATAAAATGGGTTTCATTATATACATGATGAAGGATATGGTTTCAGAAAAGCAGGGCCCCTGAAATGGCAAGGTCATCAAAGTTGTAATTTTATTAGTGAAGTTGGCAAATTTCATGTTTTTAAAATAAAATAAAGGTGACGATGAATATGAGTGCTTTATCTAACAGTCCCAAATCCGCCATGTTCTTCAGAAGTGTTACATTACCTCCACTAGTTGAACTCATAGAATCAGACCTAAAAAAACACACAAAACATTTATCCCACTACCCACATTATAGGACATTTCCCCTCCACCCCACTGAAAACAAATTCCACATAAATTAACCACCAGCAAAGGGCTGCTGTTATGCAGAAATATGACTGCAACACTAATAAATAAATAAATAAATAAATAAATAAATAAATAAATAAATAAATAAGCAAATAAATAATCCAGACAAAAGGTCACACAGCAAATCATCAAGGGGCATTATTTTTTTTAATGTAAAACAGCACAACCTTCGGATGACAAAGGATGTGATGTCCACTCATACAAACACACAAATGGTGCAAAAAGTGGGTCTTTCAGAATGCTAAGCAAGAATTGTTTCAGCTGCCAGAGCGATCAGAATGATGGAAATGGCTGATGTCACTTAAATTGACATGAGATTAAAGAGGAAAGAGAAAAAGGCAAGCATTTAATGCTTCTACCTCTTTGGAAGTCTTGCCTATGTTGGCTGTAAAGGAAGGAACTAAATCCTGATGAAATAAATTGTTGCCAGTTCCTAAGAAGGTTAGTTTTCATGGCCCTGTCTTTACAACTGCTTCATCTGTGTTTTGTGAAATAAAAATATTTTGCTTATTATAAAGGTGTTCATCTTTATGTAAAGCTTACATGTCATAACAAAGTTTATGTAAGACTTATCCTTTCCTATTGGAGCCTCTTTTGCAGTGGGCTATTGGCCCCAATGGGCAAGCCTCTAAAAATCCACAAATATCCAGTTGTCTTTCCTCATTTTTAGGAACTGGCACAGTGAGTGTCTAAATGTGAACACAATGATTTATGAATTTGTAGGTTGAATCAGCATTGCAACAGTGAGGCAGAGTGATCATGATGAAACATACACACAAAAACATTATGTATCTAATTTGGACAATTTGTTTCAAAGCACACACTGCCCTAATCTTTCCCACAAAATATACAGTCCACTTGTACTCAGTGAAAAGTCTCTCCCACGCCAACATTGCATTCTGTGGTTCTATAATTGGATTATCATTTCTCAGATAGTACTGGGTAAAGTACTTTGCCCTTCTATTCAGGCAACATTCATTCTTCCATACCTTCTAACTTCAGAAGTTCACACAGTTGCCTTGGTGTATTGGTCTATGATACTATCATAATATGTACCGATGATGATGATGATGCAGTGTCATGTTTCTGGTAATGTACTCTTGTAGTAAGGTGCATTTCTGACTTGCTTGCTCCCCACAATTGACTTATGAACAATCAAAGTGTGCTCCCTGAATGCTGAAACATAGGATACTGTGTCAGGAGGTTACTGAATGATGTAAATGAAACCCATTTATGTATTAAAATATACTTAAGTAGGTTTAAATCAGCTTACAAATGGCTTCCAACGATCTCCTCTCTAAGCATTTAGAAGGTCCACATGCACTTAGCCAACAGTGAGGCTGCTTCAGGTGCTCCCAGGTTGTTCACTGGATTTGATCCCATAATTCAAATCCCTGAAATGGGGACATTCGGGTCGGTCTCATCCTTTCCCAATTCATTCAGTTCAGCCTTAATTCTCTACTGGGGCCTTCTTAAAAGCCAGACCATTGGCAAACAATGCTCCTCCTTGCCCATTTCCTCTTATCCCTTTCACATACACATGCTTC
Organism: Rhineura floridana; assembly: GCF_030035675.1. NCBI lineage: Eukaryota > Metazoa > Chordata > Lepidosauria > Squamata > Rhineuridae > Rhineura > Rhineura floridana. Next base: position 56,959,953 of record NC_084484.1, on the reverse strand, counting down.
CCATCCTTCTCTTTTCCCCTTCAGCATTTACTTTTCTTCAGCCTCAAAAAATAATAAAAAAGATTCTGAAAAGTGCAATGTAGTTAAGTTTAAATTTGCAAAGCCTTGAAGGGAGAAGGTCCCCTTCTCAGCGGAGGTGGGCTAGTCCTTTGAAAGAGAGGTGAGGGAGAGAGACTGAAAGATCTGAAGTTTGGGAGTCTGAATGAAAGAACACTCAGCTAACAAAACAGTACGCCACAGAAGAAGCTTCATCTGGTCTGGCCAAATCCCTTCTTTCTTTCCATCTTTTCTCTCCTAATAACAGCTGCCCTCTCATTCCCTGTTACTCCGCTGTGAAGAACAAAACCTCCCTCTGACTATCTGTTTTTCTTTTCTTCCCCAGAGTAGGTCTCATTACTGGTGATTAGCAGATGATTAAAACCAATTCAGCTTCCCCCAGTAGATATTTTCTCCCTGTTTGTGACTAACGCGTCAGTCTTCAATGAACGTGCTCCTAAGCTTATTAACAGGCTCAGAGGATTAGCTGCCACAGAGCTTCGTGGCTTCGATATTGTGATGCAGCGAGTGACATGGAACCATTCGCTGAGCACAGACGGGACCTTGGGGACTAAATATATAAATCACAATTTTCTTTCCATGCAGAGTGTTGGAGCAGACTGTAGTGGTGGGGGGCAATCCTAACAATAATTACTGAAACCAAACATTTGGATAAATATGAAAATAGCCTTAAATTGAAGGGCAGCAAAACAAGCAATCAAAAGAAACAGTCAGCTGAATGTATATATAGCATACTTTTCTCACAGATAGTTCTGTAATATTTGGTTATGATACCACTGAAGCCAATGGAGGGCAAGCTATTCTTATGTAGCTTTGTGGCCTACTCCAGAATCTGAACCAGGCAAATTATCATTCAGAGATGACAGCAATCCAGTTTGAGCACTAGCAGTTCTAGTTGCATCAACTAGGGATGCAAAGATACCAAGCCACTCTCTTCCTGTAACTCTTATGATCAATTTTGTCTTAAGAATCACTTTTCCTATACAATAGATGCCCTTAGGCTTTCAGAACTGTCTTTGACGCCAGGGACAGCCTCTCCACATACCTCTTTCCCTTAAGGTCGCCTCTAGAGATGCATAGGACATGTACTCCAACTTTCTGTTATGCTCTTAAGGTCACTGGACATAAGATTATTGTGTTAGATTGTATTCTAAGGAGATCCTTTTGATTGGCTTGAATGTCTTCCTTTGTATGATAAAGACTTTCTTCTGTGTTTGTGTATATATGTTACATTACACCATTACAGTATGTAAGCATTATATAAAGCCATCAATAAATCAGTAAATAATATGTTACAGTGAATGTTCAAAATGAGGGGGATGCCCATATTTACATGTGAATGCAGACAATCTTGTGAGGACACTAGCATTTTGAGAGGGTTATGCTTCATGCATTCCTGTGTGACCCTAAAGAGGTGTCTCAGTAGGAGATAATCTGGCAGAAGAAGCAGTCATTTGCAAGATTTCAATTCCCCCAATAAATCCTCCATAGTTGTGTAAATAGTTATAACTGGATGTAAGCCAGCCTTTCCCAACCAGTGTGCCTCCAGATGTTGCTGGACTACAACTCCCATCTGTCTGACCATTGGCAATGCTAGCTGAGGCTGATGGGAGTTGGGGTCCAACAACATCTGGAGGCACACTGGTTGGGAAAGGCTGATCTAAGCTATCAATGTATATTATTTGCTTGGTTTACTGTGACTTGGATCTGGAGACTTGTTATTAAAAGAATATGCCATTATACTGGAAGCATATCAATTGCAAATAAATAAATAAATAAAACGCTGGGTCAGAGACATCAGATTTGTCTTCAGAGTTTGCATCTGAGCAAACAAATTCCAGAGTAGTGGCCATGATAGTCTGCAGCAGTAACAGGAAGAGCCTTGGGGCATCTGAAAGATTTAACAAATTCTTTGTGGGATTGATATACCTCACCTTTCCATAAAATATACCCAAGGCATAATTTATTATTAAATTTCTATTCCACAATCATCAGCACTAATACTCTGAGATTAGCTAACAACAACAAAAATGCTTTTGTGGGCTTGAGCCAACCTTGTCAGATAAATGAAGTGTTTATTCTAAAATATACAGATACAGATACAGAGAAATAAAACTTTAAACAATGGGTCCAAAGTAGGGTTGTCAGTTTTTGCCCAGAGACTCTGGGTTTTGGGGGTCTCCAGCTGAGTCTCCCCAATCTGGACTCTAAGCTTTCATTAAAAGAAAGTTCCTAGGTGGTCTGGTTCAAGAGATATATACCAAAACATTAGCTGCCCCTCCCAACTTCTGTTAAATGAGCTTGTAGCTAGGTTTGTAGCCAATAAGTGAAGTCAGAGTTGTGATTGACAAGGGATTTGTTGACCTCCAGGCAATAGCTAGAACCCATTGCAAAGCCAGAAAACTGTTGTTTTTTCTTGCTTGTCTGAAAATCTCAAAAATTGAGTAAGTATATAGTGTTCAGCAATAGCAAAGGTCTTTCTCTCTTGTGTGCAGGCGAATTAAATGTCATTACAATGCATTATGCTTTTCTAATTACAAGGAGTCAAACAAGTTTAAATTTTCCTGGGCTGTTGAAGAGGACAGTTCATTTGTCTAATTCATAACCTGTTTTGAAAACCTTGCTTTTCTGGGAGTAAAGCTGCAATGCTAATCCCACATACCAGGAGTAAACCCTATTGAATTCAACAGGACTTACTTTTGAGTAGACATGGTTAGGAAGTGCTGTAAAATCAATGGGACTTTTGAGTGAACATAACAAAATATTGTGTTTGTGTTGTAAATCTTTCTCTTCCCCTCCAATCCTATTTTTAAAGCAATTAGGCAGGGTGCCACTGCCTTTATTATGTAGGAAACTAATGCTGATTTTTTTTTAAAAAAAGTTCTGCAATGACCAACTGGTTTTGACAATAAGCTATTATATGGGTATATGTATTTTACATTTCCAGTGTGTGTGTATGGAGTCTTTCCAACATCCCTGTGAGGTAGAGCTGCTGATTGGAAACCAAGGCAGTGCACAACAAGAAATAAATCCCTTTAAAATCTAATAACGATAAAAACAAGTATAAAACATTGCAAAACAGCTTAAAGTGGCATGATTCTGGATTTTGGGTTGGATAAGTGAAGTTCCTTATCACTTCAGGTTGCAGTTCTGTGTGCGCTTCCCTGTTTCAATATCCCATTGAAGACATTAGGACTTGCTTCTGAGTAAACATGCATAGGAATGCACTATAAATGTTTTTACACAGTGTGTAAATAATAAACATCTTTGACTTTCATGCTTATATAAATATATCTTCATATTATGTCTCAATAAGTATCTGATTTCACACAATGGTTGTACATTATTATTTCCTCTATATTTTAAGTGTGTTCTTCTTCCTTGGGGTGGATATGGTTCCTCTCTGTTGTTTTCATCCTGAGGGGCAGATTAGGCTGATGGTGAGTAGCCCATGGTCACCCAGTAAATTAAAATGAATTACATGTAGGCAATGTTTATGAAGTAGATCCATACAATACATGTAAAGCACATGACTTTCCCCAAAGAATCCTGGGATGTGTAGTTTCCCTTTCCCAGTTATAGTTCCCACCATCCTGAACAAACTACAGTTCCCATGATTCTAGGGTGGGAGTCATGTGCTTCAAATGTGTGTTGAATGTGCTTTAAATGAATGGTGTGGATCTGCCCTAGGTATGTTGTGCATTCATTAGTGAATTGAAAAGAACAATTTTTAAAATATACTTTTTTAAACGGGAAGGGCTGTAGCTCAGTGGTAGGGTACATGCTTTGCATGCAAAGGTCCAAAATTCAATTTCTGGAAAAGGCTATTGCCTGGAATCCTGGAGAACCAATGCTGGTCCATATCATCAGTACTGAGCTAAATGGTACCAAATGACCTGAGATGCTCTAAGGTAGATTCCTTTGTTCCTAAAAGTGGAAAGAGACTCAAGGGTCACAGCAACTCTAAAACGTATTTATGTATTTTATTTACAACATCTATATACCACTTTATTCTAAAAAACCTCAAAGCAGTTTACAGAAGGAATTAAAACAATAAAAAACAGATTTTATTGACAAAAACAGTTTTTATTGGCAAAAACAGACAGGTAATTAAAAACATTCAAAATAATGAAACCTATAATGAGTTAAAACCAGATTAAAAACATAACAGCTTCTACATGCCTGGATAGGCTTGCCTAAACAAAAATGATTTTAGCAGGTGCTGAAAAGAGGCGTCTGTCTAATGTCAATAGGCAAGGAGTTCCAAAGCATAGGTGCTGCCACTTTATAGGACTGATATCTTACAAGAGCAGAAGAAGTACTATGTAGCACCCACAACATGGAAAGCACAGCTTGAACTTGGCCTGGTAGCAAATCAGCAACCAGTACAGATTTCAGAGCAGAGGTATAATGTGCTGACAGGGTCTCACTCATGTCAGCAATCGTGCCACAGCATTCTGCACTAACTGCAACTCCCAAATCAAGTTGTGCTGCATGGGGAGTTTTGAGACCTTGGCTGACAGGATTTTTTTAGTTTTGTTTAGGACCCCTGACTGGTTGTGGGATGCAGTTTTCTGCCTTACTCACAGGAATCTTGTTGTGGTTGGTATGGTATAGCAGTTAGGAAATTATTGCTGTCTTTTCTTTTTCCTTTTCTATTTACATGTCATTTGCCTTTAATCTCACTCCCTTATATCCATAGAAGCAGTAACAGCGGTTCCATGTGCTCAACCCCCTTAAACCCACTGATGATGCACCTTGTTGGTTGCATGACAGTTTTTTTCTTGCTCAATGGTGGTAAAAGAGAATAAACGTACTGGGAAGTGTGGCTGCAGTTGTTGTTTCCAAGCTACTGCCTGTGAAGGTAGACCAAACCATGTGTGTTTTCTCTCTGTTAATTATTATTCACTGGAATTGGGTTGGCTATCAAAGTGAGTTTATAGAAGCCCACAGGGTAGGCAGAAAAGGGCAGAAAATCTCCTTAACTCTTACTCATTTCTCAATCCTATTTCTGAAGTAAAGGGTCAAGTCCGTAAAGAAGTTTGGAGCAGCCATGTTAAAAGGCAGGAGCAGGTCATTCTAGGCAGGGGGTTGCCAACCCTGCTTGGATATGGATATTTGTTGCAGAGGATCCCTAGTCAAACTTTACCAACAGCACAATCCTAACCATATCTACTCAGAAGTAAGTTCTATTGAATTGTATGGGGCTTAGTGCCTTAGTAAGTGTGTTTAGAATTGCAGCCTTGCATAACATGGAAAGCACAGCTTGAACTTGGCCTGGTAGCAAATCAGCAACCAGTACAGATTTCAGAGCAGAGGTATAATGTGCTGATAAGATCTCACTCATGTCAGTAATTGTGCCGCAGCATTCTGCATTAACTGCAGTCCCCAGGTCAGGTTGCCTTAACTGACTGGCTGCCAGGATTTTCTTAGTTTTGGTGTTCAGTTATGAATCCTGACTGGTTGTGGGATGCTAAGTTGTCTTCCTTACTCATAGGAATCTTGTTGTGGTTGGTATGGTATTGCATTTAGGAAAGCATTACTGTCTTTTGTTTTTCATTTTCTGTTTGCATTTCATTTACCTTTAACATCATTCCCTTACATCCATAGAAGCAACAGCAGTGGTTACATGTGCTCAGCTCAAACCCCTAAAACCCATTTATGATATACATTGTTGATTGCATCCATCTTTACTCCTGAGTGCTCCGATCTAACATATCCACAACGCTAGGTTCCTTTCTTTCTACAATGGACTTCTGGTGACTGGCCTGGCTGGAGGACACTTAAACCCTTCTTGCCTGAAGCAAGTAAGCTAGATTAAATGTTTCTTGCCTGGGCTTCCTCAGCAGGTAAGAAGGAATGATTCCATCAGTTCAACTGGACCTGGGAATACTATCTTTGAGCTAAGATTTCTATCTTAATTTGCAATCAGAAATGTTTGTTTGGATTGTATGCTCCAACTGTGGGGAATGCTTAATGTATCATGCTTAATGACATCACTAGGGCCACCCCCTGAAATCTCAGGGTTTAGGATGCTTCTGACCTGACAACTCTAGTTCAGAGTCAAAGTATGCAATATATACAGTATGCCTGTGACAGGTCTGTGGATTGCTCAAATATATACAAGGTAAGAACAGTGGCCATTCCACAACAGCAGTAATTGTCAATAATGTAATCTTACTTGATTTGTGGTGGCAATTTAACAACAACTTAGCAGTGAGATATAAATCTTTGGTTCTGATTAAGACCCACATCAGTAGAATCACATTTGGTGACAAATTCTACTTAAGAAATTTATTTATTAATTTTATTATTTATATATTTATTTATTAGATTTATATCCCACCCTTCCCCCCAGTAGGACCGCAGGGCGGCAATGTCATGGTGCAACCTTTCTTTAAAACATATTAATAATTATGAAGTATAGTAGACTTCCAGGTCAACAGCAGAATGTTCAAGGGAATTGAAATATTTCCCAATTGCTTCTGAATGCAGGATTTTTTTTAGAATGTCAGATTTGTATCTCTTTAGAGATTTCAATGGAATATCAATTGTCTTGTTGAGCTCAGGAGGGAAAACGTTTGAATCTTATAATTTAGTATATTCTTTAAATCATTTCTTTTTTATTTAAAGTTTATCTTCAACTAAGGATTATAAAATCTGCTCAGCCAGCTGGCTAAGGAAGATTGAACTAGGTGTCAGTCTCAGGATGACTAGGAAATTGTAGCATTATTGTGGTGTTATGAAATTGTACCCACGGAGGGCCAGGGGGTCATGAGCACTGCCCTCTTTCCTTCTGTCCCTGATTTTTCAACATTGAGTTGGGAGTTATAAAGAGGGACTGTGTGCTCCTCTGCACACAATTACAGTGCTCTTCATGACCAGAAATTGTGGATGATTAGGGTTCTGGATCATGGGGAGGACCTTAATTTTGTTCCACGAAATACATTTACAATCCACCTTCTCACCTTCCCACCCAAAGTTGAAAAGTTGTGGGTGGAGAGGAATGGCTGGCACATGCAGTCATAGAAGCATAGACTAGTAGAATTGGAAGGAACCTATAAGACCATCGAGTCCAACAGCTGCTCAATGCAGGAATCCAAATTAAAGCATACCCAACAGGTGGCTGTCCAGCTGCCTCTGGAATGCCTCCAGTGTGGAGAGCCCACCACCTCCCTGGGCAATTGGTTCCATTGTCATACTGCTTTAACAGGAAGTTTTTTCTGATGTTCAGATGGCTTCCTGTAACTTGAGCGCATTATTCCATGTCCGGCATTCAGGGATGATCAAGAAGAGATCCTGGCTCTCCTCTGTGTGGCAGCCTTTCAAGTACGTGAAGAGTGCTATCATATCTCCCCTCAGGCTTCTCTTCTCCAGGCTAAACATGCCCAGTTCTTTCAGTCTCTTCTCATAGGGCTTTGTTTCCAGTCCCCTGATCATCCTCTTGTCCTCCTCTGAACCTGTTCCAGTTTGCTGCATCCTTCTAAAATTGTGGTGTCCAGAACTGGACACAGTAATCATGATGAGGCCTACTCAGTGCTGAATAGAGGGGAACTAGTACTTCATATGATTTGGAAACTATACTTCTGTTAATGTAGCCTAAAATAGCATTTACCTCTTTTGTAGCCACATCACACTGCTGGCTCATATTCAGCTTGTGATCAACAATTCCAAGATCCTTCTCACATGTACCATTGTTGAGCCAAGCATTCCCTATCTTATCACTGTGCATTTGGTTTCTTTTTCCTAGGTATAGAACTTTGCACTTATCCCTGTTAAATTTTATTCTGTTGTTTTCAGCCCAATGCTCCAGCCTAGCAAGATCACTTTGAATTTTGTTTCTGTCCTCCAGGGTATTATCCTTCCCTTCCAATTTAGTATCATATGCAAATTTGATAAGCATTCCCTGCACCTTCTTATGCAAGTAATTAATAAAAAAATTGAAGAGCACTGGGCCCAGGACTGAGCTCTGCGGTACCCCACTCATTACCTCCCCCCAGTTTGAGAAGGAATCATTGATAAACACTCTTTGCATACAATTCTGTAGCCAACTGTGGATCCACCTGACAGCTGTTTCATCCAGCCCACATTTAGCTAACTTGCTAATCAGAACATCATGGGACACTTTGTCAAAAGCTTTGCTGAAGTCAAGATATATTTATTTATTTATTTATTTGTTTGTTTATTTATTTATTTATTTATTTATTTATTTAATTCAATTTTTATACCGCCCATAGCAAAGCTCTCTGGGCAGTGTACAACAATAAGAATATAAATTTACATTTCAATTTTAAAACCACATAATCATCAAATCAACAATTAAACAAACAGATGAAACATGTAACTGACATATACAGCAATAATACAGATACTAAAATACTAAAATATTAAAAATATTAAAAATATTAAAAATATTAAAATGCCTGGGCAAAGAGGAAGGTTTTCACCTGGCGCCGAAAGGATAGTAAAGTAGGCGCCAGGCGTACCTCATCAGGAAGGGTGTTCCATAGTTCAGGGGCCACTACTGAGAAGGCCCTCTTTCTTGTAGTCGCCTTCCGGGCATCTTTCTGAGTAGGCACCCGGAGGAGGGCCTTCGATGTTGAGCGTAGTGCATGGGTGGGTTCATATCGGGAGAGACGATCCACCAGGTATTGTGGGCCCGTGCCATGTAAGGCTTTATAGGTCAAAACCAGCACCTTGAATTGGGCCCGGAAACGTATAGGCAGCCAGTGCAAGCCGGCCAGAATTGGTGTCACATGTTCCAACCGCTTGGTCCCAGTCATTAATCTGGCTGCTGCATTCTGCACAAGCTGCAGTTTCCGAACCGTCTTCAAGGGCAGCCCCACATATAGTGCGTTGCAGTAGTCCAATCTTGAGGTTACCAGAGCATGGATAACTGAGGTAAGATGTTCCCTGTCCAGATACGGGCGTAGCTGGGTCACCAACCTAAGTTGGTAAAAAGCACTCCATGCCACCGAGGCCACCTGCGCCTCAAGTGACAAGGATGGGTCCAAAAGGACTCCCAAGCTACGCACCTGCTCCTTCAGGGGAAGTGTAACCTCATCCATAACAGGTCGAACATCCAACTGGTCAAGGGATCCATTTACTAACAGCATCTCAGTCTTGTCTGGATTGAGCTTCAATTTGTTCACTCTCATCCAGTCCATTATCGCGGCCAAGCATCGGTTTAGGACCTTGACAGCCTCACCTGAAGAAGATGAAAAGGAGAAGTAGAGCTGCGTATCATCAGCATACTGATGAGAACGCACTCCAAAACTCCTGATGACCATACCCAGCGGCTTCATATAGATGTTAAAGAGCATGGGGGACAGAAGTGATCCCTGCGGGACTCCATATTGGAGCGCCCAGGGTATCAAGTAATGCTCCCCAAGCACTACTTTCTGGAGATGGCCTGCCAGATAGGAGCGGAACCACTGCCAGGCAGTACCTCCAACTCCCAAATCCGCAAGCGTCTCCAGAAGGATACCATGGTCGATGGTATCAAAAGCCACTGAGAAATCAAGGAGTTACACTCCCTCTGTCTTTCTCTCGACACAGGTCATCATACAGGGCGACCAAGGCTGTCTCCGTACCAAAACCGGGCCTGAAACCCGATTGAAATGGATCCAGATAATCGGTTTCATCCAAGAGTGCCTGGAGCTGGGATGCAACCACCCTCTCCAGAACCTTGCCCAGGAATGGCACATTTGCTACCGGCCTATAGTTATTCAAATTATCTGGGTCCAGGGAAGTTTTCTTCAAAAGCGGTCTCACCACCGCCGCCTTAAGGCAGTGCGGGACCACTCCCTCACCTAGTGAGGCATTAATCACTTCCCTGGCCCAACCGGCAGTGCCCACCCTGCTAGCTTTTATTAGCCAGGAGGGGCAAGGATCTAACACAGAAGTGGTTGCACGCACCAGTCCAAGCACCTTGTCAACGTCCTCAAGCTGTACCAATTGAAACTCATCCAACAAAATATGACCAGACTGTGCTCCGGAGACCTCAGTTGATTCCACTGCTATAACTTTGGAGTCTAAGTCTTGGCGAATGCAAGAGATCTTATTCTGGAAGTGCTTTGCAAATTCGTCACATCGAGCTTTAGAAGATTCCATCACGTCCTTAGGGCCAGAATGTAAGAGCCCTCTGACAGTTTGAAACAGCTCCGCCGGACGGGAAATAGAGGCTTGAATAGAGGCAGTGATATGTTGTTTCTTTGCTGCCTGTACCGCCCCAAAGTACGTCTTATTATAAGCACTCACCAGTGCAAAGTTGCATTCGTCAGGACTCCGTCTCCATCTGCACTCAAGCCGTCTCCTACATTGTTTCATCGCCCTCAGCTCCGGAGTATACCATGGAGCTGTATGAGCTCTACAAAGGAGAGGGCGCACAGGTGCGATCATGTCAGCTGCCCGGGTCATCTCCGCATTCCACAGATCGACCAGGGCGTCGACATGAGCGCCAGCCTTATCAGCCAGAAAATTCCCCATGGCTTTTTGAAAACCATCAGGATCCAGCAGCCTCCGGGGATGGACCATCTTAATAGGTCCCCCACCCTTGCAGAGGGGGAGAGTCATTGTGAGTCTAAACCTCAACAAGCAGTGATCTGTCCATGAAAAGGGAGTTGATGAAAGGCTCCCTATACACAGATCATTATCATAATGTCCCGTAACAAAAATCAGGTCCAGAGTGTGACCTGCCACATGAGTTGGGCCGGTGGTATATTGGGACAGCCCCATGGTCATCATGGAGACCATGAAGTCCTGAGCCGCCCCAGATAAGGTGGCCTCGGCATGGATGTTGACATCACCCAGAACCAACAGTCTAGGGGACCTGAGCAAAACCTCCGAGACCACCTCCGTCAGCTTAGTCAGGGAGTCTGTTAGGCAGCGGGGTGGGCGGTACACTAACAGAATCCCCAATCTGTCCCTCTGGCCCAACTCAAGGTGCAAACACTCAAGGCCCGTAGTTACATGGACATGGTGCTTGAAGAGGGGGATGGAACTCCTATAGACCACAGCAATCCCCCCTCCCCGGCCCTCAGATCTTATTATGTCCACAGCATTCCCATAGGCTACTAAGGCGGTTACCTGATCAAACAATGAGATAAGATTAGTCTGGCAGAATTTGTTCTTGACAAATCCATGTTGGCTTCTAGTAATCATTGCATTGGTTTTGAAGTTTGGGTGGATGGTGGCTTGGAAGAGAGGACTCTCTGTGGCAGCCCCTAAGCTGTAGAATTATCTTACCACAGAGGTGTGTCTTGTATCTTCATGGTAAAGCATTCATCATATGTTGAAGACATACTTCTTTACCCTGGCTTTTGACACCTGGGATATTTTTAGGACCCACCCTATTCTTCCCATTGTAAATTGTTTACACTGATTTTAATATTGTATTTTTACATCTTTGTAACTTGCCCTGAGACCTTATGGTGAAAGGTCAGTAATAAATCTTAATAAAAATTCCAGCCTGGGAAGTACTATCACAGGAATTGATGACATCAAATAGTTTGTAAATCAAATAGTTTGGAAATCACCACCAGTCTACATTAGTTTTAGTAAGTTCAGCAAGTGTTCTTTTGGAGAAGCATTATTATTTGCAGAAAGAGTAAACAACTTAATATCTTCAGCGATGACTGGTGATCAAGGGCTAAGAACATCAAAAAATTCTCAATAGACCAGCTAATGTCACAGAAGATAGGATTAAAATCACTTTCTCATGCTTTGGTTGGAATATAGTTAACCAGTATGTTCTTGTCACCATGATTACATTTTTCCAATTTCCAAAAAGTCACACAATGGTTTGATGCAGCTGCGCCCTGGATTTTACCCCATTTGTGCTTCTGGAACATGTCTGTGTGTGTTCGTAAGCCCTTAAATTCCTTTCAGTAAGGGCCAAACCCACATCCTTCGTATCATTGTATTTTATGCTCTTGGCCACTTGTTTTACAAGCCTCTTTACTTGTTTATATTTATTCTCAAGCCACTCAGTTTTTCTTCCAATACTTTTAACAGAATGTCAAGGAAATAAACATGGTGTTGACTTCATTTATAATTTGTAAGCATAGCTCAGTAATAACGGGCTGATGAGATGTCAGATGATAAAAACAAAGCCCTTAGATGAACTAATTTGGGTGGCAATATTTTATTTATTTATTTAATTAAGCTTATATACCGCCCGACTAGCAACAGCTCTCTTGGCGGTGAACATTAAAAATACAATAAAAATAACACAAAACTGTACACAAAACTGTACAGTCTAAAATCAAAATATAATAATTTACAATTAACAGGAATTAAAATGCCTCAGAGAAGAGAAAGGTTTTAACCTGGCGCCGAAAAGATGATAGTGTTGGCGCCAGGCGCACCTCCTCGGGGAGACCATTCCATAGTTCGGGGGCCACCACTGAGAAGGCCCTAGATCTTGTCACCACTCTCCGGGCTTCCCTATGAGTCGGAACCCGGAGGAGGGCCTTCGTAGTAGACCGTAGTGTACGGGCCGGTTCATATCGGGAGAGGCGTTCCGACAGATATCATGGTCCCGCGCCGTATAAGGCTTTATAGGTAAGTACCAACACTTTGAATCTGGCCCGGAAGCATATTGGAAGCCAGTGCAAACGGGCTAGCACAGGTGTTATATGCTCAGACCGCTTAGTTCTTGTTAGCAGTCTGGCTGCCGCATTTTGCACTAGCTGTAGCTTCCGAATCGTCTTCAAAGGTAGCCCTACGTAAAGCGCATTGCAGTAGTCCAGACGCGAGGTTACCATAGCATGTACCACTGATGAGAGGTCCTCCTTACTCAGATAGGGACGTAGCTGGGCTACCAACCGAAGTTGGTAGAACGCATTCCGGGCCACCGAGGCTACATGAGCCTCAAGTGTGAGGGAAGAGTCTAAGATGACTCCCAGACTACGCACCTGTTCCTTTAGGGGGAGTGTAACCCCATCCAGGACAGGGTATATATCCACCATCCGATCAGAGAAACCATCCACCAACAGCATCTCAGTCTTGTCAGGATTGAGTCTCAGTTTGTTAGTTCTCATCCAGTCCATTGTCGCAGCCAGGCAACGGTTCAGCACGTCGACTGCCTCACCTGAAGAAGATGTAAAGGAGAAGTAGAGCTGCGTGTCATCAGCATACTGATGACAACGCACTCCAAAACTCCTGATGACCGCCCCCAGCGGCTTCATATAAATGTTAAAAAGCATGGGAGACAGAACCGAACCCTGCGGGACCCCACATTGGAGAACCCACGGTGTCGAGCAATGTTCCCCAAGCACTATCTTCTGGAGACGACCCGCTAAGTAGGAGCGGAACCACTGCCAAGCAGTGCCTCCGACTCCCAACTCCGCAAGCCTCTCCAGAAGGATACCATGGTCGATGGTATCAAAAGCCGCTGAGAGGTCAAGGAGAATCAACAGAGTTACACTCCCTCTGTCTCTCTCCCGACATAGGTCATGAAACAGGGTGACCAAGGCAGTCCTAGTGCCAAAACCAGGCCTGAACCCCGATTGAAATGGATCTAGATAATCGGTTTCATCCAATAGCGCCTGGAGCTGGTCAGCAACCACACGTTCCAGGATCTTGCCCAGGAACGGAACATTGGCTACTGGTCTGTAGCTGCTGACATCCTCTGGGTCCAAGGAAGGTTTTTTCAGGAGTGGTCTCACTGCCGCCTCTTTCAGACAGCCAGGGACCACTCCCTCTCGTAAAGAGGCATTAATCACTTCCTTGGCCCAGCCAACTGTTCCTTCCTTGCTAGTTTTAATTAGCCAAGAAGGGCAAGGATCCAGTACCGAAGTGGTCGCACGAACCTGTCCAAGCACCTTGTCCACGTCCTCGAGCTGAACCAACTGAAACTCATCCAACAAAACATGACAAGACTGTGCTCTGGACACCTCAGTAGGATTAACTGCTATTAAATAGGAGTCTAAGTCCCGGCGAATGCATGAGATCTTATGCTGGAAGTGTTCAGCAAATTTATTACATCGAGCTACCGATGTATCTGCCGTATCTTGTAGGCCTGGATGAAGTAGGCCACGAACCACTTTAAAAAGCTCCCATGGGCGTGAGAGAGATGACTGAATAGTGGCAGCGAAATGTTGTTTTTTTGCCGCCCTCACCGCTCCTACATAGAGCTTAGTAGAAGCACGAACCAGCTCATAATTGCATTCGTCGGGAGTTCGTCTCCATCTCCGCTCAAGCCGCCTCCTGTCTTGTTTCATCGCTCTCAGCTCCGGAGTATACCAAGGAGCTGTATGAGCTCTACATAGGAGAGGGCGCGCAGGAGCGATCGTGTCAACAGCCCGGGTCATCTCTGTATTCCACAGATCGGCCAGGGCTTCGACAGGAGCGCCAGTCTTATCAGCCGGAAAAACCCCCAGAGCCTTTTGAAAACCTTCAGAATTCATTAGTCTCCGGGGGCGGACCAATTTAATAGGTCCCCCACCCTTGCAGAGGGAAAAGGCTACTGAAAGTCTAAACTTCAGCAAGCAATGATCTGTCCATGACAACGGGAGAGATGTAAAACTCCCCACATCCAGATCACTATCCCCATGTCTGGTAGCAAAGACCAGGTCAAGAGTATGCCCCGATGTATGTGTTGGGCCACTAACATATTGAGACAGCCCCATGGTTGTCATGGCGGCCATGAAGTCCTGAGCTGCCCCAGACAAAGTAGCCTCAGCATGAATGTTGAGATCTCCCAGTACTAATAGTCTGGGGGATCTCAACAGTATCTCCGAGACCACTTCCGTCAGCTCAGTTAGGGAAGCCATTGGGCAGCAAGGTGGGCGGTACACCAAAAGGATTCCCAGTCTGTCCCTCTGGCCCAGCACAAGGTGCAAACACTCCAGACCAGTGATTGCATGGACATGGTGCTTGGTGAGTGAGATGGAACTCTTATAGACCACAGCGACCCCCCCTCCCTGACCCTCAGATCTACCATGATGCTGAACCAGATACCCCGGTGGGCAGAGCTGGGACAGACTAACTCCTCCCTGTTCGCCCACCCAGGTCTCGGTTATACATGCCAGATCGGCCACCTCGTCCACAATCAAATCATGGACGAGGGAGGTTTTATTATGTACTGATCTGGCATTAAAAAGCAGCAACTGGAGATCTGAGAGTTGGCTGATAGGACAACCAACAACCCTGCGGATATGAGAAGGACCAGAACGCGGCACAGCCACTACATGTCTGGGCTGCGTTCTCCTTACCTGGCACGTCCCTCTCATATCACCATACCTCCCTCTACCCGTCACTACGGCAATTGGGGCCCCCTCAGGTCTCCCCTCTTGATGATAAAATCTCTTCCCAAGGCACATGATAAACTATAAATACAAAAAACTCATATACATAAAAATACACATTCACTCACAACATACACTCATATAACACCCATTCATCCACTTCAAACCCACACAGAAGACACAGTCCCATATTCTGTGCACCCAAACGCCAGCTCTAAGACCGTTCTTCTTCCCACATAAAACACCTCCTGGGGCCTGGGCCTGCAAGGTGCCCACGTGCAGAGCAGGAGCCCAAGAAGGAGAGAGCAGAGATGCCAGCCGAGCAGCAGCAGCAAAGCAGGCAGATGGCTCTCCCTCCCTGGGCGGTGATGGTCCTCTTCCCATAACTTTCTATTGCATTTTATTATTCTTGAAGCTGGTTCCAGTTCTGATGTTCAAATGGGATCTGAGATAAGACTAGATGTTGATATTAGGGCTATAAAATTAATTGTAATGATGGTCACTGGATCTAATCCAGGATCAGAGCTGGTAACAGCATCCAAGCCATTAGGGCAGGTCCTCTCCTGCTATACAGTTCTTCCCTCAGACAGCTGCCTAAAAGGTTTGTTCTTGGCTATGGTGTGTGCTTAGCTGGAAGAGAGCTTAGCCACAAGCTCAAGTGTGGATAACACACTATGCCAAAGCTGGCTTAGCTCAGGGTAAAGACTAAAAGCACCTACAAGCTCCTCTCTGGGAATCCTGAATGTTCGTGTGGTCCTGGTAAGCTATAGTTTGCTCACCTTGACAGGTGAATGAGGCCACTGTCAGTCTCTGCTATTACTGATGGTGAACTCTCAGTGTCTTGAAACTGATGCTCTCTCTGGCATCCTTCTGATGCTCTTTCTCTGGAATGCTTCCTTCTGGTCAAGTGCTTGAGAATGAGACACAGCCAAGAAGATGGCATAGTTGCCTCCTATGAAACCTTCCTGTCTCCTGAGTCTAACTGCTTACTGCTGTCATTTTGGCCAGAAGATATCCTGCAGCCTTCCTGTCTTGGTTGGCTCCCACAGCTTCAGCCTTCAGTGATCTCAACTCATCTTCTCCATTTTACTAGGCTTTTTTTACTTTGACTGCTGTTTCCATTAACCAGCATGTTACACTATGGCTACACTGACTTCATTGACCCTGGACAATGATGCGACTGCCATTTGATACTTTCAGTTACATCCTTCTGACCAGTGACCTAGTATCTGCTATCACATTCGCCCATAATAACTATGGGCCAATTAGAGCCAATAGAATGTTGGTAAGTGGGCTAATCCAGAGGTTTCCACCAGTGGTCTGTAAGCTTCATTCAGGTGGTCTGCAACATGTCCACATTCAATATTGATATTCACTTTTAATCGTATTTTATTGCTTTTATTTTGTATATTGTATTTTATGGTATTGTAATTTGAATTCTAGGGAATGCAAATTGAAACAAACACAGTATAATAAAAGAAGCAATAAATAATAAATGAAGGAATAAAAACACAATTAAAATCATACAGCATCTAGCACAGTACATTACAATTGCTACAACAGGCTTAAAAGTCATTAAGCAGTACGCCAAGATCATTAGCACTTTTCAAACAATCCTTGGGGGAAAATGTTTGGGAACCACTAGTCTAATCCAAACTGGACCTTTTGGAATCTCCTGTCTAATATATAACCCAACAGGTCACACTGTAAACTGCTAAGGCAGGAGTTGGGAACCTTTGGCTCTCCAGAAGTTGCTGAACTAGAACTCCCATCCGCCCTAGCAAGCATGTCCAACGGCCAGGGATGTTGTGAGTTGTAGTTCAGCAACAAAGTCTCCCCACACCTTCACTAAGGCCTTATAACTGCTATTTTGTAGCAACTGACACTTATAGGCTGTCCACAGTTAACTTAGTATACAAAGTAGCAGTTCAGCTTCAATTACTAGGGACATTTTCACTGCTGTTACTGTTGTTCACAAGTGAGTATTACCCTTTTTATTTGTTTTTTAAACATTCTTACTTTTATATTAATAATACATTTTAATAAAAAAATTACCTCAGACTTTAATTTTCTAGACTGGACTTCACAGTACTCTTTCACATGTGCCACTGCCAAGACATGCGTACAGGAGAAACAAGTGTTTGGGTCTTTAACCAAGAGTTACAGTGCACCACAGTTAAAGCTGGGTCAAGAGGTAGAATTAGAACTTAGACAATAAGTTAAAATTTAGAGTAACCAAGTATAATTTATTATAGAAATATACATTATTTAAGGGACCAATCCAAACCCAAGCTCTGCCAGGATGAGCTGAGTTTGGAACACGCAGATCTCCAGTTGAGCTGATGCTCACCTGGGACTACACCAGCTGAAGTCTCTCATCCCAGCTCAGCCAGAGATACGCCATTGTAAATCCTCCCAGCTCAGCTGGGGTTCAGCCGGGTGAGCCAAGGCCAGGGTAAGTCCAGAAAAGGGGCATTCCAGGGGAGTGGCAGGGGTGTGGTGGGGCAGGGGGAGACTTACCCTATTCCAAACTCTGTTTAGCTCAGTCATGTGACCTAGCAACCCAGCAGAAGTACACTGCAAAAAGGGTGGTGCAAGTTTTTTTAAAGGCTTGTTGTCTCTCTGCCAGCCTCAAGACAGCTCAGCTAGCAGAAGCCCTGGTCCTAAATGGAGTTTGGAATAGGGCTAAGTTACACTGGCATACATTACACTGGCTTCCTGTAGTTTGGATTGTTCTATCTACGATGAGAGGTAGACAGCAGCAAGATCAGGAGGAAAGAGCAATATGCATGCGATATGGAGAGGAGGAAGAGTCTGATACCAAAGAAGGAGAGGAAAGGTGCCAAACAAATATACAGGAAGACTAAATGGGTTAGACCCAGGAAGTAAAGTGACACTTTGCTTGAGAGTTTAAAAAGGAGAGATGGAAACAGAGAAGAAAAGTGCAGATATGAGCCATTCCAAAATGGAAGGAAGAAAGATTTCATCATGTTTCATGTTCAGGGGGATGCTGCGAGTTAGGAGGTCATCCTTTGGTGCGAGACACTGAAGATGTCTGTGACAGGGGAACTGGACAAGCTAATTCCTTGCAGGTTCCTTTAGTTTTATGCACTATGAGGCTTTTGGGGTGAATGCTTGGAGGAGGAACAGGAATCCCATTTAAAACCAAATACACAACAATAAAGACGGAGGAGGGGCAGGAGAACAGGAGTGGGGAGAGTGTGGGAAGGTGGGTAAGGCAAAGCTTGAGCTGACTAAACCTCACTGTGCTCCTGAAGGACCCAGTTTTAGGTTTGGGATCTCTTCTTAAGGGTTAGGTGACATGAGGGGTGGGTTTTCCAAAATCAAAGGAAGAGAAGGATATCACAAACCACAGTAGGATCTAAGTTTTCCCTGTATGGGTGATTAGTGCAAGAAGGTGCATGGAGTTCAAGAAGGGTCACCCTGTATAAAGTTTGAATAGAAGTTCCTAACCTTGAGGAGTGCTAATGGATGCTAATGTCTTTACTGCGGTGCCTGCACTGCCTCAGGCATAGAGCTTTCCTGCGCCAGGGCTCTAGGATTGCCAATTAGTGGGCACATCTTGGTGACCTGATTGCATTAGGAAATGGGCAAGAAGGAAAGCACCTGCAGATTCTGGATGCCTCTTTGCATACCAAATAGAGTCACTCCTATGATGCATGCTAATGGAGAACAGCTGATGATGTACATTGCTTCTTTCTTGTGCCCTGGCTCAGTCTACCTTCTCAAACAACATGGAGATTTCAGGAACCAAAGCATTGGGCAGATATGTAAAATGTCAATGAGGCTGAGCCACTGAATAAACCTGCCAGCCCTCTACCACTCTGTCTCCTAACAGGTTCAAACACAGGAAGAAAACACCTGTTGTATTCATTTAGAAACATTGGCCTTGCATCAATTCTTTAGGTTACCTGGAGGCATGGAACATAATTTTTAAGAAGGCTGTAAAAATCACGATTGATGTTTTGGGCAAACCAATCAACAATAAAAAGTTAGCAATGTTCCTTACGAATATAGGCAATTTGCTAAAAACTTGCAAATCCAAACCCAAGATTCATCAGGGCGATCTGAATTTGGAATAGGTGAATCTCTGGTTGAACCGACTGAGCCTGGGCTCAGCCAGGAATATGCCAGCTAAAGTCCCTCACCTGGCCCAGCTGGAGATATGCCGGTATGAGTCCTCCATCTTGGCTCAGCCAGCAGAGCCAGGGAAGTCCTGAAAAAGGGATGTGGTGGGAGCAGGGCAGGGCAGGGGGAGAGGTGCCTCTGTTCCAATTCTGTTGAGCTAGCTTATGTGACCTAGCGACCTAGCAGAAGTTACATTGGCAAAAAGGGCAGTGTAAGTCAAACTCGATTTTAAAGGCTTGCTTTCCCTTAGACGGGCTCAGCTGGCAGTAGCCCCCCTCTGGACAGAGTTTGGAATAACACCAGCAAAATTTTCCGCAGAGCAAATTACGTTGGCTTCCTATAGTTTGGATTGCTCTGCCTGTCATTCTGCTAGATCAGCAGTAGTGAAACAAGACTTCCCACTGAAGCTTATTTATAAAGCAATCCTATATCGACTTACCTTGAAGTAAGCCCCATGAAACTAAATGGGACTTACTTCTGAGTAGACAAGTATAGCGTTGCACTACCAGAGTCCTACATTCTTGTCTTTTTTGCATGGCTGTGCTGATGGAACCATTGGGATCAACTAAGGAGCTCGTGTTATAATGTCCAGTAGCACCACGACTAACTCCTAGGATCACAATCTAGTTATTTAGCCTGTCATTAATGCCAGGAGATTTAAGCTTATCACAATGGGTAAAAATATCTCTAGTAATGGATGGGGGAAATGATCTCAGGAAACAGGCAGGAATCATTGACAAACTATCCCCACAGTCCTTCCTCAGCAGCTCTCCTATTTCCAAGCCAATAGACTCTGCCAGAGGAAAAATGTCACCCTGGCAATAGAATTCAAGGGAATCAGATGAAAGGCCACCCAATCAGAAGTATTCATTTACTTTTCAACTCTATTTGTGGGCAGTGAGGACCGAACAATATTCTGATATAGGAATTTAGTATTAACTTGATCCTACTGAGATGCTTTTTCACGTTTTCTCCAATATGCTTTTTTTTGCTGAGAATGATTGACAATTGGAAGTGAGCTTATTAGCCTTTTTGCCATGAGGTCCTCTGTATTGTTGTTTCCTGGAGGAAACTTGTTAGTCATGCACATAGGTTGATCATTAGAGTTGTTAATTACATCTACACTGCTGGAAATATGGCTCAATGACGACGAGTCCCTCTCTTTTCTCCTTGTACCTGTTGACTTAGCATGGTACTGATTTTTGATAATAACCCCAGGTCTCCAGCTTGAAGTTGTATAAGGAGCAAAACTGTTAAACACTGCAATCCTATGGACCCGTACCAGAAAATATGCCCTATTAACGGCAGTAGGAATTACTTATGGATAAACATGGTTAGCACTGCACTGTAAAAGTAAATGTAAATGGTTGAGTGTTGGCCCAAATATTTTTTACATTTGAAGTGTTGACTATGCAAAGACTGAAGCATTGGTGAATCAGTGCAGAAACTATTTCAAGAAACCATTAATGAATCTCTGGACATTAATGAATCACATTAATTTACACTGTAAATGCAACAAACAAACTCAGTGTTTGGTCAGTAGATCATTACAAAATAAGAGGGGGAAAATATTTTCCTGTATTGGAAATACAGGATGTCCATACTGATTATCCTAATTGTGGGCTGGTTAAGCACATCAGTTGCAAAGTTTACTGAGATTCATTAATGTCCAGAGATTCGTTAATGGTTTCTTGAAATAGTTTCTGCACTGATTCACCAATGCTTCAGTCTTTGCATAGTCAACACTTCAAATGTAAAAAATATTTGGGCCAACACTCAACCATCAATCACAGAAAAGCTTTTCATTAACATAAGGCATTTGGCCTGATAAGTGACACCCTTAGGCATCTTCTGGGGGCGAGGAAGCAGTTTCTCGTGTAGTCCTCAAAAGCAAGGAGGTGAGGCTGAGCAAGTGAAATATACCCAGCCTAGAAGGATGTTACTTCTCCCCTAGGAAGCTGGAGCAACATTCCCACCTGCCAAGATAGCAGCTTATCACTTAAAGCTAAGGTGCTGGGGCAAAGCAGACAGAACACACTCAGCTCTACAGGGAAGTCAGTACCTCACCAAACGTCACCCACAAACAAATGCTAAGCACCCATTATTTACACAAAGGAAAAGTGGATATGAGTACTCAGGCCAATTTGACAAAATTGTTTTCTATATCTATATTTATCTATATCTATAATTTCTTGACTCCCCAGATGAGTGGTATAGGTATCAAGAATTCAGAGTATTGACACAGATATCAGTAAAGGATATAAATATCAGGAAAGGGCTTTTTTTAAAAGAATACAGTGTGGTGTACAGTCTCTGAGCGAGTCTACAAGAATCATTCTCAGAAAATCTTCTAAATCCAATAAAATTTCATCCAACTATCCAATATACAGCCTGTTTTGCAACTGTATGTTGTCCAGAGTTAGTCAGCAAGCTCTATGGCTGACTGACCCACCATCTATTTTCTGTTATATATACAGTTTACTATTTCTGATACTTCATTTCCATGAAAGAGAGTTCATAATTCATGACTCCAGGATATGATGGTCCTGAGAAACTCAATACCTTTGGCAAATCTATCACTTACAGTTGAAAACAATTCAGCAGCTGTGGGTATACCCTTGGGGAAAACTAGGTCAGTCTGGAAATCTAGCTACTCCCAAATTGAACTAAGCTCCTAATACAGGGACCCATTTTTAACATTACAGTTCAGGAAGGATTACCATCCCAACAGACAAAATCCTGACTGAATTTTTTTTTATTTCTGTGGGGTCAGGAAGAACATTTTAAAGAAATATTTTGCAATAAAAATCGTATGCAAAGGTGTGAACATCAAATCATTTGTATACAAAATGATCTTTCCCCTCCGATTTCTTCTATTCCTTCCTTTTTCCATTTGTCCTCCTTTCCAGTGCAGCTTAATTCTGGGTGTGCTGAAGCTTAAAATGTACCTTCCGATTTATAATAGCAACAGGGCATGCAGCAAATGTCAACAAATCCCATGGCACTTTGGAATGTAGGAAATGTGAAAGGTAAGTCACAGCAGCCTGTTCTAGCAGCTGAAGAGGGGGAAAAACCCTTTCAGAAAACAAATCATAAGAGTTTGAAGGGAAATGAAACTTTCTGTCATGAAGCAGGCATCTATCTACCAGATTCCCCCTACTAAACAGATCAAGTCCAACAATGTAGACCTGAACAAAGTGCCAAAAGGTCAAATAAGATACACTGCAATGTGATTTCAATGACAGCTGGGAATATAAACTGCCAAATTATAGGAATTATGTATAATTCTCTGTTAGTCTGCATTTGAATAGACCAACCACCTGTCTCCATTTCTAAAGGATGCAGCTACAATTTATTGATCTTTGTTTTGTCATCAGACACTCAATATATAGTGGATAGGACAAGCTCTGCCCTACATCCTAAATCAGGGAACCATTCCTAAAACAGGTTATGCTCTTGCATCAATTGTATAGCCAAGTTTCTTCTAAATGTGCAGCTATGTCTTTTTTTCCTGGATTGTTAGTTTGGAGTTTGCAGATTCCATCTTGTACCTACTGCCAATGCAGCATAAGGCAACTTTGATTTCTGCCTCCAAACCTTGTGACTCTGCGGAACTTTTGCAACTGCATAATATATAGCCTATATGCTAAGCATATCAACTAGTCATGTCCAGAAGTTATTCGACTCCCAACTCCCATCAGCCCCAACCAGCATGGCCAATGGTCAGGGGTTATTTATTTATTTAAGAGCATTTATAAATCACACACATATATATTTAAAAAATCTTGTAAGTGGTATATGTCAAAAAGGAACCTAGAGTCTAAGCCTTTTGCTTCTGGGTTCAATTCCCAAACCCACTGGGCAATTGTTCCCGGGCAGGTAGTCCTTGTGCCTCTCCTTACCAAGGCTGAGTTACAACCAAGGCCAACTCTGTAAGGTAGGTAGACTTCCACCACCCCTTGACCTGGTTTCCCACTCAGAGCAAGGGGAACTCAGAGCACCAATTGGAATGACAGAGATTCCCAAGAGCAAGAGCTATGGTTACACTCCTTGCCCTGGAGCCTTTAGCCGAACCCAAAACAGTAGTCAGTAGCGTTGTGGTCAAGGTACTGGATTTAGAGCCAAAGCCTGAAGTAACACACACCAAGTAATATGAGATAGTTTATTAAATACATAAAAGTGCATATACAAAGAGCAGCATACAAATTCCTTTAAGCCCAACCACCCTTAGCAGGGCTAGACATAGTCAACACTTACATAAAACACAGTGAGAGATTTAAACAGACAAAACGTAACAAAACCTACCAGTCTAAGCTAATACTTACTTCAGAAGAGAGCTTGGAAAAGTTACTTTTTTAAATTACAACTCCCATCAGCCCAAGCCAGCATGGCCACTGGATTGGGCTGATGGGAGTTGTAGTTCAAAAAAGTAACTTTTCCAAGCTCTGCTTCAGAAAATGTAAGAGCCTGGTTCCCTTTGGCTCCATGTACCACAGAACATCCGATAGGTGAGTCAAGATGGAACAGGAACAAATAACTGAACAATCACCCCTCTTTTTATGGGGTTTAGCCTGGCAACAGCAAGAGGGCCAATTTCAGCACAGAGCATTCCAGGAACCTATGCAAAACATTCCCCACAATTCTCTCTGGCTGAGCCATGTTTCTTTGGTCTCCCTTTGCTATTCTTGATGGTATACAACATACACATATATATACACACAATGAACAATACCATTAAAACAAAAATTCAGCCTTAAACTGTTAAAATGGTAGCACATAAAAACAAATAGAAACAGGAATTCAAACAAAAACAGGCCTGGCCAAAAAAATGTCCGTACAAGACATCTGAAGCAACTGACCGTAAGGTATGGAATGCCCTTATAGAGTCCAGCAAAATCTGAAGGGCCACAGGTTTACCCCATCCCTGAGCTAGGGCAGGTATATGAAGCTAATACCATGTTGTTGTTGTTTGTTGTTGCTGCAGTTGTTTGACTGCATTTCTATATTCTTTGTATTTGTTGATAATCTCGTAGTTGTGTTTGTTAATAATCTCGTAGTTAAGTACACCTAGGTGTTCTGACCTAGGGGGATTCTAAGTACCTAAGGACACAGCTAGTATTCAAGGCACAGCTGTACTGCACTGTTCTGTCTGTCTTTTGCAGCTCACCAGGGTCCAGATCCTGGGCTACAAAGCCTGGAATGGCGGGGAGAGGGTTTAAACATACCTGGTGTGGGATAAAAGGCAACCCACTGTGGAAGATCCTCTTGTCCCCGAAGTCTTCAGTGATGGGTTGCATTTGGTCCTGCTCTGCCACCTGCCCGTCAAGTAAATTATAGAAAACCATTGCAAATGGACTACATATGGTGCCATCTCTTCTAACACTATTAAACAGAGATCATCAGTCCCTGCTTGAAATATACTGTACTGAGACCTTTAAGGTTCTCCTAAACCTCAGAATACATTGATTTCTCTAGCTTCATGCTGGTCCTCCTCTACAACTTTCAACATTGTTTTGGCCAGTATCTTTTTTCTTAAATATAAATTGTGAGAAAGCAGTCATTGCTGGGACATCCCCAAATGTTTTTAATCACCTCACCATCCTTAGTAAACATTGACTTCACAAGATCTCTTGTGTGTATTTTTTATTTATATTAAGTACAAAATCTCTTGCTATTTGCCTCTATATTCTATGTAAGATTGAATTCCACTTGGCTTTTAGCCTGTGAAACCCCAGGCCAGCCTCAAATCCAAATCAAAATTGACACAAAAGGGAAAATAACAGAAGCTCAGAAAATCTCAGTGTCAACCGCTGGAAAAGCAAACCAACAATTATCCGTGTAATTTATGCATATCTATTACACAGCTATGTCACATTATGCATATAATCTGCGCTAATTAGGCATACATGCCTATACACATGTGTATAATTATAGAGGGTTTTTTTTACCTATAGCTTAGTGAACAGGGAGCATCAGATTCAAAATGGGAAGCAAGATGGAGAGAGTAGATGGAGAACATTCTTATGAGATAAATTGGCCATAATCAACAAAACATAAAACTATTTCATTGACCTAGACTGACACCAATAAATGGGCAATTTCTAAAGAATCAACTCCCTTGTCACAAGACAATGGCCACAAACTAAGTACAGAACAGGTAATCAAATGATGCTGGAGGGTAGTGTGGGATTACAGAGCACAAATAATAGTCTAGGAACAAGGAGCCAGGTTACTATCAAAGCTATTTGGGGGGGGGGAGTAAGACTGCATTTGCTCTAAATTGAAAAGCTCAAGGGAAAAATCTCCTTGGCTTCAGAAATAGAGATAAGCGAACTCTCTTTAGCCAGAACTTTGTGAAATGCAAGCTCCGTGCTCCTCTGTTATTCATAACATGTGTCACTTGCCACTGGGCCACATATCACTTACATACCCTGTCCCTAGTGAGGGGAATAGCAGATTGCAAAGAAAAAGGGAAGGGCCAGAACTCAGTGGAAGGGTATGTGCTTTGCATGCAAAAGGTCCCAAGTTTAATTCCTGCCATCTCCAGGTCTGCCATCTTCAGACTTCTGCCTGAAACCTTAGACAGTCACTGCCAGTCAATGTTGACAATACTGACCTAGATGGACCAGTGATCAGGCGGTATAAGGCAGTTTGCTGTGTTCCCATGAGTTTTCTGTAACATCCTCCTAGAAGTCCTCCTAGGAGACCCAATGTTGTCCCTATTTTCAAAAAGGGCAAAAAGTAGGAACCGGGGAACTACAGACCAGTCAGCCCAACGTCAATCCTTGGAAAAACTCTGGAGCAGATTATAAAGCAATCAATCTGTAAGCACCTTGAAAACAACGCAGTGATTACTAGGAGCCAACATGGATTTATGAAGAACAAATCCTGCCAAACTAATCTTATCTCATTTTTTGATCGGGTAACCTCCCTTGTAGACTGTGGGAATGCGGTGGACATAATATATCTGGACTTCAGCAAAGCTTTTGACAAAGTGCCCCATGATATTCTGATTAACAAGCTAGCTAAATATGGATGGAACAACTATCAGGTAGATCCACAGTTAGCTCCAGAATTATACTCAAAGAGTGCTTATCAGTGGTTCCTTCTCAAACTGGGTGGAAGTAATGAGTGGGGTACCACACGGCTTGGTCCTGGGCCCAGTGCTCTTTAACATTTTTATTAACGACTTGGATGAGGAAGTACAGAGCATGCTTATCAAATTTGCAGATGATACAAAATTGGGGCACACAGCTAATACCGTGGAAGACAGAAACAAAATTCAAAGAGACCTTGATAGGCTGGAGCATTGGGCTGAAAACAACAGAATGAAATTCAACAGGGATAAATGCAAAGTTCTACACTTAGGAAAAAGAAACCAAATGCAGAGTTATAAGAGGGGGGATACTTGGCTCAGCAATATGACATGTGAGAAGGATCTTGGAATTGTCGTTGATCACAAGCTGCATATGAGCCAACAATGCAATGTGGCTGCAAAAAAGGCAAATGCTATATTAGGCTGCATTAACAGAAGTATAGTTTACAAATCACATGAAGTATTAGTTTGCCTCTATTCAGCACTGGTTAGGCCTCATCTTGAGTACTGTGTCCAGTTCTGGTCTCCGCAGACAAGAAGGATGCAGCAAACTGGAACAGGTTTAGAGGAGGGCAGCAAGGATGATCAGGGAACTGGAAACAAAGCCCTATGAGGAGAGACTGAAAGAACTGGGCATGTTTAGCCTACAGAAGGGAAGACTGAGGGGAGATATGATAGCACTCTTCAAGTACATGAAAGGTTGTCACACAGAGAAGGGCTGGGATCTCTTCTCAATCGTCCCAGAGTGCAGGACATGGAATAATGGGCTCAAGTTGCCGGAAGCCAGATTTCGAGTGAACATCAGGAAAAACATCCTAACTGTTAGAGCCATACAACAATGGAACCAATTTCCTGAAGAGGTAGTGGGCTCTCTGACACTGGAGGCATTCAAGAGGCAGCTGGACAGCCATCTGTCAGGAATGCTTTGATCTGGATTCCTGCATTGAGCAGGGGGTTGGACTTGATGGCCTTATAGGCCCATTCCAATTCCACTATTCTATGATTCTAAGTGAC
Source organism: Rhineura floridana (assembly GCF_030035675.1). Taxonomy (NCBI): domain Eukaryota; kingdom Metazoa; phylum Chordata; class Lepidosauria; order Squamata; family Rhineuridae; genus Rhineura; species Rhineura floridana. Next base: position 56,932,386 of record NC_084484.1, on the reverse strand, counting down.
GGGAATGACACAATAACAATTCAGTGTCAATGTGGTGATTCCCAGCTCTCAGTTGTATACACCTGTTACCTGCAATGGAATAAGGTCTGTGATGAGTGCAGCGTACAAAAAGGTCAAGCATGGAGAGGGGACCAGTAAGAGCAAGGTGCCAGAGCATTTGTGGACATATCTAGATGCAGAGGAGGCCCACTGTGACACAACAAACTAGTAGGTCAGATGAGATGGGTAAAGGGATGCTCAGACCTCAAAAGTGTAGAATTCAGCAGAAGAAAAATGCTGTATTTGGGAGGAGGAAGTGAATAATGTTAGAACAGAAAATGGCATAAGCCCTGTTTGAGTGTTTGATTCCTCTGTGTGGTTAGAAGTACATGAGGGAGAGTGGGGGAATGCACTTACTAACCCCACACCCTCCCTTGCCTCCCCGTTTTCCCCATACCCCTATCCAGTATTAATTAATTATTTTCATTTATATTTTCTCCAAGGAGCTCAAGGTGATGTACATGATTCTCTCCCCTTCTCAGTTGATCCCCACAACAATCCTGTGAGGTAGCTTAAGCTGAGAGGCAGTGACTGGTCCAAGGTCACCCAGTGAGCTTCATGGCTAAGTTGGGATTTGAATCCTGGTCACCCAGGCCCTAGTCGAACACCACTACATCACACTGGATCTCCTGAAAAGAACAAATCAACACTGAAGAGCGAACATCTGCAGTGGTGTCAGAGTTGTGTCACTGTCAGCAGTCTGAGGTAAGCCAGAATCTGGGAACCAGGAGATGTGGGGCAAGCCAATAGCCAGGACTGAAGGGCATACCAGAAGGAAGGACAGAGGAACAAGCCAGAAGTCAGGACCAAAGAATAAAGCCAAAGATACAGCAGAGCTCAGAAATACCTCATTGCCTCATTTGCTTGAGCAAGGCCCAACTAACACAGGAAGCTATTTTACACTCCTTCCTGCTCATAAAGGTGCAGTGGCAAACTTGGGTGGGTGGAATCGGCCCATCCAGAGCCAGAAGATGCTTCACTGAGAAGACTGCCAGTTAGAGCTCAGTGATTCACTACATGGGCAGCTACATATACAGCAGTTTCTGAGAAGGGGGAGCTTGCTGTATTCATGGACACTCCTTACACAGTTTAGAACTGTGTACGGTCAGGGTTCCAAATAGTGCAGGAGGCCTACACAAGAACAGGAGGTTCCCTACTGCCGCTGTTTCTCTTCCAACATGTGGAGGGTGGTGGGGATGGACAGAGGGAAAAGCAGCCAGTGAGTCTCTGCTCTCTCTCATGCCTCTTATTGTATGGAAGAACTGAACACTTGGATAGGGCTAGAGTGAAAGACACACCAGGATTTTTCTATTCCCTAGTCCTATTCAGACATTCTAGTTAATGAGTTAAATCAACACATGAAGCAGAAGAGTAAGGATGAGCATGCTCAATGCACCTCCCAGTTGCTGTCCCTGTCACCCTCCACAAGTCGGAGGGACTCGTATAAGCTCCCCATGCAATTTGTGTGTGTGTTATGTGCCTTCAAGTCGATTATGACTTATGGCGACCCTATGAATCAGCGACATCCAGTAGCATCTGTCGTGAACCACAATGTTCAGATCCTGTAAGTTCAGGTCTGTGGCTTCCTTTATGGAATCAATCCATCTCTTCTTTGGTCTTCCTCTTTTTCTACTCCCTTCTGTTTTTCTCAGCATTATTGTCTTTGCTAGTGAATCAGGTCTTCTTATGATGTGTCAAAAGTATGATAACCTCAGTTTCAACATTTTAGCTTCTAGTGATAGTTCTGGTTTAATTTGTTCTAATACTCAATTATTTGTCTTTTTCGCAGTCCATAGTATCTGCAAAGCTCTCCTCCAACACCACATTTCAAATGAGTTAATTTATCTCTTTTCCACTTTTTTCACTGTCCAACTTTCACATCCATACATAGAGATTGCGAATACCATGGTCTGAATGATCCTGACTTTAGTGTTCAGTGATACGTCTTTGCATTTGAGGATCTTTTCTAGTTCTCCCATAGCTGCGCTCCCCAGTCCTCATCTTCTTCTGATTTCGTGACTATTGTCTCCATTTTGGTTAATGACTATCCCAAGGTATTGATAATCCTTGTCAAGTTCAGTGTCCTCATTATCAACTTTGAAGTTACATAAATCTTCTGTTAGTCTTCTTGACATTCAGCTGTAGTCCTGCTTTTGTGCTTTCCTCTTTAAATTTAATCAGCATTCGTTTCAGATCACTACTGGTTTCTGCTAGTAGTATGGTATCATCTGCATATCTTAAATTATTGATATTTCTCCCTCCAATTTTCACACCTCCTTCATTTTGATTCAGTCCTGCTTTCCATATGATGCGTTCTGCATATAGATTAAACAAATAGGGTGATAAAATGCACTCGTTTCACACCCTTTCCGATGGAGAACAAGTTTCTCCATATTGTCCTTACAGTAGCTTCTTGTCCAGAGTATAGGTTGCACATTAGGACAATCAGATGCTGTGGCATCCCCATTTCTTTTAAAGCATTCCATAGTTTTTCACCATCTACACAATCAAAGGCTTTGTTGTAATCTACAACAGGGTGATTTTCTTCTAAAATTCCTTGGTCCATTCCATTATCCAACGTATGTTTGCGTTATGAGCTCTGGGGCCAATGCCCTTTCTAAATCCAGCTTGGACATCTGGCATTTCTCGCTCCATATATGGTAAGAGCCTTTGTTGTAGAATCTTGAGCATTACTTTACTTGCATGGGTTATTAAGGCAATAGTTCGATAATTACTGCATTCCCTGGGGTCCTCTTTCTTTGGAATTGGGATGTATATTGAATGCTTTTAGTCTGTGGGCCATTGTTTTATTTACCACATTTGTTGACAATTTTTTCTCAAAATCTGTACAGATTCTGTCTCAGTAACTTGTAGCAACTCAGTTGGTATGCTATCTATTCCTGATGATGTCACAGAGTGGCAAAATTGGGAATGGAGAGACTGAGTGAGCCTTTATGTGTTTGAATCTTTGCTAAAGATTACACCTTCCTTGCAAATTTGTCAGACAGAGACTTTAAGCTTTAAAATAAGAAATAACTACTTTATTCTGGAAGTACATACTTGATAGGAAAGAGTTCTACATCTAGCTAACTTGCTAAGTTGGAGATGCAAACTCTAAGCCTAGTGTTTGCCCTCATGCTTGGAGGAGAGGGAGAGACAAAGAGAATATGTCTGCTCTCCCTCTCAAGAGAAAGAAGAAGAAGGAAGAAGGAAGGAGATGTGGTCAATATCCTATGCATATTGGTCTAGCAGGAAGGAAGAGACAGCAGGAGATCAAAGGATAGGTATTAGCCTAGCAATTAGGAGGTCTCCTCTCTAGCTACCCTTTTTAACCCCATGCAGCCTCAACCCTCAAGTTGGAGTTGAACCACATATTCCAACAGATGATTTCTTTCTTCCAAGTATTTTAAGAGCAGCTTTCACCTCACATTCTAAAATTTCTGGTTCTTCTTCATACGGTTCCTCTGTGAATCAATCTGTCATCTTTGCATCTGTTTAATATAATTTTTCAGTGCATTGCTTCCATCTTCCTTTAATTTTATCTCAGTCAGTCAGTGTGTTCCCCTGTTGATTATTCAATATGCCTACTCTTGGTTTGAATTTCCCTTTGATTTCTCTAATCTTTTGGAATAGGGCTCTTGTAGCTTTTTTTTATTATCCTCCTCTATTTCTGTACAATAATTATTGTAGCAGTACTCTTTGTCCCTACATACTAGTCACTGTAATTGCATTTAGGGTTCTTAATGTATTTTAAGATTTGTTTTTATGATGTTTTAAAGTGTTTTTTGTGCCTTGTTTGCTGCCCTGGGCTCCTGGTGGGAGGAAGGGTGGGATACAAATTAATTAATTAATTAATTAATTAATTAATTAAATAATAATAGTCATCATAATCATGTTTCTCTCTCCTTTTGCTTTTGCTTTCCTTCTCTCTTTAACCATTTTAAGAGTTTCGACAGGCATCCATTGAAGTCTTTCTTTTTAAGAATTTTAAGAAAGTATTTTATTCTGTAATTATATTGTATTTTATTGAATTTTAATATGTACGTCGCCTAGAGTGGCTTCGGCCAGATAGGCGACACAAAAATTAAATTTATTATTATTATTATTAATTAGTTATTGTCTTTTTGCATTCTTCCCTGATATGTCTCTGACTTCCCTCCATAGTTCTTTTGGTTCTCTTATCAGCTAGGTTTAAAGCCTCAGATCTGTTCCTTATTTGATCTTTAAATTCTTCTGGGATATTATTTAAATTGTATTTTGGCATTATGATTGCTGTTCTTCTTCTTTAGCTTTACTCTGATTTTTGATATACCAGTTCATGATCTGTATGGCAATCTGCTCCTGAACTTATTTTCGCAGAAAGTATGGAACTTCTCTTTCTTCTGCTTCCAATTATATAATCGATTTGATTCCTATATTGACCATTTGGCGATGTCCAAGTGTACAGTCATCTTTTCGGTTGCTCAAAAAATGTGTTTACAAGAACAAATTATTAGTTCCAAAGAATTCAATAAGTCTTTCTCCTGCTTCATTTCTTTCTCTGAAGCCCCATTTCCCCACAATTTCTAGTTCTTCTCTGTTCCCTACTTTTGCATTCCAGTCCTCCGTTATTATCAGAGCATCCTGTTTTGGTGTGTGATCAATTTCTTCCTGTACTTCTGCATAAAATCGCTCCATTTCCTCTTTTTCTTTGTTTGCCGTTGGAGCATAGACTTGGATGATGGTTATGTTAATAGGTTTCCCATTAAGTCTCATTGATATCACTCGCACAGACCTTGCGTTATAGCTCCTAATTGCTTTTGCTACATCACTTCTCACTATTAGAGCAACCCCATTTCTTCTTAATTTATCATTTTCTACATGAAATATTTTTTGGTTGCCTGACTGAAAATGTCCCATTCCCGTCCATTTTACTCATGCCAAATATTGTAATATCTGTACATTCCATTTCTTTCTTGACAATTTCTAACTTTCCCTGGTTCATGCTTTCCATGTTCCTGTTGTGTGTGTCATACAACTCTGGACTCTCCTTTTGCATCTGTGCACATCAGCCTCTGGGCTTCCTTTCAGCTTTGACCCAGCTGCATCATTAGTCACAGCGCTATTTGTACTTGTCCGTTGTTGTTCCCCAGTAGCTTGATGGATGCCATCTGACCTGAGGGTCTCATCTTCCAACACTATCTCATGTTGCATTTTGGATACTCTGTTCATAGGGTTTTCATGGTAAGAGGTATTCAGAGGTGGTTTACCATTGCCTTCCTCTGAGTTTGGATGCATCTTAGTCTGGTATCTCAGCTTTGACCATTCCGCCTTGGGTGCCCCTGCTAGGTGTCTAGCCTCTTGGTCTAGACTCCTGACTGCATTGCTTTCAGTTTCTTTGATACTTTCAAACCCCCTCACCATGTTAAGGTGTGCATCCTACAGGAGGCCATGCAATTTAGAACCCTGGAAAATCAGGGTTGTACAACATGTAACTGCCCACTGCAGAAGTGATCACTGCAATTCGCAAAGGGTGATGAAAACAGTGACAAGGTGGAGCAAGCATGTTTGTCCTCCCTTCCCACTGACAGCAGGATGTTGATTTGTTGATTTAACTCAGAAACTTAAGACTTGAATAGGGTTCCTATGATGAGATGTGACTCACTGACTATCAGTTTGCAAGCTGTACTTCAAAGACAACCTGTCCTAGTGACCAGACTCAAAAGGATATTCATACTCCAAGACTGTCTGGCACTTAAACACCTAGGCACTTGGATAAAGCGAGCATGGATTAGCCAGGTCTCACTATTTAAAGGGACTTATGTTTAGAGGCTTCTACCTACACTAATTTTAAATGCAGTGCTCTTGTTTAGGGGAGCCAAGTCTTACGATCTTAATAAGCTTACAGGGCTTTATAGCCTCTCTGCAAGCCTTCATGAGCTTAAATAATGATAAGAATATACAAACCTACTACACTGGAGTGAAAGGGGAAATGGATATGTGAAGAATGAGTGGTCAATCAAGGAAGCAATTTCTTTATGTAGGGACCTGCAGTGGCTTCTTCCCAATATAAATAATGTTCTGTATATTAAATACAATTATTAAGAAAGTGGAATACATTGAAATAAAAGCTGTCCAATTTTCTTTTGTTAATTCGAACAGTAGTACTGGCAATCAAATATTGCTTGTCAAGTGCTCAGAGATATTCAACAAGCCTCTAGTGTTTCATGCTACAATCTAAATTAGCATGGCTCCCATGAAAGGGACTCTGGGGATTGCAATTTTTGGGAATGGCACAGAAATCTCTGGCTTTACAGAGCTAAATGGACAAACATGTTTGTTATCCACGTAAGGTTGCCCTGTTCACATATAAAGCAGGCTTGGGGTGTACACTCGTATTTTAACATGAAAAAGGAGTGTGTGAGTGAGATGAGTTGAGCTCTCTCCCCTGCCTTATCTCTGCATGCTCCATTGCTTCAAGTGTAAGTAAATTTCACTTACTGATGCTACTGGAGCCAGGCTGTGGGGAAAGTGCCTGAAGCAACAGAGCCCAGGGAAGCCATGATTCAGCTCTCCTTGTGCACACGATGCTTTTCATGTTAAAGTAAGAACGACAAATACAGCTATTCCTGTCACACCTAGTCTGGCTCCTGAGCCAATATGTGCATTTAACTATTCACATGAGTAATTTCTTCCCTTCGTAGCACACATGAGTAGATCATTCATGTGGTGAAAGTGCATCCATAGTGGTGCACATGGTGGGGTGGAGCCACCCACTGGGGTTGCTGCTGTTTCACTGGATGGAGTGGGGTGGTGGAGAGGTCAAGCCATGCGGGTACACTGGCAGGAGTGCTGAATAGATGGTGGGAGTCCCACCTGCAACAGCACAGCCCCACCATAGCTGCTGCCCTGTCCTGGTAAGCAGCAATGATGTGAGTGCCATGCTGCACCCCACTACGTGTACTGCTACTGATGTGCATATGTAACACATAAACATGCACTGAAGCACGTTTACAAAGAAGACTGTTACAAATGTCTGCTTATTAAACTCTATAAAGACATCCTTAAAGTAAGAGAACTTCTAGGTCAATTCCCTTTTTTAATAGACTCTCTGTAGAAAGTCAGATAACAGCTGGTATAGCACAGTGGGGAGGACAGCCTGGCTGGGAGTCCTGAGTCTGTGAGTTCAAATCCCTGCTAGTGTCTCCTGGATGTCAAGAGCCAGCTAAAGATCACCCCCACAGTGAGTGGCTCAGGGATTACGTGCCCTGCCACCTGTGTAGCTGTGGGCAAGCAGCATAGTCCCAAGGGCCCAGTTGCCCCCTAGCTGGCAGTTGCGGACAAGGAAGGGGCTGGCTTGTGCAGCTGTGGCAAGCTGAGCAGGCCCAAGCCAGCTGGGAAGAACTAGCCTCAGAGGGAGGCAATGGTAAACCTCCTCTGAATACCACTTACCATGAAACTCCTATTCATAGGGTAGCGATAAGTTGGGATTGACTTGAAGGCAATCCATTTCCATTTTTTCAGAAAGTCAGATATGATACTTCCAGACAGATTCTCACCTGATGTAAATTTTATTTCAAAATCAGGAACTTCAAGGAATCCTTCCCTCTGTGTCTAACTTTAGCATTTGTAGTTTATTAAATTCTACTAGTAAATACTCATCCTGAAGACACTACATTTTTAGGCAACGGTTTCAGGTAACAAATTTTAAATTGTTTTTGTAAGTGTTTTTATATTTGTATATTTGTTTTTAATGTTTTTAATTGTTGTAAACCACCCAGAGAGCTTATGGGGTGGTATACAAATGTAATAAATAACAACAACAACAACAAATGTGCAAGTGTGAGCCTCCATTTAATATAGAGTCACAGAAGGATTTGTGGGGTGGATGGATTCAGTCTCGGAGGAATAACATGATCTCATTCCACCTTATAATTTTTCTATATTTACGGTAGTAATTGAGAAACTATTAACAAAGGTGCTTCTCTGGCATCTAGTGGAGGCAATTTGCTGCTAGCTTGTGTGGTGCATGCAGCTAATCAGCATGATCAATGGCACAGCAATATAAGGAAGCACTCCGCCTCACATGTCTCCCCAACCCTACCCACCCATCCGTTTATGTTATTGGGGAATTAGCCAGTCATCCATTGAGGTTTTTTTAGATGCATCTTGCGCTTGGCCTTTGGAATTACCTTTTTTTCACTTATTCCATATGGCATGATTGCATCTGAAGGTGGTGGTATAATTAATTCCTTATTCATTATTTAATGGTCACAACCAAGCTGGTAGTGTGGACACTGGTAAGCAAAGGTATCCCCTTGGGTGAAGTGATGCCTTCTCAACTTAACTCTCATTGAGGAGGATTTGGAAGGGGAACATCACTTGAGCCCTGGAGGTTTCTTCCCTCTGAATAGTAGCCATTGAGGGGAGGGGTGGAGCTCGTGCCCTCAGCTCACTTTTAAAGTGGGCCATGAATGAAAGGCACAGTTCAGTCCATTAGCTGATCCAATGCATAACTGGAATGGTATCACTCACATGAGGAAACACAGGAAGCATCTCTTACCAGTCTTCCCATCTTAGATGTATCTGGAGAGAGAGTGTCATGAGTCCCTTGGAAAGGGCATGGACTGATGTGAGTGACAAGGAGCAGTCAGACTGGGATTTGGAGGAAGGCATTGGTGATGTGCCTTTGGGTGCCTTTGAGTCTGCAGCCTCCTGTACCATGGGCGATAGTGATAGTTCAGCAGTCTCTGAGGAGGCACTGCCTATTCAGGAAGTTGCTTCTCTGTCCTTTCCTAGCTCCCCTTCCTCACCCACACAGTCATCATTGCGCAGCCCCACTTCTCCTTGGGAGGAGGACCTTGCTGAGGTGGTTCAACCCCCTTCCTTGCTCATTCTGCTGCCGCTGCTACATAAGCTCCCCTCCTGAGGGGGAAGATATTGCTGAAGTGGTCCTGCCCTCATAACTGTGGATCCATAGGTGCTTGAGATGGCAATCTCAGCGAGCTCTCACTATCCCTCTGAGGAGGAGAGCTCATTTTCATGCATGCTCTTTGTAGTGACTCGCAGGCTACGCAAGTAGAGTGCCTGCCCATCCTTACTTAAGGTTAGTGAGGGGGCATAACTGTAGCTGCTGCGACAATGTCTGTAGCCTAGTCTAGTCATCCCTAGTTAAGTTCTGTGGAGATGCGGATTCCTGTGTAACCTGTAAGCTGACTCATGAAGTGCTCTGAGCTGAGACCATCTATTAAACTAATAAAAATACAAGCACACCTTCATGTTGGAGTCTGACTTCCATGGGTTAGGGCAGGAGAGAGAGACAGAGAAAGAGACAGAGAAAGAGATTTAGGTTAGGAGTTGTCCTGCTGTGCATCCTCGCTCTGTTAGATAAATAAAGTTGTGATCCTTAAATCCCAACTGTTGTCTGGTGCCTTCATGCCAGGGTGTGAAGGGTAATAAAGAGAGAGAGGTGTTGGGCAACAGCTCCTTATTTGGTTAGCTTCCTCTAGAATAGTAAGGATATTGTCATTTGAACTACAACCATAATAGTCCCAAACTGAATTTCACGCTTTCAAAAAGGTTCTTTTTGTAATAAATAAAGCCATGAATGAACTAAAACCCTCACAAATGCTCATAAGCTATTTTAAAAAATAAACAAAGTGGGCAGCTCACCTGAAGCATGGATCAGGGAAAGGACTGACACCTAGTGAAGCAATGTTTGAGTTGCTGGTCTGCAAGACACGTTACAGTTGGAAAACTGGGAGGTAGCCAGGCTTCCATCACAACTTGAGAATTTGTTGTGAGTCCTGTTTTCAGATTATGTGTGGCTTCACCTTAAATTGATGAGAGGCCTATGTCTCAATATTTTCACATTAAACAGCACCAATCTTAACAAACCGCACCTTGAATAATTATAATCAGGGTGAAACCCTTCCTCACACATGAAAGAGTAAGCTTCAGGCTTACATGAAGTCAACTTCTGCTGATCTTCTGAGGTTACAAAAAAACACAACTCTGGTCGGGTTAGGTCTAACCAGTGGTTTTTTTTTTTTGGTAAAAAATGTGGTGCTGGTACTCATAACTTGATAAAAGTGTTGTGGGCAGGGGTGTAGTCATCCAGGGTCTCAAGGGGTCTTAGTTTTTAGGGAGCAGGGTTCCAGCAGGTTCCCTATGTCTCCAGCATCCTACAAGCCAATCACAGTGAGAGGAGGTGAGTCAGCCAGTGAGAAGACTCTTCTCAGTAGCTAACTCTCTCCTTGTTCCCCTCACAGAGCTATAATTCCCAGTGTTCCCTGGGAAGAGGGATTGATTGTTAAACCCAGTGTTTGTTTTGGTAAAAAAAAAAGGTGCTGGTATTCAAATACTGATAAAAGTGCTGTGGGTGCCAGCACAAAATGGCTGCAGAGGGCAGTAGAAAAAGAGGCAACGGTACTCCATACTGGTGAGTACTGTCACAAAAAAAGCCCAGGTTAAACCATTCTTTTTAACTGTAGCTCTGTGAGGGGAATAGGCATCTCCTAACAACCCTCAACACCCTTAACAAACTACAGTTCCCAGAATGCTTTGGGGGAATCCATGAGTATAAAGTAGTATACTGCTGTAAATGTATAGTGCAGATTGGGCCAGCAGGGCTCTGCAAAATAACCTGGTCTCCTGCTTGTTGCTCTTGAACTAGTTTTCAATTGTTCTGTCTTATTTTACAATAAGGGAAAGTATACTTTTGAGGAATATTTTTCCTGTTGTGTTAGATAAAGACACAAAAAACCCCTGCTCCTGCGGAAGATCTATGGGTTTTTTTAAAAAATGGATATTTTTCATACAATGAATCCCTACTTCCCCAATTTTGAGGCTAGACTCTTACTTTGCTGTTGTGTTGTTTGGGAACCACTCTGTGTTCTCTCCAGCCTAAACTCTGCAATATACTAAAATTCAGGCTTTAATTAGAGATGACAAAGACTTGGTCCACATTTGCAAATGAGGGCTGTGCTGCGCAGCTGTAAAGAGGGTTGGTGGTGGAAGTGATATAAATTCTTGTGAATGCAAGACTATGCTCTGGTGTATATGCTGGTTCAAATGCTGCTCTGTCCCATCATCCATGCTCAGAAGAATGTTGCTCCGCCCTGTTAGTATTTCACCAGAAGAGAGCTGTTTACCGACAGATTCAACAACACAGAGAGTCTATTTCTGCTGGATTTGATTAAACACACACACAATTAAAATGTTGTACAGGAGGGTTAGGCCAAATTGGCCAGCATCCTGGAACCCACTCCAAGTGAAACCTTGAGGAATATATCCTGTACATGCAAAAAGATTTGTCCTCTGGGAATCCATCCCTCTTCCATTAACCTGATATTTTGCTCATCCTATTAGGAGATTCCTCTGAGGAGTGAAAATACTAGATTGCCTCATTAAGACTCATAATTAACAAGTTGTTGACAAAGCTTGGCATTTATCCTGTTGTCATAATAAATGTGAGAAAATGACCATTTGGCAAATAAATAAATTAACAAACAAACAAACATTCTCCCGTGCAAATCATATAATTCAACCATATTCAGGTCTGAAGACAAAAAGTGTTGCTAGGTCTATCCAGCTATTATGTTGAAAACTATAGATAGTGAGAACATAATACATTGTAAAAATCTTCTTTAAAAAGAGAGAGAGAGAGAGAGAGAGAACAGCATGTCTAGATTTATTTTGCCATTTTGACAATTTTCTATCTAAGATTGAAGTCCTGTACTGATTTGGGAGTAAGCCCCATTGCATCCAGTGCAATGACACAAAGAGGATTGCAGTGCAAATGTCTGAAATATTAACCTGAATAATTTAGTCCCAGAATTACCACCATGAAGAAGGTATACTTAGCCTCATTTTTCAGAAAGAATCTACTGGATTTCTAAACTCTTTTGCAACTCTATGCTACTGAAATGAGTATAGAAGTAGGGATGGGAGAGGAATTCAGCTTAGGGTTGCCAGGTCAAAAGCATCCCAAAACCTGAGATTTCAGGGGTGGGCCCGAGTGATGTCAGGAGGGCGGGCCCTAGTGAAGTCATTAAGCATGATACATTAAGGATCAATCACAGTTGCTTGGAGCATACAATAAAAAAAATCTGATTGGAAATTAAAATAGAAATCTTAGCTAAAAGATGGAGCCTGGGTAGGGAACATTTAACCTAGCCTACTTGCTTTTGGCAAGAAGGGTTTAAGTACCTTCAGCCCAGGGCAGTCACCAGAAGGCCATTGTAGGAAGAAAGGAGCCTAGTGTTGTGGAGATGTTAGATGGGAGCATTCGGGAGTAAAGATGGACGCCCCAGAAGGCTGCAATTCTAAACACACTTACTAAGGGACTAAGCCCCATAGAACTCAACAGGACTTACTTCTGAGTAGATAGAGTTTGGATTGTGCTGTTGGTAAAGCTTGACTAGGGATCTTCTGCAAAGACATCCATATCCAAGCAGGGTTAGCAACCCCCTGCCTCCAATGCCCTGCCCTTATATTTTAACGCGGCTGCTCCAAACTTCTTTACAGATTTGACCCTTCACTTCAGAGAGAGGTCTGACAAATGAGTAAGAGTAAGAAGATTATCTGCCCTTTTCTGTCTACCCTGTGGGCTGCTACAAACTCACTTTGATAGCCAACCCAATTCCAGTGAGTAATAATTGACAGAGAGAAAACACACATGCCTTCATAGGCAGCAGATTGGGAACAACAATTGCAGCCAAACTTCCAAATATGTGAATAAGGGTTGCCAGTTTCAGGGCCCGAGACTGATTCTATATCTTTAGGAGAAGAAAAAGTCAGACAAGTGCAGGTGTTCTTGCAACAATGTAATGAGAAAAACCACAAGGTGGAATCTCCCTTCCCCCTGCACAACTTTTAAAGATACAGAAGACCTGTTGATTGCCCGGCTCGGCCACCAGGAGGTCTTCTGTATCTTTAAAAGTTGTGCAGGGGGAAGGGAGAATTCCACCTTGTGGTTTTTCCCATTACATTGTTGCAAGAACACCTGCACTTGGCTGACTTTCTCTTCTCCTAAAGATACAGGATCAGTCTAAGGCCCTGAGCCTGGCGACCCTAAGTGAATTCTCTTTTACCACTATTGGGCAAGAAACAAACTGCCATGCAACCAACAATGTATATCATAAATGGGTTTTAGGGGGTTGAGCTGAGCACATGCGACCACTGCTGTTGCTTCTATGGACGTAAGGGAATGAGGTTAAAGGTAAATGAAATGCAAACAGAAAATGAAAAACAAAAGACAGTAATGCCTTCCTAAATGCAATACCATACCAACCACAACAAGATTCCTATGAGTAAGGAAGACAACTTAGCATCCCACAACCAGTCAGGATTCATAACTGAACACCAAAACTAAGAAAATCCTGGCAGCCAGTCAGTTAAGGCAACCTGACCTGGGGACTGCAGTTAATGCAGAATGCTGCAGCACGATTACTGACATGAGTGAAATCCTATCAGCACATTATACCTCTGCTCTGAAACCTGTACTGGCTGCTGATCTGCTACCAGGCCAAGTTCAAGCTGTGCTTTCCATGTTATGCAAGGCTGCAATTCTAAACACACTTACTAAGGCACTAAGCCCCATACAATTCAATAGGACTTACTTCTGAGTAGATATGGTTAGGATTGTGCTGTTGGTGAAGTTTGACTAGGGATCCTCTGCAACAAATATCCATATCCAAGCAGGGTTGGCAACCCCCTGCCTGGAATGACCTGCTCCTGCCTTTTAACATGGCTGCTCCAAACTTCTTTACGGACTTGACACTTTACTTCAGAAATAGGATTGAGAAATGAGTAAGAGTTAAGGAGATTTTTTGCCCTTTTCTGCCTACCCTGTGGGCTGCTATAAACTCACTTTGATAGCCAACCCAATTCCAGTGAATAATAATTAACAGAGAGAAAACACACATGGTTTGGTTTACCTTCACAGGTAGTAGCTTGGAAACAACAACTGCAGCCACACTTCCCAGTACGTTTATTCTCTTTTACCACCATTGGGCAAGAAAAAAACTGTCATGCAACCAACAAGGTGCATCATCAGTGGGTTTAAGGGGGTTGAGCACATGGAACCGCTGTTACTGCTTCTATGGATATAAGGGAGTGAGATTAAAGGCAAATGACATGTAAATAGAAAAGGAAAAAGAAAAGACAGCAATAATTTCCTAACTGCTATACCATACCAACCACAACAAGATTCCTGTGAGTAAGGCAGAAAACTGCATCCCACAACCAGTCAGGGGTCCTAAACAAAACTAAAAAAATCCTGTCAGCCAAGGTCACAAAACTCCCCATGCAGCACAACCTGATTTGGGAGTTGCAGTTAGTGCAGAATGCTGTGGCACGATTGCTGACATGAGTGAGACCCTGTCAGCACATTATACCTCTGCTCTGAAATCTGTACTGGTTGCTGATTTGCTACCAGGCCAAGTTCAAGCTGTGCTTTCCATGTTATGGGTGCCACATAGTACTTCTTCTGCTCTTGTAAGATATCAGTCCTATAAAGTGGCAGCACCTATGCTTTGGAACTCCTTGCCTATTGACATTAGACAGACGCCTCTTTTCAGCACCTGCTAAAATCATTTTTGTTTAGGCAAGCCTATCCAGGCATGTAGAAGCTATTTTGTTTTTAAAGCTGTTTTTAACTCACTATTGGTTTTATTATTTTGAATGTTTTTAAATACATGTCTATCTGTTTTGGCCAATAATTGTATTGTTTTAATTCCTTCTGTAAACCACTTTGAGATTTTTTACAATAAAGCTGTATATAACTGTTGTAAATAAAATACATAAATAAATTTTGGAGTCACTGTGGCCCTTGGGTCTCTTCCCACCTTTAGGAACAAAGGAATCTGCCTTATACCGACTCAGGCCATTTGGTACCATAACACTCAGTACTATGACATGGACTAGCATTGGCTCTCCAGGATTCCAGGCAGTAGTGTTTTCCAGAAATTGAATTCTAGACCTTTCCATGCAAAGCATATGCCCTACCAATGAGCTACAACCCTTCCCCTGTTTAAAAAAGTATCTTTTAAAATTGTTCTTTTCAGTTCACTCTTGACTGCACATCATATTAGGGCAGGTCCACATCATTCATTTAAAGCACATTCAACACCCATGAAGCACATGAATCCCATCACAGAATCATGGGAACTGCAGTTTGTTAAGGGTGGTGAGAACTATAACTGTGAGGGGGAAACTACACTTCCCAGGATTCTTTAGGGGAAGTCATGTGCTTTAAATGCGAGTTGGATGTGCTTTAAATGTATTGTGTGGATCTACTTAATAAATGTTGCCTGCATGTAAATTGTTTTAATTAATTTTTCAAAATGGAAATGAGCTATAAAGTGTAGTGGGTGACCATGGGCTACTCACCATCTCTCAACCTATCTGCCCCTCAGGATGAAAACAATGGAGAACCATGACCACCCCAAGGAAGAAGGGCACACTTAAAATGTAGAGGAAGTATTGTACAACCATAGTGTGAAATCGGATACTTATTGGGACACAGTATGAAGAAATATTTATATAAGCTATCAAAAGACAGTAATGCTGGGAAAAACAGAAGGAAGAAAAAAAGAGGAAGGCCAAACAAGAGATGGATTGATTTCATAAACGAAGCCACAGACCTGAACTTACAAGATCTGAACAGGGTGGTTCATGACAGATGCTCTTGGAGGTCACTGATTCATAGGGTCGCCATAGGTCGTAATTGACTTGAAGGCACATAACAACAACAACAATGCACATTTCTCAAAGGCTTTGGGGGATTATGCATAATGGCCAGAAAATGTGCCCAATTCCCTCTTCATGGATGATTCATGTGCACATACTTCATGATCCTGGTGAATATGCACAATGACCAGTTATTATGCAATTAACCACTCAATTTACATCCCCCTAAAATATACTTATTTACTTGTTTACTCAGAAGCAAGTCCCAGTGTATTCAATGGGGCTTACTCAACCAGGGAAATGTCCAGAGAACTGCATCCTCAAGTGACAAGAAACTTGTTCTTTTAACAAGCCTTTTAAGTTGAGACCTTATCCCACTCTGCGTCTATGTTGGAATTGCTTTTTAATATGTTTTTAACCTTTTCTTTTTTTAAAAAAAATGTTTTTAAAGCTTTAAAAATTGTTTTTAAAGATATTTTGTTTTAATATACTTTAAAGTCTGTTTTTATGATGTTTTAAAGTGTTTTTAGTGCTTTTGTTTGCCGCCCTGGGCTCCTACTGGGAGGAAGGGCAGGATATAAATAAATAAATAAATAAGCTTCATTCACCCAACCCAAAATTCAGAATCACGCCATTTTAAGCTGTTTTGCAACTGTTTATACTTGTTTTATGGTTATTGGATTTTAAAGGGATTTATTTCTTATTGTGAGCTGCCTTGGTTTCCAATCACCAACCCTGCTTCACAGGGTTGTTGGAAAGACTCCTCTGTCTGTCTGTCTGTCTGTCTTGCAGGTGTAAAAATGCACCTCATATAATAGTTTATTGTCAAACCAGTTGGTCATCGCAGAACATTTTAGAAAAATCAATATTAGTTTCCTACATAATAAAAACTGTAATACTTAAGTAAACCCTGCCTAATTGCTTTAAAAATAGGATTGGAGGGGGAGAGAAATATTTACAATACAAACACTATTCTTTGCTATGTTTACTTAATAGTCCCATTAATTTACAGCACAATCCTAACCATGTCTACTCAAAAGTCCTGTTGAATTCAATGGGGTTTACTCCAGTTGCATGGGATTAGCATTGCTTTACTCCTAGAAAAGCAAGTATTGGATTAAACGCTTTGATATTCCTCAACAGCCCAGGGTCTGACTCTTGCATGCAAGAGAAAAAAAACTGAAAGCCATATACTTACTCAAACTGAAAATGTCATAACCACCATTTTCTGACATTGCAATGAAGACTAGGCACTGCCTGGGTCAACAAATCACAACCCTAGCTTCACTTATTGGCTACAATCCTGAAAGGGTGGGGCTAGAGCTAGGAGCTGCTATAACAGATCTGTTAAACAGATTTAACAGTGGAGGTGGCGGCTGACTTTTTGGTGTATATCTCAGGAACCAGACCACCTAGAAACTTAATTTTTTTAAAAATTAATGCTGAGAGTCTGGAGATTAAATGGAGTCACCCAGATACCTGGAGAGGACCTCCAAAAGCCAGAGTATCCAACTGAAAACCGGACATCTGGTAACCCTAATTCAGCTCAGTTTATATTTTAATGTGAAACTCCTGAATTCTCACTTCCCAAAATTATACACAAACCAAAGCACGGCTATTTTTCAAAATTCTCACTTTGCCAAATTTTGCAATGCAACTGTCTGACCAAATAATTTGTGCAAAAATGCATACCAATGCTTAATTAGTGAAAAATAACTCAAAAATACATTATATTAGGGAAATTTGTTGGGGGAAATGTATACATCTGGAGAAATTTGCACTAAAATGGTGATGAATTTTCATGAGAACTTTTTAAAAAAACTCAAAGCAATGTAGAATTGTGAAGATCTGATTGTAAGATTGGAAAAATGAGAAACTGAGCGAAACAGAAATTGACAGATTGATCCATTCCATTTAGCACTGACTTAAGATACAAGGACTCAGTAAGCCCCACTGACTACAGTGGGATTTACTTCTGACTAAACATGCAAAGAATTGCACTGGGAGTCAAAAGCAATCCTGCAGTTATAGCCTTTTCCTTTGCCTGGCAAGTATTAAATAGGAATCTGGCTTTGCTGTGTTTCCCAGGATGTCCTCTCCTTCTTACTAAGTATAGTTGGCAGGTGTTTGTGTAGGTTTCCTATTGAGCACACTCTATTATACCAGCATAAAATGATATTGTATTTTCCTGCAAGTGCTCTTTTGCACATGACCTTCCATGTAGTAACAAATTTGTGAGGTAGCAGGGCCCTTTTCACTAGATAGTCTTTGAACCAATCCACTTGCGCTAATGGGCAGG
The DNA here is from genome assembly GCF_030035675.1 of Rhineura floridana. Classification (NCBI taxonomy): domain Eukaryota; kingdom Metazoa; phylum Chordata; class Lepidosauria; order Squamata; family Rhineuridae; genus Rhineura; species Rhineura floridana. The sequence goes on along the minus strand of NC_084484.1, from coordinate 56,914,376 downwards.
AAATGTGTCCTTTATTTTTTTATTACAGTACATTTAATCCTGCTTCAAGAATCCCAGGACCACGTATATCATCTTGGTTTCATGTCCCCACCACTGTTTTGGCCTGCTTTGTGGTGAGTGGAAAAATCCGTTTTCCCACTATTGCTGGGGGGGGGGAGGAGAGAGGCAGTTTAAACACTGTACATAGTTCCCCCCAATCTTATTTTATCATCACAACAACCCTCAATGGTAGGTTATGCTATGAAATAGTGACTAGCCAAGTTCAGCCTTCATGGCTGAGGGGGGGATTTGAACCCAGGTCTCCCATCTATGGTCCAACCAGTCCACCTCACTGATTTTCCAGTTCCACCCTGATTTGTCTTTACCAGCAGAGTGAGCAGAAAGAGTGAAGACATCAGATAAGTATTTCCTTTGCATTCCTTGAATCCACTTGTGGGTGACGGACACTTTTTTTATTTCAGATTTCCAATAAAACAAAATGAAATGAAAATGTGATAAGAACTTGGTGTCAAGGTGGATGTACATTTGACTGACTGTGCTTGGTCATGGCTGAAGCCCCCCACAGAATCCTGTAGGATTTCACACCCATTATCACTAACCGGTTTAAGGTGGATTTATGTACACCTGTGTGCAGTACCCATAGTTAAACAACAAACAAGCAATAGAAGGGGTGGATGGCAACTGCAAACTATGCCAAGAAAGGCCTAAGTATGTGATTTTCTCTTTTGTTGTACTACTTCAACTGTAAAAGTTAGGCCACATCTATGCAACAGTTTTTCACTTGTGCACAAGAAAGGTAATTGGAAAATCCTCCTGAGACCATGTGGACTGGTCATCATGTGCTCAAATATATATGTATGGTAGGGGGCAGCCAGGGCCAGCAATGCCTGAAGAGAAGGACAAAATGGGGCCCTCCCCTCCCCTGCTTCCACATTCAGTTGAAACTTTTAGCACTGAAGATGAGACGGCATCCTCCTGAAGGCAGCAACCTAACTTTGGGGGTGTAGGGCAAGCTGCGTAGCCCACACAGATCCAACATGTCATCACCATCCATCTCCTGCAAAATTTGGCATGAATAAAGTCGATTCACTACCAGCCCCAGCTGTTAACACAGAGTCAAGAAACAGGAATGGAAGGAGAGTTTTGAGGTTGTGGCAAGGAGGTGTTGCGGTCTGCTGTGGAGGATAGATGGCTGTCAAATGTATTAGTCTCCAAGTAATGCATTGAAAATATAGCTTAAATCAATTGACATCTCACCCTCCTAAGATTCACGCTTTGCAAATTCTCATCCTACCCAGCAGCAGATGTTCCAAGGCATTCCATTCTTGTTGATTCAAGTACTGTTGCCTTTATTGCAAGGTGCCCTAGTGAAATAAGTTACATGCAACGTGGAATTCTTTTCTGAAGTCACAAATTTCTTCTGTAAACGTTTATTAACAAAACAATAAAGTACTAAAATAACTGTAGCAACAGCCACAAAGAACAATGCAATGAAAGAGAAAGTTAGTCAACCATCTGGAATTGTGTGAAGGTTGTTTTACAGAAGTTGAGCATGATTTTTTTATTCTTATAAAGTTACCAGCATGTTAAATAGCAGCAACAATCCTGTGTGTGTGTGTAGGTGGTTTTTGCTGCTTGTGTGTTCTGTTCTAATTAAAGGGGAAAAAAACTTACTGCCCACAGAGGAGAATATATTTCCTTTATCCATGCTAGCCTAGGTCTTTCAAATACTTTTATACAGTAATGTATTGCAATGATTATATGGAAACCACAAAACGTTAACAACAAATAAGAATTGGAGCAAATGTTAAATCTAGATAGGTGCAATTAGAGGCCACGTCTGTGAACTAAATTTCAGCTTGACTTGATTTGTGGTTTAGGGTAGTCTCTATTAAATATAGAAAAATCCAGTTAATTAATTAGACCTTAGTGTTAAATGAGTTTTTTAAGCCTGAGAGACAAGGGGAAAGTGGGATTTGCAGGGCCCTGACAGTGCACAGTTAATGATGCTAAACCCAAAGTGAGTGTTAATGCAGGCTACAATATCTTAAGTGTCAGAAATACACAGGTAGATATTAATGCAAATCAAATATTAGAGATTAATGAGAAGTAATAAAGGTTAATTTACCATAGATCTGCAGAGTGTCCTTATTTGCTTGGGCTTTGTGGCATTATTGTTCTATGTATTCCTGTTTTCTGCTTACAAAATTGTGCACTGTCATTAAGAAATTTGATTGTAACCCCCCTCCCCTAATTTCTAGGTATTTATTCAAGCAGTTAGTTCTGCCCTGCCAGTCTTATCTCACACAGAGACATATGCACATATACACTGCAGAAACCTACTAATTTGTTCTCTGACAGCTGGGGGGTGGGTGGGAAGCTACTTTTCCTAAAGCCACATACAAGTAGGGAAAAAGTAAAAAGAAAAGAAAAAAAACCATCAATTTATTTAATTATTAAGAAATAAAATACTGCCCCTTTCAGTTGTTGTGAAACAACATAGAAAGATGGGGAAACACTTAAAGGCAGGAAAACTAGGGAAATGAGTAAGACGGAAGGAACTTTGGTGGGGTTGAAGAATGGGGCAGCTTCAGGAGGCATTGGGGGCTGCATAAAATATTGGGACCACAGGCTGCCCACCTGCACATTACACAAGCCTGTAGCCGCGGGGAGGGCAAATGGGGGCACTACTCTCCCAAAGCTGTGCTTTGTCTCCCAACTAGGATTGTTTGCAGAAATGATCTTTTAAAAAATTCATTCATTATTTATTGGTTTATTTAATTTGTATAAAAGCCAAATTATACAAAACATTTTTTAAAAAATCTTAAACATAGATATAACCTAAAATAGCTAACATAATAAATCACAATCACTACTAACAGATTAAAACATGAATATACCAGCAAGACAAACAATCCCACCAACCAAACACACGAGCGCATGTGTATAGGTAGCAGCATCACTCCCACTTCTGCTGCTACCTCCCCAGCTTACGCTCCCACCAAAAGGTGGGGCAATACTACACACTTCTCACCCCTGGAGCTCCTTTGTCTCACCTGGGAGCACACACAATCATTCCACCCCCCTACAACACTCATAACAGGGGCTAACACCATCATCCTGAGGATAATGCACAAAATGATCTGCAGTAGCACAAGTTGAATGTCCATGGACGGGGATTTGAAGATGCATCGTGTTGAAACCATCCAGCGACTACACTTTTCTTCCCCACCAGTAAGCTGGCACACTCCATTAATGCCTTACAGGCACGAGTTTAAATAGGTACCTGGAGAGAGGGAAAAAACAGAGCCTTCAGTCAGGGTCCCAGCTGCACCTCCTTTCACTAACATGAAACATTGTGACATGACAGACAATGACAGTCTCTGAATGTATAAAAGAATGATAGCTGTTTGAAAGAACAGAAGCAATTTAAGAATAGCACCCTATCAGGACCCCTGCTGTGGTCACCACCTTGTCACGATCCCACCTCAGGGTCCTGGTCTCTTAATGGTTCTCTCACCGGCCCTAGCACAGATCTCTCAAGATCCCACTGCTAGGCAGCACCACCTGACACTCTCTATAAACACTATAGCCTTGAGACTGTGCCTTAGTCTCCTCCTGGCCTATTGCTACATTGTGTCTGGGTGCACTTACAGGCCACAACCCTCCCTGTATCTTTGTGCCTATAAAGACTACAGCCCTGGGTTGTTTTGGATACCTGCTGATGTTACACTATCTCTTCACTGCTGCCACCATTGATACTGTTTCCCAACCTTGGTATATGCCCTGCCCACCCTTCTGGTCTGTGAAACCCAGCCAAGGATCAGGCATTTTGGTAAACCAAGAACTATTTCTTTATTTAAATAGGGAATAACAAGATTACTTAAAGGTTCAGTCAACATGCATGTGGTTTCATAAGATGCATTACTCTTTATAGTTCTTAGTTATAAATAACCTGCCTCACTACCCATCTAAATCCAATCCACCCAACAACCCTCTCCAAAAACCCCTCAGAACTCCAACCACCCAGAACAACTGTCATCTTCTCATTTATACTTTGACACCCAGACACTCAACCAATCATCACACAACATTCTTCAACATTCCAACCCATGTACTCCCCCATCTCACTCAGTCTACTTACCACATATACTCTAATAAACCTGTACTTACCATATTTACAATAATTACATTTACAGGGGCATCACACACCCTCTGAAAAAATGAATGAATAAGGCAGGGCAAGTACACAACAAAAGTCTCATCTGGAAGAGCCCCCAAAGTCTGCTCACTCAAAGCTTTCTCTGACTGAGGGTGGATTTTTCATGATCACAGTCACCCTATAATTACTTAAGTGATCCTGAAAAAAACCCAGTCTGTATAGTAACATGGACTTCAAAGAGTTAAATATTAGAACTTTGTATTATGGGCTAGAGTTAGACTACACTAAAAGGTGAAATAAAGAGAAAACATACAGTGATCTAAAAAAATGGCTACCCTTTATTCTTTTAAAACACTCAGTATACTCACAATCAGTGGCTATTTTTTCTTTTTCTTAGTTACTTGATGGTAAAGGCTGAAAACAGCCCTAGTGGAATAGAAATATTGCTGTGTACACTACAGTTAGCTAGCTGACTAGCTGGACACCTAAGCTGTAAATCAGGCCTAATTTCTGGTTTTTCCAATATGTGTAGCTCACCATGAAGCCTTTTCAGAGTTTCTGAACAGAAAAATCAACCTAGCAACCAATTAAAAAAAATCCAATTGCTTTCCACAATTTGTTTCCCATTGCTTAGTTTGTCATTTATATTGCTGCCAGTTAAAAAGTTTTCCCTTGATTGTCCAATAGGAATGAATATCTAAAGGCCAGGAAAAAGACTAGAAGAAGGGACTCTCAAGGAGGAGTTAACAAACACACCCTAGAGTATTTATCTTCTCTTTGCCCTTCCCTAAATTGTAGTATAGACAAATCTGTTTTTTAGGTGAAATACAAAATATTAAATTTCTAATCCAGCATCAAAGCCAAGCTCGGGAGCTCACTGTTGTTACCAAAGTAGCTGAGTTCAGGAAGAATCAGAACACAGGGACAGACAACAGGTGAATGAGGATGGTAGCTATAGGCAAAGTCAAGCTGTTGAGTCTGATATTCCTAGGGATTTCTCAAAAAAGGCAAGACAATTAAACAGATTGAACTTCATTCATATAAATTAACACACACTCTGGATGGAGAAAGAATGCTCCCTCTCTGGATGGAGAAGGAATGCCCTGGCCTAACCCTCACGTTCTTTCCAACAGTGTAAGTGGGCGGTGGATTGGCTGGTGCTATGCAATCTCCACCCAAATGCCCCACCTAGAAGTATGGCTACCCCACCTAACAAGGAAGGCTCAACAGGGCTGGCATTACAGGAACATTGAGGTCCTTTTGTTAAAATCCCTGGCACCCATCAGATACCATTCAGGTTTACCAACTTGGCAAACTCACAATAATCCTTTAAAATGTCTTATATTAACATTTGATTTTTAGGGACAGGTAACTTTTGAATCTACGGCCATACTACCCTGAACACAACCAATCTCGTCTGATCTCAGAAGCTAAGCAAGGTCAGGCCTGGTTAGTACTTGGATGGGAGACCGCCCAGGAATACATATATATATATCACCATAAGTTGCAATTGACTTGAAGGCATACAGCAACAACAACTTTTGAATATAAACCTCCTCTTGTTTGGCTTCTTTGGGAGGACCACTTTCTGAATTTGTGCTACTGTTCTGAAGCAGATGTGTTTGGGTGACCAGGAGATGCTGCCAAAGCAATAGGACTAACACTCAATCATCCTTATTCAGTCGCATGTAATGGAGCAATTGAGGAAATGTGGATGCATACTTGACTGCACATACTAATTCATGTTCTGACCCAATGTGTCATGCATAACTGTGAGTAGAGCTGATGCAGGAAAAAGCCTTCCTGTACAGTGCTGGCCTGGCTTTTACAGGTCTCTGATGGGTCTTACAATGTTGATGCTGTCTAGAACAAGCCCTGCAGAGTATGCAGACAGATAATTCTTGCTACTTTCAAGCACAGCACATTAATGAAACATACAAATGGAATAAAAAACTTTTTCAAAGTTATCTTAAAAGCCTGCAATGACGTGGCTGCATGCATCTCTCTAGAGAGGCAGTCCCAAATGTGTGAGACCAATCACTGCAAACATTGTGCTCCTGGTGTTAAGTAAATAAAATAATGCTTATCCAAGCCCCACTGAAGTTGCTGGATATATTTGATTCTGATGCCAATAGGTATGCATATCACTACCCAGCATCATTAGTCACAAGCAACATCTTGTTGCATGCCACTGGAGCTAGACAGTGGCATATACATTCTTATCCACCATTGCTCCATTGCACTCAAAATGAGTGATTTTAATTCCCAAGAGGTATGCAGAAATCCTCTAATGAATTGCTACCATTCACAGAAAATGGATAATTTGGATAGTGGGGAAGCAGCCGTGTGCATTTATGGGATATTATAGACATCACTGACAGCCAATTAGAAAGTTCTACTTGTGTCATTTCATAATAAAGAAGAAAGACTATTTCAACACTCATAGCATCAAAGAACGCATGTCACAGAGATTTGCACAGAAATGGGTTGATTAATTTTTAATGGATTATGCCATAAAAAGTTTCCTTATGGAAATTAGAGTCAGAATAGTGGCAATAACCAACAGGTTAATAAAGAGATTTCCAGAAAGTTGAATGTGTGGGACTGCTAAGTCACAGCAATTGGTTACAAAGACCCATTATGTACACTTTAAACCCCAGTTTATTTGCATTTCTAGAAAGTATTAGTTTTAATATTCCCATTTCCTTCCTTAGCATCTTCATTCATAATTACCAGACTACAAAACAAGCAAAGAAACCAGTGAGTCACAGCATACATGAAAGGATTGGGACAAACAGCAGAAAAACAGAAGCTACATATTGCACAGAGCTTTAGTTAATGTTACCTTTTCAAAGGTGCTCTTTGAATTAAAAGGTATTTAGGCTGCAAATCTATGCTCACTTCCCTGAGAGTAAGGCCACTGGACACAGTGAGACTTACCTCTGAGTAGGGATAGAAGAATCTGTCCGTTTTGGTTCTCCCTGTTTCTCATTTTTCTAACCTCAAATTCAGTTCTCTGCATTTCTGTAACAATTTGCTATTTACTTTTAAAAAAAGAATTCTCACAAAATTTCTTCAGCATTTTAGTCTGAATTTCTCTGAACACATTTTATATGCAGCTTTGACTTTTGCTAGCAATTTCCCCTGATATAATCAGAGCTTGGAAAAGTTACTTTTTTAAACTACAACTCCTATCAGCCCCTGCCAGCAGGGCCACTGGATTGGGCTGAGGGGAGTTGTAGTTCAAAAAAAGTAACTGTTCCAAGCTCTGAATATAATGCATTTTATATGTTATTTTCATAAATATATTCATATTTGTGCACTTTCCCCTATGTGTTTTTGTGAACATTGGTTGGAGAACTGTATCACAAAATTCAGAGAAGTGCAAATTTCAGAGAATGGCTATGTTTTGGATCTAATGTTGTTTCAAATATGCAAATTTGATAGATTTGCCTTTAAAAGCAAACTGAATCCAGTTTCTCCTCCATCCCTACAATTCCCTAGGATTGCACTGTTGTCTTTCCATATTTATGGAGGGTTTTTTTAACATGTATGGCTGAGGCCCAGGCTGGGCCAGATGTGTCTATGTGTAAACTCCTAATCAATATGCATCAACAATGTGCATGTATATATGCATGTGTGGATCAGCCTTTCGGATGTCCAAAGGTTCAGATGGAGGTTACATTGAACTCCCACTTATAACAAGATAAAAAAAATCATCATGTCATCATCATAATCATGCTAACCGAAGATATTGTTTCTGTGAGAACAAGATGTAGGGGGCAGGCAACAGGAGATAGCTATCTCCATCTTGTTCTGCTTTCAAGTAGAATCTGTTTTGTCACTGCTACAAAGTGCAGGACGATATGGACCATGCACCCAATCACCATTGGGTAGTTTGAGTGCCAGCGTATTGTAGTTATTAAGAGTGTCAGACTAGGATTGGAGAGACCCAGGTTCAACTCCCTATTCAGCCATGAAGCTCAGTGGGTGACTTTGTAATGGTCACTCTCTGTCTCTCAGTGTAACCTACCTCACAGTGTTATTGTGAAGAGAAGGGGGGATGCCACCTTGAGCTCCTGGGAGGAAAGACCTGATATAAATCAATAAATTGTTCTTAAGCGCCCACAGAATTCAATTTTCAGAGAATTCAACTGGTAATCCTCAAGATATACCAAATTTAAAATAGTTTTGTGCTTTTAAATATTTACTTTGAGCCTAAAAACAACTGCTCTTTTAGTCTCGTTTAGTCTCCTGTCATATGGATCTGGGGTTTATTCCATTATTCAAAGACTGCTTGGCAAATTTCTCAGAATGTTGTTTCTGATGATCAAGGGAGTGCCAACAAGGAATCCAAGTTCATTCTAATGGATATAATAAGTATGAATTTTCATGGTGTTCTCCTGCTTCCAATGAAGAAAGCTTCCTGCTTCAAGAACTAAGCACATAGCAGTGATGCAGAGCTAAAAGGAAATAAAGTAGGTTAAAATATATAGGTTTATTATTTCTTTTCATATTATATGAGGGGTAGGTATAACAAAGCTAAGGATAATGAACGTCAAGAAACAATAACTAAAAACATAAGACACATCCCAGCTGTGCTGAACTGAAGCAGGCCTCATGTCAGCAATCAGCAGGATTGGACACAGCTAAAGCTTGAAAGCTTGCAGAAGGCCTGTTACCAATCAGAGGTTCTGAGCCTCTCCTGTTTCCTGGTGGAAGAGCTGCTTGGTGGCAGTAGAGGGCCCACAGATGCAAGAAAATTGCACTCTTGGGCATATCACCTGTGTAGGGTTGCCAGGCTCAGGGCCTGATCCTGTATCTTTAGGAAAAGAGAGAGTCAGGCCCGGCCTCCAAGAGGTCTTCTGTATCTTTAAAAGTTGTGCAGGGGGAAGGGAGAATTCCACCTTGTGGTTTCTCCCATTACAGAGTTGCAAGAACACCTGCACTTGGCTGACTTTCTCTTCTCCTAAAGATACAGGATCAGTCTCAGGCCCTGAACCTGGCAATCCTACACCTGTGACAAAATGGGTCTCATCCTTTCCTAGATTAGAAATGGAGGAAGTGAAGGGCAACTCTCTTGCATTCTTTTTGGTATGGCTACCACCAATCTTCTTGTTGGTGCTGGTGAGGGCAAAAGAAGAAAGGGTGCGGCAAAAGCAGCTGCCGCCAGTGGAGCATGAGGAAAGGCAAGAATGGGCCCAGCATAGTGGGGAAGGAGGCCCACTGACACAATAGTGCTCAGTGGCTCACAAAACCTGATTTAGCCCTGGCTGATGTGACCAAGGCAGGCAGCTGACCCCTGGCAAATGCAAGGCACGCTTGAGATATTGGGAGACTGTAGGTCTAGTGCAGAGATGGGGAACCTGTGGCCCTTTGGATTTTGTTGGACTCCAGCTGCCATCAGCCTCAGCCAGCACAGTCAGGAATTATGGGAGCTGTAGTCCAACAACATCTGGAGGGCCACAGGTACCCCATCCTTGACCTAGTAGAATGCAACAAGTACTGAGAATGGCTTGAGCAGTCTCACTGCAGCATTCAGCCAGGAGCTGAAAGCTTGTTGCTCCCACAACTAGGCTGGGTCTGGGACTGTTTCACTACCATGTTGTTTCAATGTTGCAATCATCTTGGTGGTGGCTGTCCAGCTGTTATTGGGCCAACGTCCATATATGCCCGAGGTTTCATGGAACTTGGCTCTCTCTACCCTGGCACTGAAGGGGAATCACATTAGAGCGGGGCTATAGATCATGCTCCTTACAATAAAATCAACACAAGGGTGGATATCAAATATGTTGAATGTAAATGAGATCTGCACTCACTGCAGCTGCTGTTTTAGATTCAACAATTTTGTCTGCCAATAGCTAAAGAATTTTTGAGGAGGCAAACTTGCCATTTTTTATTTCACAATTATTTTCTATAGTCAGCTGACGACTTCTGTTTAACTCTGCTTTCAACCACAGGGGGAAAGAAAAAGATTTATTTGACCTACCTATATGCCTTGAAATATGTGTTTAGCACAGCTGTTCTTTTGTGTTCAAACTCATCACCAAACACCAGCTTAAATGTAACCCACCATTGATCTGCAGTAAGTGGAAACAAAATCTCTCCTTAATTAGTATCATCCAATCACTTTTTTACATTTCTACCGAACACACACTGTGAACTGTTTAATGGACTATTATTTAGAAAAGTGGAAAAGGGCTCGCATGCACACACACTCTAGTGAAAATAAAAAACTCACAGTGCCAATGAAAAATGTGTTGCAAAATAATGGGGGGAAAAAGATGTTTCGTTAAGATGGGCTTTGCTGGCATTTTACTGTATAGATGAACAGTGCTCCAATTACTGCCAACAATGGAGAAAGAGATACAGAGATATAGATTCATTACTTTCAACATCCTTAACTGTCTACCACTGAATTCACTTATCTGCTCCCTTTTTCTACAGGACCGGAACGCGGGAGAGGACTGGGGGGGGGGGAAGAGGAATAAACAAAGAACTGAGTAGAGTGAATGTGTCACAAATTACCACAAACACACTGTGACTCAATGCACTTTTCATTTCTCTCCTCATTAACTGTGTCTTGCTCAAAATGAGAGACTGGGTCTAAACATAATCAAGTCCCACAGATAACAATTGACTTGACTGCTGGGGCAGTCATCACCTTCTAGCTACTGGGAAATAAATTTAGAAATAAAATGAGTTAAAATAAAATTCACTCTGCTCTCTTTTCTGTGCTCAGATAATTTGAAGGCCATCACGGCCTGCAGAAACAATCCATCTCGCACTGAAAAGGAAGGCAGCCCGTGCCAGTACCAATAAGGCATGTCTTTAGTGTTATCAAGAGTAAGTATAATTACACAGTGGAAAGGCCATCAAAGTGTCTTGGGCTCTGGTATTTTTTTTCCTGAGGTCTTCATCAATACTGCTGTCTGAATGAAAAGAATAAGGGGGGGGGAGGGAGAAATATCTTCCAGATTGGTCTGAGTGACCTGTAATCTAGTAGAGCACATTATAATTTGAGAACAGGAGGGAGATTCAATAAAAAAGAGAAATACCTACTGCCTCCTACTTTAAATCAGGAAGGATTAATTTCGAGAATCTTTGTGCATGTTCTCGCAGGGCTGCTTTTTCAAAGCTGCAGTTTCTTGAAAGAGCAGCTAAAGGACTTGCTGATGATGGTATTTACACAAGGCACTCATCCTCCCTCCCACACACACACACACTTGGCTCCAAAGGGTGGGTCATTTTTGCAAGATTGATTTCAGCTAGCTGTAACAAACAAAACATTGTTTCTTCCTGTGGGACCAAGAATATCCAAACTTACTTATGGTCTTGGATACTTGGAATTTGTTCTTATTAAAAGTGTGCCACAGCTGAATTTGATGCATTCCACAAAAGCACTGGAATGAATAGAACACACAGGTCCATTTTCACTGCGTGTAAATTAACCCCAAGTGATGCCCAGTTCATCTGATGCTAACCATTTTCATCACTGGAGGAATACTGATGGAAATGTTCAACATCAGAAGATTACCCAAACTGTAGGCCAGTCAGGCTGCAACAGTTGACGCTATCAGAAAAAAAGAGGCACATAGCATTAAAGAAGAGTGCCTGTCTATGCTATGAATTACAAGGACTAGTCCTTCCCCAGGCCTCAGAGGAAACAGTTTGGGATCACTGCTCTAACCACCTTTTATATTATCTAGGTATATAATGCCTTTTTCTTTTTAAGCGGAGGGTTCTTCAAATAAGCAAGGGATGAGATTACTTGTGTCTATAGCTATAAAGTATGAACAAGAATTGTAGTTTTATAGAGTCTATATAAACTTGAAAGTTATGCTTGAAAAATCAACACTGTCTCTGATATAATTTTCACCCGCTGGGAAAAAAAAACTTTGATAGGGTTTTGCTGAAATGTGTAGAAAGCATGATTTGTAGAAGGCATGAATACTATAGTTCTGGCAATCTCAAATCCCACCCCAAAACTTCCATACCAAAATCTGGCATAGTGGGAATCCCCTCCACATGTTCTCTAAACCAAGATGTTGTGGTATGGTAACATTTAACATAAAATATGGGGTTTGGTTTTTTTTGGTAAAGTCTACATTCTTGTCTTTTAAATACTTTACCACCAAACTGTCTGCAGGTTTAATGCTAACATCGGTTACATAGTGTTATTATGATTTCCAGGGGAAGAGCTGAAAAAGCATGTACACTAGAGCACGAGAGACCAAGATGACATTGAACAATAGAGAAGGAAGTGGCTTATTGGAACATGTGTGGATTTGGGACAATTTCAGTTTGTCCAAGAGATTGTCTACATACACAGAAGCATTGTTCGCATCTCAGGAAACAAAACTGTCAACACAAGCTTCACACATACATGAATAGTTATTCTTATTGTTTCAGCTCTGGTAATCATATTATCTCCCCCAAAAGTAAAAGGATAATCCACTCCACTGCTTACCTGTGGAAAAATGTACACAACTTAGTGCACCACACACAGATCTGTTTGTGGAGGACAGAGCTTGGAAGATTACTTTTAAAAAGGAATAAATTACAATTACTTTTACATGGCCCCAAAAAGGAATAAATTACCATTACCATTACAATTGTTCTGAAAGGAATTGATTACTTTACCGTTACTCAAAAGCAATCACTACAATTACTGTTAAGTTACTTTAAAAAACCCAAACCCTAGAGTGCCTACAAGGTGCTGGCCTTGGCTGCTGCACACCTAAGTAGCCTAAAACAACATTAAAAATAAACAGAGAGAGAGAGAGGTAGTAGGATAATTATTTCTATCCATAAGATAGCAGTGGTGGTCCCTCCGCTGGTAAGGGAGGCAGGGGGAGGCCACAGCTCAGACCTTTGTGCATCAAACCAAGTGCACCCCCTCATACACACACTCTCAGCCAACAAGCATCATCTCTCTCACTCAACCACCTCCCAGACCCTGCCATGCCACTAAGGCGCATCCACCCAAGCAAACATTTTCCTCTGGCGTGCAAAAAAGTTAAAACATTGCAAATACAGCAAAATAGCCAGGGTGGGCAAGCAGAGGCTGCTGTGCATGCCAAGTGCAAACACAGTATTAACATACACACACATCTCATTGTCTCTCACCTTCACAGTTCTTTAGCTCCATTCTGTTGCCGCCTCCTTCTCCTCCTTCATCCACGCCCTTGCCCTTGGCGCCTTTCTCCCCCACTCCACTCTTCTCCACCACTGTCCATTTTTTAAACAATTGTTTTCTCCGCTCCACCCTCGTCTCGCTCTCCATCTCCTCCCTCATTGCCTCCTAAACACCCACAGAGCACAAGGGAAGAGCAGCACTGTGCAGAAGCCCAGTTTGAGGCACATTATTTTCATCCACAAATCAGAGGAGCAGAAGACTTCCCCTGCTCCCCCCCAGTAATGCCCAAAAGTGATGCTGGAAACATTACAATTACTCCTCAAAAGTAATAAAATTACTCCTCATTCTATTACAATCAAAATGTAAAGAAATTACCCACTCATTCCTAAAAAATGTAATACATTATAAGTAATTCATTTTTTGTAACTAGTTACTTCCAAGGTGTGGTGGAAAAGAGAGTTCATGGAGAAGGGAGGTTTTCAGGATGAAAGTATGTGGTTTCCAAGGCATTAATGTAAGTTCAAGCATTAAAAAATATTTTTAATACTTTGAAGTCAAGGATAGCTCAGAACCCAATCTGTTTTTTTAAAAAAATGCAACATCTTGTTTTCCAAATTTAGAATTTGCAGTTTTCAGCAAGGAAAAAAGTGATTATGCAGAGCAGTGACTTTTTAAACACAGAGTTAAAAAAAAGATAAAATTTGACTTTCCATCCCCTTTGTTCTAAATTTCATACATTGATGGCAAATCTATACGCACTTACCTGGGACGGACTAAGTCCGATTGAATCTATTCTGAACAGAGATTACACTAAGTCTTAAGTACATTTCTCATGCATAATAGGCTGAGGTAAGGCATTCATTTCCTGCATATGTTCCAAGTGTCTTTATTTTTAAGGACATACCTGATGTTAACTGATTTTCTTATGTTTTCCCTGCCTTTAATTGTGCATTTGCAGACACTCACACTTGAGTAACTGGTTCACAGTTGAATGGGGATTGTTGCAAATTCTTACCCTATGAAGGCTTCTTAGGAAATCAAGTCACCAACACTTTATTCATATAACCTATAATTCTTCTATGTGATCCTGCTGCCTATTTTAAGATGATTTATTGCATCGAAGCTCTGCCAGGTACCCACTGATTATGTTGTATGATTAGGATCAGCAGTTCTGGTTAGTCTAAATGCGAACACGCCAGTTGTCCTTATATACCAGGGCAGGGACAGTCACTTTCCCCACCCCCTGTTATCTGTCTTCGATAAATCACTGCTCCTAGTTTGTACCTAATGTTGCTTCTCTTGGAAATGCCTTATTGAACAAAGACTTTGTATGTGCACAAGGGTTAGGGTAATAATAATAATAAAGTCATAGAATCATAGAGTAGTAGAGCTGAAAGGGGCTTATAAGGCCATCGAGTCCAACTCCCTGCTCAATGCAGGAATCCAAGGTAAAGCATACCTGGCAGGTGGCTGACCAGGTGCCTCTTGAATGCCTCTAGTATGTATTAATCCCTTGATACCTAATGGTCTCCAAGTGACTTACAACATTGTCAAAAACAAAAGTAAATATATCATAATATAAAACACAATAAAACAATAACAACCATCCTCATACAGCCACAGAATGCTTTGGCACCAGACTAATACAAAAAATATCATCTTAGTCTATCAGATGCATGTGGAAAAAGATAAGTCTTTACCTGGTGCCAAAAGGATGTCAATTAAGGTGCCAGGTGGACCTCCCTGGTGAGTGTATTCCACAGATGGGGAGGCACAGCTTTGCAAACTCAACTGAGCAGATACTTTGCATTTTTGACTGCAGTGCCTCTGACTGATCTGAAGCCCCTCCCTAGAATCATGACTCCCGGCAACACAATGTACTGATAACAACCACAAGAAACAATCCAGCAGCAGCCATATAATGAAGGAGATGCGTCTGATGGCAATAAAATGGAAACAAACCAGATGTCGGGAGGAGGGACTTGCCATCCATGGATCAGTGGCTTGGTAGAGTGGATCAAGCTTCTTTATATCTGGATGGCCAAGCACTGGGGTGATATTGAGGAAATTAGAGGCCCTGAAATTGGTTACAATAGTGAGCCATCCTTCTTGCACAGATTTCTTGTGCCTTCTTCTTACCTTGGATGCCTCAGTTATGCTTGACAGAGGCACCAGTATGCACTGATGTGCCCTCAAACTGTGGGCATTTACAGAACACTATAATAATTATCACTGAACACTAAAGTCAGGATCATTCAGACCCTGGTAGCCCCGATCTCTATGTATAGATGTGAAAGTTGGACAATGAAAAAAAGCGGATAAGAGAAAAATCAACTCATTTGAAATGTGGTGTTGGAGGAGAGCTTTGCAGATACCATGGACCACAAAAAAGACAAATAATTGGGTGTTAGAACAAATTAAACCAGACCTATAACTAGAAGCTAAAATGATAAAATTGAGGTTATCATACTTTGGACACATCATGAGAAGACACTAGATTGACTAGAAAAGACAATAATATTGGGAAAAACAGAAGGGAGTAGAAAAAGAAGAAGACCAAACAAGAGAAAGATTGATTCCGTAAAGGAAGCCACAGACCTGAACTTACAAGATCTGAACAGGGTGGTTCATGACAGATGCTATTGGAGGTCACTGATTCATAGGGTCGCCATAAGTCGTAATCGACTTGAAGGCACATAACAACAACATAGCCTGTGATAAGTCTTGTTTTCCATTGTGGCACCTCAACCTCGGTATGCTCTCAGCAGAGACTTGACTGGCATAGAGTCTAATGTGTTTACAGTGCCAGGTAAAGACTCTTTAATTCAGCTAGGTATTTAAGGAAGCTACGTTTTATAATGTCTATAAGGCTTTTGCTGCTATTGTTTTTATATTGTTTTATGTATTTATTGCTGACTAAGGGCCTAGATGCTGTTTACTTCCACTCACCAAGACCACCCAACTCCCCTAGAGAATCCCCTTCCCACCTCATGCAACTACTAAGCTCCCTTTTCACCTTCCCAGCCCCACTTTGCACCCATTTTTACCTTCAGCCCCATGTCCATGTCTCCTTCCCCCTCCTTTTATGCAAGCCCCCCTTGCACAGAGACCATCCCCATGGTAACTTCCTGCATCTTTCTCGTCCCACACATTCCAACTACTAGGCACCCTTTTCACTTTCTGCTCAATTAACTCTCCTGTTCTGCAGCTACTTTTGTAACCCTGTTTTCACCTTCACCTTTTCCTCCCTCCTCCTCCTCCCTCCTTTTCTCAACTCCCCCTTGCACACAGACCCAGCCAATTCCACACCTCGTCCTCCCTCTTGTTCTGCAGCCTCCGTCTGCAATTTTGAATTGTATGTTTTGATTGTTTAATAGATTGTTATTTTATGTGTTGTCTTATGAATTTTGTATTTTAACAATTGAGATGTTGCAGACTAATTGTTTAAGTATTTCTTTTGTACTGAGTTTTTGTCAGTTTGATATAAACCACCATGAGCTTATATGGAAAGGTGGTGTATAAATAACAGTGGTAAACATGATATGGACACTTGATATGTAACCCTGACACTTACCACCTAGTTTCAAATACAGGTGCAGTGCCACCCCTGCTTCTTAACCTCACCTTTCTCCTGCTTCTTTCAGCCTGGGAAGTGTGTCCCAGAGAGCAGCCTCCTACATAAAACCTTCTCCATGCAGGGGAGCCGTCATCACAGCAGCTTGGGAGATCCCAAACCCTGATGGGGCTGCACTCACCCAGGGAGCAGGAGAAGCAGTGACTCCTAATCGGAGGTGGTGGCAGTGACATCTGGTCAGGGAGGGATTTTGGCAGGGCTGAGCAGGAGGTGAGTTTAAGTTTTGCTTGACTTGGAGGATGAAGAGGACAGGGGACTCTGTCACCACTGCACATGCCTGGCTCAGGAATCCCTTCAGATTATCTCCTATCACCATGGAAGGGCAGGCACTGGCTGGGCCTCCTTGGTTGCTGAGCACAGCAGCTGATGGCAAGAGCACCTGGGAGTTTGGTGAAGCCAGATCCTTTTACCCAACCCAACAGTGGTGACTGGCTCCTTGGCCTCTTTCCTCCTTCCAATAAACACTTCACCAGGCAGTGATGCTGTCTCCTTCTCCTAACTGTTATCTTGACACGGTCCATCTTTCTCCCTCCTCTGCCTTAGCTTCATGTTCTCCTTCAGTCTCCACCGTCGCCACCTCCTAATTGTCATCTGTCTGTGGTTTGCAGGGCCAGTGCCATCCGTCAGCAGCCAAACAAACTACACCATGACGACAATCTTGCACTAATATAGTATAGAAACATTTATAACTTGCATTTTGTCAGCTGCTCTGAGAGGTATTTACCTGAACAGCAACATTTAAAAAATCATTAAATAAATGAAGAAGGGACCATGTGAGGTATATGTGTTGTTATTGCTTGGTTAGTCTTGACTCAGTGAGCTATGTTACAGATCCTACAGTTACCCCTCTTTATGTCCATCTGTGTAAAGCAACTTTCCACCATTGCTGGCAACCTGGTGAAGCACACCACACAATATTATGGCTCCTTATACCCATTTGTGGAGGGAATGGGGCAAAGCCCCGCCCCCCGCCATATGCATAATGCAGTATCAGAAACAGGTACAGAGGTCTGATTTGCATGATTTCCTCCCTCAAAGTAGAAGAGGAAGGATTGTGTGGATCGGGTCTCCTTGGCAATAAGGCTTTGGAAAGGAGGAAGAGGAAGCTGGGGATCAAATGATCTTAATTTCTAAAGTATGAATTTTCAGATATTGTTTTAAAATAGACAGATAAGGAGACAGGGAACACATGGGCTGCAGAGCTGAGAAGAGAAGACTGAAGAGCAAGATTTAAAAGAACAAATCAGAAAACAGGCTGTCACAACTTGATAGCTAAAGTAAGATACAGTAATTACATTATGTCTGATCTTCTTTTCCTTCCATTCTCCTATGTTCTTCTTCTTTCTACTTTTCTTCACTCTTCTTTACATAATGTACTCACTTTATTACTTTAGAAACTATGCATTTCTAGTAGTATGATTCCACAAAATCAAATTAGGCTACTTTCCTGTTTTAAAATCTCTATACAATAGACATTGGGTTGTAGCCAATGACTGCAGACGCAGAAGGAACCTCTCCCAGCAAATCTTTCTTTTCTCCTCCTTCCTCCTTACCCTCCCAACACTCTCTCCAAAAGATCAGGAGTCTTTGCTGAATAGCAGGGGCTGTGTGGTATGGGACTGCAGTGGGATGGAAGCATTGCTGCAAACCAGGTGGAGGGATCTTGCATTATTGGAGCTCCTGTTGTTGTAACACCCCTCTGCCAGATTTTGGTAATTCTTCCTTCCTTCTGCAACCGTGCTTGGCATAGCTCCTGCTATTCAGGCTCCTCACCAATGTTCTGCAGAGGGCCTACAGGGGAGAGAAGAGGAAGAGAAAAATCAGTGGTATGAGGTACATTCCACTCACAAAATCAATGGGTTCATTTTGATTCTCTAAGTTACAACTTCTCAGTTCTGCAAAGTATAAAACTTCAGAGAACTGAAATATTTGCTAAAATAATGTTAACCTGACTACAGATGTGTCTCACCAACAGTCATACATTTACTTCAGATCCTATCCCTATATTTGGTAAAAACTTTTGTGTGCATCAAGCGTATGGTTCTGTTTTGTCAACAAAAAATGCGAAAGAAGGCTCCATTCACATTCATCTGTGGGGATCCAGCAATTAAATCAATTTGATTAACCAAAGACCCATTCTGCTGTGTATTTACATACTGTAATTACGAATTGGCAAATAGCGGAAAAGCGGGAGAATGGAAATGTTGTACTGACAGTGGTTTGATGGAATAAAAAAGAATTTGCTATTTTAATATCCCAAAATGGAAATAGTGGGACATCCTGAGTTTTCAAATAGTCATGGATATTTCTTTGTTTGTCTATTTGTTTAGACGTTTTTGTACTCACAGGCTCTTGTAGAATTTAACAACATTAAAAACGGCATCAAAACAGTAAAATGCCAACAATCAACAAACCACCAATGATCAATACACACTACACAGCTAGTGTGGTTTCCATTTTCCATACCCAAGTGAATGAGGGGCAGCTTAATGAGGGACTCCTTAAATGATTTCAGAGCATATAGGGGGACAATGTTCATGCACCGAGATCTGCAGGAGAGGCCCCTCTCATTGTGCTGTCTCTGCCTGTAGTGACATGAGATATGGCTTTTCTTGGGGTGGCACCTCAGTGGAGGAACTCCCTCTTGAACTATGGCTAGGGATGTGAGAAGCTAGCAATTTCTGTTCTGACCTCTATTTGTCACAAACAGCACGATTTCTGCAGCAGTTCAGTTTCCGCAAACATCTGTCCACAGTTTAACATAAGTTACACAAGTCACATAATGTACATAACTTACATTCATTTCAGTATAAGGGAAATATCAAAACAATGTAAATAAAAGTTATTTAGTACACATCGTTTGTGGACTTACAAACAACAATGTGAATAAATTCTGATCACCTTGCCTGATTTCCATTCCTGACCACAGACGAATATGTGAACTGCAGAAATTTCACCTTCCATTGCTGTTGGAATTTACCAATAACCCTAGGCATGGCTGGCATTGTCATTGTGTAGCATTGTCCCCAGCTAAAAATGTCCCTCTTCTCCAAGGCTTTTGTGAGGAACTGCTTTGGTGTATCAGCTGTAAACTGGTGTTGCCTGCTTTTGTAATGATTATTGTATATTGTATAATTATTGTATATTATAATTGTAACTGACTTGTGGTTTTATTTATTGTTTTATGGGAATTTCATGTTGTTATCTGCCCTGAGATCATGGAACCTATGAAGGGTGGGATATCAGTTCAACAAATAAACAAATTATATGGGAGGAGGTCCCCCTTCAGACCACACAGTCCATGTCAGCACAGTGAAAGCAAGCACTTTTGACTAGGGCCAAGAGCAAACTGGTAATCAATGCAGATATCAAAGAACATGTCTAATTTTCATTAAGACTCTTGTTGCTACATCTTGGACTGGCTGAATTTCCCAAACGCTCTTTGGACTGAGGCCCATGACCCGGAATACATCAGAGTAGCCAAGTCTTGAGGTTTCTACAGCATGCATCATTGTGAAAATGCCCTTGTTCTCTGGGAAAGGAGACAGCGGTGACACCAAGCATAGTAAGAAAAAGGTACTCTTGGTCACAGCTGGTTCAAAAGTGCTCCCACGCTGTGAACCTGCTGCTTCTGTGGGACAGTCTGCTTGCCTACTTTTAGATCAACCCAGCTGCTCAGCACCAACAACTCTATTTTATCCGGAATGGATTTCAGTTTGTTTGTGCATTACCACCTCCAGACACCTGTTCAGGATCTCATACCCATCCATGGAAAGCATAGCTTCCATGAGAAGTGTTTCAGTTCAAGCCCTACTGAAATGGATGGAAGTTCTGCAAATTAGGAACAGCATAATTCCATTCATTTGAAATGAACCTGTGTGCAGGCACTTTCCAGCACATTTTGTCCTTCGTATTTCTATTTTTTAAATTATTTTTATTCATGAATGTATGAATTGCCTTCTACTTATGTGTCAACACGATTTATAAACATACAATAAAAACAGCTAAAAGCAGTTTTTAGAACAATCCAAAATCAATAGCTATGGCAGAGACCCCCATTCATCCAGCTAGGAAAGTCTGTCGGAACAAAAATGCCTTTATGCAGATAGTGGCCAGCTGTCATACCTCAACATGAATGCTGCCCCACAGAACAGGGGCAGCCACACTGTAGGCCCTGCTCCAAATTACTGTGGAACAGGCTTCTGATATCTTTGAAACTTGCAGAATAAGCTCTCTCACAGACGGCAGTGACTTACTGGGTATATAAGGGATAAGGTGGTATCTCAGGTAACCTGATCCTGAGCTATATAGAGCCTTATATGTTAGTACCAAAACCTTGAACTTGGTTCAATAGCAGATTGGCAGCCAGTGTAAAT
Organism: Rhineura floridana; assembly: GCF_030035675.1. Lineage (NCBI taxonomy): Eukaryota > Metazoa > Chordata > Lepidosauria > Squamata > Rhineuridae > Rhineura > Rhineura floridana. The sequence goes on along the minus strand of NC_084484.1, from coordinate 56,893,065 downwards.
CTTGCAAATAAGGCATTATATGCTGGCAGTAGTTTGCCCCCACAAGCAATCTATCTGCTGCAGTCTGCACTAGCTGCAGCCTCTGGACCCAACCTCAAGGGTAGCCCCATATAGAGCACATTGCAGAAAAAAATGTGAAGATGAGAATAGAGTGAAAGCTCTTAAGAATCATAACTCCATGGGCCCCTCTCATAATATTTTCATGGAATGGCAGCATGGAAGGACCCACGTTGCAGCTGATTCCCATGTCAATGCTGCTTCTTCTGGAGAATGGGGCAATGGTGCCGATGGGAGGAGGTCCCCAAAACTATCTGTGGAGTTGAAGCTCCTGCACCATGAGGTAGGGGACCAGATTGCACCACTCCTATTTCTAATATATATCCCCCAATTTATTATTATTATTATCATTATCATTAATAATAATAATAATAATAATAATAATAATAATAATTTGATTTCTATCCCGCCCTTTCTTCCAGCAGAATCCCATTATTAAGAGAATAATATTCTCTTAATAGTATAAATTTCACATAAAGGCATGTTAAAAATCCTTTGAGTTCTTTCAGCTGGATGCTCCAAGTCATTAGAACAGAATCTGAAAAAAGCATTGCAATAGAATTCATCAGGGCTTGGAGACACCTTTTTGACAATGCACTTTGGGTCGCATGGGAACGTTTTTGTACATGATATATAGAAAGGTAGATCATTTCTCTCGTCCCAATTATCAGCTTTCTTTTAAAAAATATAACGTTACTTTGCATTGTCCTCTGTAAACAGACAGCTCCAGCGGCTTTTGCTGCCATTCAAATGTTACGCACCGAACAGATGAATAAATGTGGTGTGAGTCTGGATGGCTAACACCAATGCTATGATGCCACTATTTATCATGAGCCAATAACGATGCTGTTACAGCTGTAAGGAGCTACATGTTTTGACAGGGTATTAAACCACAGTCATCACAAGCTGAAACATGGTCTAAAAGAGAACATCCTTCCATCCTCATACTATTATCTCCATCCTCACCCCATGCCATGCACTCATGTGTCTTAGCAAATATGAAAAAGAACAGCCTGTTTCTGTTAGAGCTGAGATGAAATTTCTGAGAAAATGTCCACAATTTTTCTTTTTCTCTAAGATCACTTTGCAGAATTTTCTCTGAATATCTGCAACCATTTTTTTTTAAATGGGGGGGTGATAACCTCCATTCACTGCCCTCCCTGCAATGCCCTGGAACAATGCTAGGACTGGGGAATTGGGCAAAATGATGGTCAGGCTGCCGACACAGTTGTCACTTGCATAAAAAAAAACCATGGGAATAAAGAAAGAAGCTGTACTACTGTCACTGTAAACAGTGAGCTCCACTTCCCAATAAACTTTTGGACAATTTCTTCTCCTCCTGGAGAAATGGTGCGATGGTTCCTCCAATCTCTGCCAAAAAATAGGCTGGAGAATTTTGAGAGGCCATTTGGACAGAGCTTTAGTTTCTGTTTCAATGAAGGCTTTATCTGAGGATTAACCTAGATCTGTTGTAGGAAGAAAAATATATTATAAATCTATGTTAGGCCATGCACAACTTGTGACCCACCAAGCCTAACTCAGTTTGCTAGCCTTGTATGACAGCCCACTGAAGTTAAACTTAATTATTTTTTGCTTGCTGTCTGGGAGTGAAGAAATGGAGTGGGGTGGAGGCCTGTCAAGTACCTGGCAATCCATGGTTCATAGATCGTGTTGAGCTTTATGGGCTCCTTGTGACTCTTGTTCTCCTGCTATTTTCTTTCTGCCTGGTCTCTTGGGTGGCCTCATCCTATAGCTTTCAGAGCTACTTGCCGATGACACCCAGTTGTAACTACCTCTCTAAAGGTTTCCCACTCCATCCAAACTTGCACGTCTGCCTGCTTCTCAAATATCCACAGTGTCTCACTGTGCTGTATGTACAACGTGTTCAAGATTGCATTGCATATGCTTGCTTCTCAGCCTTCCTCTTTATGCATTAAAAACAGCACCATCCATGGTTTTGACAAGGCCCACAGCCTTGATCTTTGTCCTTATATCCTGTTATGCTCCTGATTTGATGTTCACTCCCTCTGCTGCCCTAAAGATCCTTGCAAACTTAACTTTTCACTTTCTCCCTGGATGCCTCTTAGGCCTGAATTTTTCTCCAGAACAAATATGTGAAGCCACCTCTCTCCTTCAAATCCCTCCACAAACACCACCTTTTCTATGATACCTATGGCTTTATCCCTCATAGTCCTCATCCGCAGCTTAAGCAAAGCCTACATATACACATTTGTTCACATTTGTCATTAGTTTCCTTGTCCCCTCGCTCTCTTTCATCTCCTCCTGTTGTCTTCCCTTTCCCAGATATATTATACATTGCTTACACTATAAGGGATTTGTCAGTTTTGCTTAATCAGTAAAGCACCACATACACTGATGGGGTGAAATAAAAATAATATTCATTAAGCCCTTGTCTCAATTTTAATCCTTGAAAATGCACGAGCTATGCCATTTCCCCTGGGCCTTATAAACATGTGGGAAGGTTACACAGACTCACATGGCTCAGTCTGGCTGCCCTGCATAGCTATGGACATGTTTTGGGGGCAGAAAGGAGTTAAAGTGTTATTTGTCAGGTTGTCACACAGAAAATCAATGCCCAATTTATTTGGGCCTGGTACAAATTTGTAACAAGGGCCGCCCCCTTTCCTCTCTCTCTCTCTCTCTCTGATCCCATGCCACTGTAAAGCTTTTCCCCTTAGCTTAATAGTAAAGTGTGTGTGTGAGAGTGAGAGAGAGTGTGCATGTGTGTGTGTGTGTGTGTGTGTGTGTGTGTGAGAGAGAGAGAGAGAGAGAGAGAGAGAGAGAGAGAGAGAGAGAGAGAGAGAGAAAGAGAATTTACATCAGAATTGTGGTACCTCCAGCAATACCTCTTGTGCTGCTCAGCTGACTGGGGAACAGGTGACAATGGTGAAATGTGGGCTAGACTTTAGTAAAATGTTGATCTTTCTCTGGAGCCCCCTCCTTCTACATGCTGCTCAGTGGAAGGTATGTTGTGGGACATGTAAGATTAGGCAATGGTCCAGAAGCAGCCAGTGGGAGGGGAGGACTACCGATTGCACACTTCTGAGCAAGAGATAGAAAAGGTGCATTTCTTGGAGACTATACATATTGACCAGAGAATGTGCAAATTGTCAAGAGGATGTACAAAATGCAGTTGAGATGTGTATATTCCCCAAGGCTACTGGAGATGATGCATAATGGCTGGAGAATGTACAGAGTTCAGTCAACACATGCACATTCCCCAAGGGGATTATGCATATTAGCTGGAGAATGTGCAAAATTCAGCCTAGTTATGAACATTTCCCAATGCCGGTTGGGGATTATGTATAATGGCTGGAGAATATACACAATTTAGCCAATATATGCACATTCCTGAAAGAAGTATTGAATTCTGTGAAGCCAATAATTTGTTTCTTGCAAACACATTTTTTGAGCAACAGAAAAGACGACTGTACATGTGGACATAACCAAATGGTCAATACAGGAATCAAATTGATTATATAATTGGTTGCAGAAGATGGAGAAGTTCCACACTTTCTGCAAAAACAAGACCAGGAGCAGACTGTGGTACAGATCATGAACTGGTCATATCTAAAATAAGAGTAAAGCTAAAGAAGAACAACAAAGCAATCATAATGCCAAAATACAATTTAAATAACATCCCAGAAAAATATAAAGATCAAATAAGGAACAGATTTCAGGCTTTAAACTTAGTTGATAGACAGCCAGAAGAACTATGGAGTGAAGTCAGAGATATGATCAGGGAAGAATGCAAAAAAGACAATACCTCTACTTAAAAAGAGAGAAAGACCTCAATGGATGACTGAAGAAACTCTTAAAATGGTTAGAGAGAGAAGGAAAGCAAAAGCAAAAGGAGACAGAAACACGGTCTAATACAGCGACTAGTACGTAGGGACAAAGAGAACCATTACAATAGTTAGTGTATAGAAATAGAAAAGGACAATGTCATGCCCGCCCGACCCTCAGGGTCCCGGGAACATGCATCAGGCTCAGACCCCCACCCTTAGGGAAATGAGACTGGAACCGAAAAGCTATTACTTCACCCTTGCCAAGGCTGTGTACGCTCACAACAACCCTGCAAGGTAGAAGGTAGGCTGCCACCACCCCTGTATACTGGTCCACTCAGAGCCAGGGGATCTCTGAGCCCAGAAGGTATATAAAACCAAGGTCCTAAAAGGCAAGAGTCACAGTTACACTCCTTGCCAGGCACCTCTGGTTTAACACTTAAAATCCAAGCTTTTAACTTCTAACCCTCTTTGGTAGTGAGTGACTGAGGTTGGGTCAAAACACTGAATTTAGAACCACCCCTTCTCTCAAATGAACACACCAGGTTAAATAGAAGTAGCTTTATTAAAATATATAAGTGCACATATCATATAGCAGCAAGTAATCCTTTAAGACCATTCACCCAACAGGGGTTTAGGTTCTTACAAGAGAATTCATACACACAACAAGAAAATAATAAACTAGCTCACCTAACTACTTACATACGAGGTAGTTGGTTGCGTGGCACCTCTCCTAAGAGAGATGGATGTTCAACATAAAGCAATGGAACCAGACATAGGTTGCCTTCCCATAAGCAACCCCAGGAACCATAAGGCAGAAAAGGTTTGGAACTCTGGTGCCAGTCAGCATAGGCAGAAAACAGAGAACAAAGGCTGTGGGTCCCTAGCCCTATACTTAAGGGAAAAAGATCCTAACGGTCCAAGATTAATTGACCAATCAGGAATTGACTGATGTAACTTTCTTCTCGATGTTTCTCACATTTTCGCGCCTTCAGGCCCCCCTCCCAACGGTGTTTTCCAACTGCATAGGCCAAGGATGACCTTGGGTGCCAGGCACTGGCTAATCAACAGAGATAAACAGGTGCAGCTTGTTAAGGCTTCTTCTAACCGTCTTCAGCTGGGAAAATGAAACTTAACTTTGCAAATTGGCAAGGCCTGTCCTTTCTAACTATAACCATCTCCCAGAGTCCCTTACTGGAACCAAAGTGTTGTCATCAGATTTCTAATAACTCATGACCATTACAGGTTCATGACACGCCCCTTTTTGGGAAGATGATGTCAGAACTCTGAATAGTTCTGCGTCATCGCCACAGCAACCAGGAATAAGGGAACAATCAAAAAAAAAAAAATTCCATCAACATTACAATACAGCATATAAAAAAGAGAAGAAAAAACAATTTAATACATTTTAAGCAAGTGAGCTACTTCTTGTCTTATGCCTTCTAATTAAGTTCAAAGTTACAACATAACAAACAATAAAGGAGAAAAAAAAAAGAAATAAGGGACCCCTAAAACACCCAAAAAAAAAAGAAAACTTTATTATAAAAAAAATAATAATAATAAAAAAAAAATAGAATAAAAAATGGGGTGATCCAAAACTGGTCCAAGTTCAAAAAAGGTCATAAGCCGTAAAATCTTTAAAAAGTCCATAAAACATGTTAAAAGCGTAAAAGAGTAAAACAAGGTCTAAAAACGGTCCAGAGGTCATCAGAGCCGGAAAATCAGTCCGTGGAATAGGCATGAAACAAATGTCAGTCAACGGGAACAGGTAACCGAGATAGGGCATCTTCAACAACCTCCATAGCAGGAGTGCAAGTCAAAACCAGGTATTTCCTAGAAAAATATTGCTTCATCATATTCACATGGTATACTTTAGGTTTCTTATGGGATTTAGGGTCAATTAGCAGATAGTTGGTGTCGCTCAACTGGGCCTTGACAATCAAAGGGCCTTCCCAGGCCACCGACAACTTATTGTCTACTTGGGCCTTTAGTACCAAAACTTCTGACCCCTCAACAAAATGTCTTTCTTTAGCGTGAGCATCATAATGGGCTTTCTGCTGTTGTTGAGCCTCCCCCAAATTCTCATGAGCGACAGCCAAAACATCTCTTAAAATATTCTGTAACTTCTGGAGGTAAGTTACTACCGACACAGGCATAGCTTCCAACCTTCCTTCCCACTCATTCTTGAGTAATGACAAAGGCCCCACCAGATCCCTTCCAAAAACTAGCTGGTTGGGGCTGTAGCCCAAGCTGGCAGAGGGAGTAGCCCTATAGGCGAACATCAGGAAAGGTAAAGCTACATCCCACTCTCTAGGATGTTCTAACACATATGCCCTTAACATTTTATTAATAGTGGCGTTCATTTTCTCACATAGCCCATTCGAGGAATGGTGACCAGCAGTCGTAATATGATGTTCCATACCAGCAAGTTCCCAAAGTTTTTTAGTTAACTTGGCCACAAAACTCGGCCCTCGGTCTGACAAAATAGTCTTGGGAAACCCCCAACGCGAAAATAACTCTAACAAAGTTTTAGCAATGACTGGGGCAGTGATGGAACTCAAAGGAATAGCTTCAGCAAATCTCGTGGCAAAGTCAATTACAGTCAAAATAAATCTTCTCCCAGTCTTAGTCGGATTAAAAGGGCCGATCACGTCCACAGCCACTTGAGCAAAAGGTTCTGCCACAATCTGGGATACTTGTAAGGGTGCCTTGGGGTGATCACGCGCATACCCAAGTTGTTGACAAATATCACAGGATTTTACATATTCTTTAACAGTCTTAGCCACTAAGGGCCAATAAAAATGCTGGGTAACAGAAAACAAAGTCCGTTTCACACCCAGGTGCCCCGCAGTCACAACATCATGGGCCAGCCGCAATACATCCAGGCGAAAAGGTTTTGGCACAACTAATTGTCTGACTGGTTGCCAGTCCGTAGAATTCCCCCCAGGTACATGTTCTCGATAAAGCAAGCCTTTGTCCCAATAAAATCTCACTTTCACAGTCTCTGATAAGGCAGGAGGGCTTCTCTCGGCTTCTTCTCTGCAGTTTTGCAAACTCTCATCCTTCAGTAAAGCTGCCTTAAAGGCTTGGGAGCTGGCTGCCGGTAATTTACATTCCTCCGTCTCCCCCACACTGGGTTGAAAGGAGTTTTTTCCCTGTTGTTCGGGCAGGGTCCCAGCCCTCCCAACGGCAGCCCTCTCTTCCTCGCCACCCAGAGGCCATTTCTCCCCACAGTCTTCCATAGGTTGTGACAAAGTTTGAGACCTGGTAAGAGCGTTTATTTTCGCTTCACGTACAGTCTCTTGACGGCTTAGGAACAACAAATCAACTCCTATTAAAACATCCCATAAATGGTCATCCGAATGAACTATAACTCTATGGCGTCCAGTCCAGCCTCGGTATGAAAGCACCACATCAGCTACAGGCACTTGCACTGTCTGCTGGCCATACGCTGTGACCGCCACTTGTAACTCTGGAACATATTGCTCCGGCTTAACCAGCCGTTCTGCAATACTGGTAATTTCTGAGCCTGAATCGATTCTTCCCTTGACCTTAATACAGTTTACATATATGGATTCAGAAAACTGCGTTTGAACCCATTCTTTACATTCCGATGAAAGGGGTCCTGGAGAGTCTTTCTCTGGAAACAAACTATTCTTTACTCCTCCCTCTCGATCCCCTGACACAGTCTGTACAACACTCACCGGCAGGGCTTTAACAACTGGTCCACGAGGAGCCTCAGGACGGTCTTGTGAATTTGGGGCAGAAAATACAAAATCCGATTCTGCTCCTTCATTCTCCTCGGCTGACGACCATGAAGAAAGTTCAGGAGGTTCCGCTCCAGGGGACGTTAAGTCTCTCACGCGTGCAACTGGAGCAACCTTTGGGTTCTTCCTTCCAGCAGGATTGGGCTTAGACAAGGTTTTAGAACAGGAATTAGCTTTATGTCCAATTTGCCCACATTTAAAACAAATTATTTCTCCACGGGGCTTCTCTTGCAATGCAGCCTCGGGCCGGGCGGAAGACACTTTGAAGTAGCCAGCAGGCCCCCCTTCCTCTTCCTTCGCCGGTTGCCCTGGTTTCTGCATACCTGCGGTCTCTCGCCTCGGCGGTTTCACAGGAACGTGCTCCGGTCTCCGAAACAAAGTATACTTTTCTCCAGCTCTGTTTTTAAACATACGATCTGCTAGCATGCCTGCTTCAGTCAGAGAACGGGGCTGCTGGTCTCTGACCAGAGCCATCAAATCTCGAGGGAGGCGTCTGTAAAACAGTTCTTTTGCAAACAGATCTAAAACCTCCTCTCGGGTTACAGCCTCGGCTGTGTCAGCCCAACGTTCCACATTTCTGCCCATCCGTGCAGCAAAGGCTGAGAAGCTTTCCCGAGACTTCTTCTGGTCTGTTTCCAAATGCCGAAAACAATCCTCTGAAGTTAGCGCAAAGTGAGACTTGGCTACAGCATAAAAGTAATCAAAATCATCGGCATACTCCAGTGGCAAGGAGTTCAACAGTTCTCTCAACTCGCCTTCAGCATTAATGCGTAAAGCACTCATCCAGTACTTTTTAGGCACACCTTGATCTATACAAGAGTGAGCAAAAACTTGGAAGAAGGTAAAAATGTCATCTGTCTCACGAAAAGTCGGAAAGGATTTTTTATGGAGGTCTGGTCTTCCTCCTCGCGGTTGTTGCATCTCACGAGCAAAGCTTTCCCTACTCCGGCGATCTTCCTCCATAGCCTTGAACTGCAGGGACAACAGCTTCATTTGCTTAGCCAGGTAGCGCTGCATGCTCCTAGGCAGCTCTTCCTCATCCAAATCTGATTCCTCCTCATCTTCGCTATCCTCAGTTTGCTTAGACACGAACTCCTTGTCATCCACAGAAGGCTGAGGTATAAACGACAGAGCAGCAGCGCCTTCTTCCAGCTGAACAAGCTGACTAGGCAACGCAGTGTCTGCCAGGAGCACATCCTCGGCTCCATTCTTTTGAGATCTGGTTTTTATCTTTTGCGACATTCTGCACTAACCTTACTACCCAAAGTAACAAACAATTGTGTCAGAAGTCTCTTTAAAATTTACAACTTGCTGCAATGCACTTATCTCACACAGCGTGTTCACTTAAGAGCAGGAATGGCTTCGATCCTCACCACTGCCAGCCATGTCATGCCCGCCCGACCCTCAGGGTCCCGGGAACATGCATCAGGCTCAGACCCCCACCCTTAGGGAAATGAGACTGGAACCGAAAAGCTATTACTTCACCCTTGCCAAGGCTGTGTACGCTCACAACAACCCTGCAAGGTAGAAGGTAGGCTGCCACCACCCCTGTATACTGGTCCACTCAGAGCCAGGGGATCTCTGAGCCCAGAAGGTATATAAAACCAAGGTCCTAAAAGGCAAGAGTCACAGTTACACTCCTTGCCAGGCACCTCTGGTTTAACACTTAAAATCCAAGCTTTTAACTTCTAACCCTCTTTGGTAGTGAGTGACTGAGGTTGGGTCAAAACACTGAATTTAGAACCACCCCTTCTCTCAAATGAACACACCAGGTTAAATAGAAGTAGCTTTATTAAAATATATAAGTGCACATATCATATAGCAGCAAGTAATCCTTTAAGACCATTCACCCAACAGGGGTTTAGGTTCTTACAAGAGAATTCATACACACAACAAGAAAATAATAAACTAGCTCACCTAACTACTTACATACGAGGTAGTTGGTTGCGTGGCACCTCTCCTAAGAGAGATGGATGTTCAACATAAAGCAATGGAACCAGACATAGGTTGCCTTCCCATAAGCAACCCCAGGAACCATAAGGCAGAAAAGGTTTGGAACTCTGGTGCCAGTCAGCATAGGCAGAAAACAGAGAACAAAGGCTGTGGGTCCCTAGCCCTATACTTAAGGGAAAAAGATCCTAACGGTCCAAGATTAATTGACCAATCAGGAATTGACTGATGTAACTTTCTTCTCGATGTTTCTCACATTTTCGCGCCTTCAGGCCCCCCTCCCAACGGTGTTTTCCAACTGCATAGGCCAAGGATGACCTTGGGTGCCAGGCACTGGCTAATCAACAGAGATAAACAGGTGCAGCTTGTTAAGGCTTCTTCTAACCGTCTTCAGCTGGGAAAATGAAACTTAACTTTGCAAATTGGCAAGGCCTGTCCTTTCTAACTATAACCATCTCCCAGAGTCCCTTACTGGAACCAAAGTGTTGTCATCAGATTTCTAATAACTCATGACCATTACAGGTTCATGACAGACAACACAAAGGGAAGAACAAGAGCCCTATTCCAAAAGATTAGAGAAATGAAAGGGAACTTTAAACCATGAGCAGGGATGTTGAATAATCAACAGGGGAACACACTGACTGACTGAGATGAAATAAAAGGAAGATGGAAGCAATACACTGAATATAAAAGAGATGCAAGGACGACAAATTCATTCACGGAGGAACTGTATGATGAAGAACCAGAAATTTTAGAATGTGAGGTAAAAGCTGCTCTTAAAATACTTGGAAGAAACAAATCACCAGGAACAGACGGTATACCAATAGAGTTGCTACAAGCCACTCAGAGTGAATCTGTCCACATTTTGACAAAATTTGTCAAGAAATATGGAAAACTAAACAATGGCCCACAGACTGAAAGTGTTCAATATATATCCCAATTCTAAAGAAAGGAGATTCCAGGGAATGCAGTAATTATCGAACAATTGCCTTAATATTCCATGCAAGTAGAGTAATGCTCAAGATTCTACAACAAAGGCTCTTACCATATATGGAGCGAGAAATGCCAGACGTCCAAGCTGGATTTAGAAAGGGAAGAGGCACCAAACATACGTTGGATAATGGAACGAAACAAGGAATTTCAGAAGAAAATCACCCTGTGCTTTATAGATTACAGTAAAGCCTTTGACTGTGTAGATCATGAAAAACTATGGAATGCTTTAAATTGAAATGGGGGTGCCACAGCATCTGACTGTCCTGATGCGCAACCTATACTCTGAACAAGAGGCTACTGTAAGGACAGAATATGGAGAAACCGACTGGTTTCCAATCAGAAAGGGTGTGAGACAGGGGTGTATTTTATCACCCTATTTATTTAATCTGTACGCAGAACATATCATACAGAAAGCGGGATTGGACCAAGATGAAGGAGGTGTGAAAACTGGAGAAATATCAATAATTTAAGATATGCAGGTGATACCATACTACTAGCAGAAATCAGTAATGATTTAAAACGAATGCTGATGAAAGTTAAAGAGGAGAGCACACAAGCAAGACTACAGCTGAATGTCAAAAAGACTGAAGTAATGACAACAGAAGATTTAAGTAACTTTAAAGTTGACAATGAGGACATTGAACTTGTCAAGGATTATCTATACCTCTGCACAGTCATTAACCAAAATGGAGACAATAGTCAAGAAATCAGAAGAAGGCTAGGACTGGGGAGGGCAGCTGTGAGAGAACTAGAAAAGGTCCTCAAATGCAAAGATGTATCACTGAACACTAAAGTCAGGATCATTCAGAACATGGTATTTCCGATCTTTGTGTATGGATGTGAAAGTTGGACAGTGAGAAAAGCTGATAAGAGAAAAATCCACTTATTTGAAATGTGGTGTTGGAGAAGAGCTTTGCGGATACCATGGACTGCAAAAAAGACAAATAATTGGGTGTTAGAACAAATTAAACCAGAACTATCACTAGAAGCTAAAATGATGAAACTGAGGTTATCATACTTGGGACGCATAATGAGAAGACATGATGCACTAGCAAAGACAATAATGCTGGGAAAAACAGAAGGGAGTAGAAAAAGAGGAAGGCCAAACGAGAGATGGATTGATGCCATAAAGGAAGCCACAGACCTGAACTTACAAGATCTGAACAGGGTGGTTCATGACAGATGCTCCTGAAAGTCATTGATTCATAGGGTCGCCATAAGTCGTAATTGACTTGAAGGCACATAACAACAACAATGCACATTCCTCAAAGTCTTTGGGGGATTATGCATAATAGCCAGAAAATGTGCCCAATTCCCTCTTCGTGGACGATTCATGTGCACATACTTCATGATCCTGGTGAATATGCACAATGGCCAGTTATTATGCAATTAACCATTCAGTTTACATCCCCCTAACATATTCTTATTTAAGTATCTTCTGCTGTTTATACAGAAACTCAGTACAAGCTGAGTTAATGGTAGAACAAACTTTCTGATGAGGCCTGGGAGCCTGCACAGGGTAGTAACCAGCATCTCCAGGAACTGATCTCCTGCGTCACAGCTGTTTCTCTTAAAAGGGCCACATGCTAGATATTAGTTTATAATAGGGATGGGTTTCACCCCCTGCCAATCCGATCAAATCCCCCTACCGTAGGGTTGCCATATTGCCCGGTTAGCCGGGTTTTACCCGGATTCTTTGCATGCCACCTGGCGCCTGGCTAGCCCCTTAGGTGGCCCGGATTCTCACCCTTAATTAAAAAAAAAATTAAGTTTCTAGGTGGTCCGGTTCTCGAGATACACAGAAAAATGTCAGCCCCCCGACTGTTAAATCTTTCTTTAAACAGTACTATAGCACTTTGTAGCTTTAACCCCACCCGTTCAGCATTGCAGCCAATCAGAGAAGCCAGGATTGTTTCAGTCTCATTGACCTGAGGCAGTGTCTAGAAAACAAAATGGTGGTCCCCCCCCCCCGTTTATCTGAAAATCTCATAAATTGGGTAAGTATATACATTTCAGTTTCTTTTCCTCTTGTGTGCAGGAGTCAGATCTTGGGCAGTGTTTTGAAAACCTTCCCAATACTTGCTTTTTGTAAAAGCAATGCTAATCCCATATGTTGCTTATCACTTGAGGTTGCATTTCTGTCCCTGTTTGAGTAGGCCCCACTGAATACACTGGGACTTGCTTCTGAATAAATAAACCTAGGATTGCACTATAAATATCTTTACAGTTTGTGTAAATAATAAATATATCTGATAGTCATGCTTATATAAATATTTCTTCATTTATCATATTTTTGGTTTTTGGTTAGGAATCCTGACTGGTTGTAAGGTGCTTAGTTTTCTGCCTTACTCATAGGAATCTTGTGGTTGGTATGGTATTACATTTAGGAAAGTGATACTGCCTTTTGTGTTGTTTTTTTCCTATTTGCATTTCACTTATCTTTACCCTCACTCCGTTACAGCCATAGAAGCAACAGCAGCATATGCAAGATAATTAACTCCCATTAGTGATAACAGCAAGAATTTATAATTATTATTTCAATTAAAACAAGAGGCTTATCAATACTTTGAAGAGGACCAGATATTTATTTTCTTTCTGAACCCAGGACTGGGTTTTTCCTGATGCCTGGGGGGGGGGAGCAGGAGAGTAGTTGATAAGACAGACATCCTGGCATTGGTAATCTAATTAGCAAGGTATGTGTGGGGTTGTTGCACACTTCCAGGCCCAGTTTCATTTTGAGTATGGAGGTGGAACCTGTGTAGATGCAGTTGATCAAAGGGAGAAGAAATTTTGAGTTAAGCAAAGCTCTGCTTTTATAAAACCTAAGAAACATACAGATACTTTGAATGTCTGAGTGCCTGCACCAGTGGAATACTGGAGGAACTTGTAAAACTTGCTGCAACAGTATTTAGAACTGAGCATGTGGTGTGAAAGACTCCTTTTCCTAACATTTTGGCTTTTTGTTTTTCTCCACCCACCACATCTCTGAAGTAGATCGTATATGTAATGGTTAACCATACTGCTGCCCTGACTTACTTTATGTTTGTTGCTATTTTGTGTTTTTATTATGTTTTTATATTGATTGTGTATTTTTATTGTTTTATTATATTTGTAAGCTGTGCTGAGCTCTGTTTTTAACAGCAGAAGGGCAGGATATAAATCCTCTTAATCAATCAATAAATACTCCATAGTGTTGGAAACTAGAGTCTAGGCATTTAAGGCTGAAAATGTTGCTTTAAAAAAAAAGATTTCTCACATCTTTCCCCAGTTTTTGGTGGTAATTCCTAGGCACAAAAACAAAACAACTGGACAATCCAAATATTAATATGCAAATAATATGCAAATAATTTACATAACATGCAAATTAGCCTGCCCGGATTTGTGGAACTGGAATATGGCAACCCTACCCTACCGCCTGGAATCATGGAAAAGGAGGAGGCAGGAGAGAAGGGGACCTCTCTGGCTCCAGGTGAAAGGATAGAGAGGCTGCCATGGCAAAAGCCTCCCTGAGCAGGGCTAGAATGCAGAGGAGAAACAGGAAGAGGAGGTGACTCACCGTGGGGCAAGTGACCCGCTGTAGGGTAGAGGGGACAAAAAAATCTGCTTAATTCTGACCGGGGGGGGGGTTGGAATTGAGTGGATATTCACCCATTACAGTCTGTTGCTTGCCCCACAGAGTGCCGCCTCCTCTTCCTGTTCGTCTTCCTTTTCCACTGTCTGGCCCTGCTGAGGAAGCTTTTGCTGGGGATGGTGCTCTGTCCTTCCACCCAGGGAGGGCCCCTTTTCTTCTGCCTCCTCCTTCTCCATGATGCCAAGGGTGACAGGGGCAGAGCAAATTGGTGGTGGTGGGAGCGAAATCCCATCCCTAGTTGATAATGCCTTTAGACACTGTTTTGTATATCTGGGGATCTATTGTCAGTTTTTCTTTGCACGCTGGAGAATGGAGGCTTCTCATTTACTCACTTTTAGTTTCTGATAGGACTTGTACATCTTATGGACTCCCACTGTCTCTAGTCCTTCCTGGTTCTCCCTGCATCTGCACAAGAAATGTTAGCAGGAATAAAGGAATTCTGGACTTGTGGTTTTTGAAAGAATGTGGCACATAAAGAGGCACATTTCCCTCTCTCAAACTACAAGTTCTAGAGTCTCCTATACAATCTGTCTGTTTTATCAGAAGACCCAGGCCAACAAGTTAACTTCTATTCTAATGCTGCTTCTGATTGGCTCCAGCAAATGTCAGAAGTTATGGATATTGCAGGGAAATATATTCAAATGTTATCTATAATCTATCCTTCAGGCCTTTTTTTGTCATGGTAATAGATTTGCAGCTTGGGCAGAGGATTCCACTCCCCCCCTCAATGCCCACGGCTTAGACTGTGAAGAATTTAAAGCAGCCTGACTCCTGTCACACAGCCTCAAAGAAATTAACATATGCAAATACATCATCTCCTAGGAAACATGGAAGCCCAACCTGTACTATACGCTATCTAAAAGTAAAGGTAGAGATAATCAGAGCTTGGAAAAGTTACTTTTTTGAACTACAACTCCCATCAGCCCTAGGCAACATGGCCACTGAATTAGGCTGATGGGAGCTGTAGTTCAAAAAAGTAACTTTTCCAAGCTCTGGAGATAATAGATGTAATATAAAAAAGGCTGATCTCAGCAGCAAGGCCTACATGTGGATACCACCAAAAGCACTATAGATGCTACTATTTGATAAGGAATTCTTAATAGAGAAGTTGCAAACTTTTGGGCAGAGTTTTTACAAGTGGAAGTGACTTTTCTCAATCTTGTTTGTAAGTAAATTTGAGGAAAGCACAACCCTGTTCATCTTGCTTAGTGAGCAGGGCTGTTCTTGCCTTGCTCTCATGAATCACCTAGGCCACCTCTCTCTTCGCCAATCTCAAGCGTCAAGAATTTACCTTTGTAATTTGCCACTTTGGCAAAAATGGCAGAAGGTGCTCCCAGAGCCCTGGGATAGAGTTAATGGCTGAGGATGGGATTGTGACTAGAAAGCCAATTAAAGGCTTTGTAGGGTCTTCTTCCCAGGAGAAATGAAGTTAGTAATTTCATATTCCACTGAGGATTCTGGAATTAGTAGGCCGAATCCCATCTCTGGTGAGGAAAGGGCTCACTGCCACAGCTTGCTGAACCCAATGGTAACTTCTTGCCTTTTGGAGCAAAGGCACGGGGAGCACAGAGGCATTTGCTCAATGTGAGAGCCTTTGAGCCTTTTGCAAGTGCTCATACAGAACACACACAAATGGGCAACCCTTTTTTGAATCAAAATATAGGATGCTTCATATTTGAATTGGTTGAAACAGATATCTGAATACAAGTCCAAAAATATCTTTAAAGAGTCAGAACCCAATCTTCCTCAGAGACCTCTAGGTATGGAGGCACACAAGACAACATCATAGGATGAGCTGTAAGCTAGGAGTCTGAATGAGAATTAATTCAGAAATCCTGATTGGACTGAGAAGAATTTGCCTGTCCATAGTTCTCATCCATAGGACTGAACTATTTCATTGGATGCCAGACCTCTCTCACACATTATTAGGCAGGGCCAAACCTCAGGGCTGAGGATGAATTCAGAAGCGGAAGTGGAATCCGGGAAGAACAGGATGAAGTAGCCCCTAATTCTGCCAGATACCTTGCTCCTGATTTCAACTTACTTTGTTTAAACAGCAGCAGCAGCAACAACAACATCAAAGCCCAAAATGTAGCAAAGGGCAGACTCACTGAACTGTTAGTAATGGCTAGTTTGGTACCCCTTGCTGAAGGATAACAAATCTGAAATAGTCATTTCAAGATAAATCCTCCATAAGGGCTAAAACAGCACATGCAAACATCATGGCAAGCCGGGTGGCAACACCACCTGCACACAGTGCTCCAAGAACTGCCACTGACAACATTCAAAACCAGCTGGAATGTTAATGTTTCAATTAGATCATCATAGGCGTACATTAAAATCCGAAAACACTACTTATTTATTCAAATGGCAGTACATGAAATTTTCTGTTTTAATATTTGTTTGTTGTTCAATAAGATACAATGAACTGTTGACTTACTTATTTAGAGCTTATTTATGCACGCCTTTGGTTGAGATGGTTTATTTTAAGCTTTGCAAAATAAATCTGAACTGAATACTTTCCCCCTCCCCACCCTTTGCACCCAGAATGTAGAGAGGACTGGAGTGCCATACGCTTGAACATATGCTGGCAAATAATAAACATCAGAACAAGGCTGGTGTGGTGAGTCTCATCCTCCCCAGGTGCTGCCTCCTATTGCTTTTTGTCACCCCCTGGTATCTCCTACTGTCTTCAGGATTTTTACTGTGTAGCCATTTCCACCGTATAGGTGTCATATGCATACAGTCCATAGTTGTTAGATGGACATAAATACAGGACAACATGGGGAAGGGCAGTGGTAGAGCATCTGCCTTGTATGCAGAAAGTCCTGGGTTCATTCCCCAGCATCTCCAGTTAGGGCTGGGAAAGACTCATGCCTGAAACCCTGCAGAGCTGCTGCCAGTCAGTGAAGACCAGTACTCTCAACCTTGGGCCCCCAGATGTTGTTGGACTACAACTCTCATCATCATTGGTAAGATGGCTGGAGATGACTGGAGTTGTAGTCCATCATCTGGGGACCCAAGGTTGAGGAACAGTGAAGTAGACAATACTGAACCACATAGACCAATGGGTCTGATTCAGTATAAGGCAGCTTCCTACATTCCTAACACATACAACAGGTGGTGTCTTGGTCGAAGAGCAAGTACCTGGACTAGCAGGTGAGACCATACTGATGTGAGCATCTATTCAATGTGAACTTGAACCTGAGTTCCAGGATCTTCATCATATTTTGGTATTTCATGCCCCCTCACATCCAGTCTGAAGGCACATCCCTAGCAAATAAATGTTCATTGGCTGGCTTTCTTTTAAAAGATGATTAGTGACTAAGATTTGAAAATAAAACTTCAACAGTAATTTGTTTTTTTTTTTAGCTTTGGGGCTCAAGATGGGGCTATAGTTTTAAAATGAGAAGTAATGTTTTCCTGTACTGCTTTTGCATGTGTGCCTTTCTACATCTCGCTTCTACTCCTTTTGTATTGTTCGTTTTCTACTGCTATCAAAGAAAGTTGTAGGTCGATCTGGCCACACTTCTTTTGGAGTGGGCAATCAGCAACGGATATGGCATTGGGCTCAAGAGGAAGAAAAGACTACAAAATTGGCATACTTTCTGTTGAAGCATTTTTATATGAACTGAATATGAACTAATACAAAAGGAGCAAGTTGTATTTTGAAATGAAAGAACAGGGTCATTTTTAGGTTGCTTCTAATACCAGCCTTCTCACATCTCGGGATCAGGGAGAAATTTACAGTTCCCAAAACAATATGCGAAATGAATGCAACAATCCTTTGAAATTTACACTGCTCCAAATTTTGCAGTGCAAAATGTGTGTGAGTCTCTGCATGCATAGGCACTAACATCCATAAAGCTAGATATGATGATGTGATAATAATAGGCTGCTTCTAATGTTGTACAAAAGCACATGTGACTGTTTAGTAAATGTGGATTTGTTTTCCTGGTAGACAGAATTGCTTAGCCAGACTGGCTGCTGCCAGTACATTTGCACTGCATAGACCTCCCTGCCATTTCACCACTTCTCCCTGTCCTAGTAAGCAACAGTGACCCACCTGCCAAAAGGCCTGCATAGAGGCTCCACCCCCATCTGGTGAGCTGCTTCTACTGGTAGCATTCTTAATCACCATGCTTAAAATCATCCTGCTAAAAGGGAATGCTGATATACCTGTAAGAAATAGTACATGGGATGGCACAACACAAGAAACAATTCATGCGTTATGAAAATAAATGTTTAATCACAAAGCGTATATACTTGATCAAATGCATGATCAAAACCATCAGGGATTTCCCCCTATTTGAATATCAGGAATTTGGATGTGGGGTCCAGTGTGGAAAATGAGCTTGATGACCAATGTTGTATAAATTTTGGGCAGGTTTGGTAGCCAAAGTCAATTAGTGTGAACAGGATGCTGGACTAGACAGGCCATTGGTCTGATCCAGCAGGCTTTTATTTGCTTCTAAACTACCTGGGAGGGCAAATGAGGAGAAGTTGGTTGTGGTGGACCGCCTCCTGTGTCCATGGGGAGGTTCATAGGTGGAGAAGGAGGCCCACTATCAGAAGCTTCCTTGTTGCAGTAGTGGAAAGCTGTGTAGCCGTCACGCTACCAACAGTGCTGCAATGGTGGTAGGAAAAGAAAAGGAGTGCTGGTGGCATATCCGGAATAAATTGGGAGAGGATTTGCATTTGCAGGATCCAAAGTCCTGGCATTCCCTTAGTATTAATAAAGGAGAAAAAGCTATGACAGCCCTTGAGCTGGTGTAGATATTTTCCTCCCACTGAAAACCAATAGAAGGCCTTTGTTATTGCTGTTGTTTTTAAAATAAAATGGAGGAGGAAGAGGAAAAATCCACCCCTCCACTTTTGAGGCATGAGCCTGACAGGGCTTAGGATGTGGTGGTTCCTCAGTCATGAACTTCTCCCACTCTGCATAGGATTACTGGGTAAGTATATTGATAAGGGAATGGGGGCATTGTTTAATTTCTATCAAAACATGAAGGAACCAGTGTCTATGTGGAAGAGTCAAACTGTTCTCTAAGCGCTGGTCCTTATGGGAGGGGGCAGGCTGCAGTTATTCAGTAGCACAAAAAGTATGATCAGCACATGCTTAGGAATGCTTCAGTCATGTTCTCCAGGAAAACGCCAAGCTGGCAACAGATATGTGGCTGAAAGAGATATGTGCGTTCCCAAAGGCCTGTTGCATAAGAACATAAGAACATAAGAAGAGCCTGCTGGATCAGGCCAGTGGCCCATCTAGTCCAGCATCCTGTTCTCACAGTGGCCAACCAGGTGCCTGGGGGAAGCCCGCAAGCAGGACCCGAGTGCAAGAACACTCTCCCCTCCTGAGGCTTCCGGCAACTGGTTTTCAGAAGCATGCTGCCTCTGACTAGGGTGGCAGAGCACAGCCATCATGGCTAGTAGCCATTGATAGCCCTGTCCTCCATGAATTTGTCTAATCTTCTTTTAAAGCCGTTCAAGCTGGTGGCCATTACTGCATCTTGTGGGAGCAAATTCCATAGTTTAACTATGCGCTGAGTAAAGAAGTACTTCCTTTTGTCTGTCCTGAATCTTCCAACATTCAGCTTCTTTGAATGTTCACAAGTTCTAGTATTATGAGAGAGGGAGAAGAACTTTTCTCTATCCACTTTCTCAATGCCATGCATAATTTTATACACTTCTATCATGTCTCCTCTGACCCGCCTTTTCTCTAAACTAAAAAGCCCCAAATGCTGCAACCTTTCCTCGTAAGGGAGTCGCTCCATCCCCTTGATCATTCTGGTTGCCCTCTTCTGAACCTTTTCCAACTCTATAATATCCTTTTTGAGATGAGGCGACCAGAACTGTACACAGTATTCCAAATGCGGCCGCACCATAGATTTATACAACGGCATTATGATATCGGCTGTTTTATTTTCAATACCTTTCCTAATTATCGCTAGCATGGAATTTGCCTTTTTCACAGCTGCCGCACACTGGGTCGACATTTTCATCGTGCTGTCCACTACAACCCCGAGGTCTCTCTCCTGGTCGGTCACCGCCAGTTCAGACCCCATGAGCGTATATGTGAAATTCAGAGTTTTTGCTCCAGTATGCATAATTTTACACTTGTTTATATTGAATTGCATTTGCCATTTTTCTGCCCATTCACTCAGTTTGGAGAGGTCTTTTTGGAGCTCTTCGCAATCCCTTTTTGTTTTAACAACCCTGAACAATTTAGTGTCGTCAGCAAACTTGGCCACTTCACTGCTCACTCCTAATTATAGGTCATTAATGAACAAGTTGAAAAGTACAGGTCCCAATACCGATCCTTGAGGGACTCCACTTTCTACAGCCCTCCATTGGGAGAACTGTCTGTTTATTCCTACTCTCTGCTTTCTGCTTCTTAACCAATTTCTTATCCACAAGAGGACCTTTTCTCTTATTCCATGACTGCTAAGCTTCCTCAGAAGCCTTTGGTGAGGTACCTTGTCAAACGCTTTTTGAAAGTCTAAGTACACTATGTCCACTGGATCACCTCTATCTATATGCTTGTTGACACTCTCAAAGAATTCTAGTAGGTTACTGAGACAGGACTTTCCCTTGCAGAAGCCATGCTGGCTCTGCTTCAGCAAGGCTTGTTCTTCTATGTGCTTAGTTAATCTAGCTTTAATCATACTTTCTACCAGTTTTCCAGGGACAGAAGTTAAGCTAACTGGCCTGTAATTTCCGGGATCCCCTCTGGATCCCTTTTTGAAGATTGGCGTTACATTTGCCACTTTCCAGTCCTCAGGCACGGAGGAGGACCCGAGGGACAAGTTACATATTTTAGTTAGCAGATCAGCAATTTCACCTTTGAGTTCTTTGAGAACTCTTGGGTGGATGCCATCCGGGCCCGGTGATTTGTCAGTTTTTATATTGTCCATTAAGCTTAGAACTTCCTCTCTCGTTACCACTATTTGTCTCAGTTCCTCAGAATCCCTTCCTGCAAATGTTAGTTCAGGTTCAGGGATCTGCCCTATATCTTCCACTGTGAAGACAGATGCAAAGAATTCATTTAGCTTCTCTGCAATCTCCTTAATTATGCAAATTATGCATAATAGGTGAGGAGATGAAGGAGATCAAAACTGTGCTAAGAAGTTCTGGAGAGCAGCAAGTTGGGCTGGCTTGAACACAGGTAGATAGCACAACAAAATGAGAAGTATAAATGCAGAGACCTTTGGCAGAGTGTTTTAGAAAACAGCATTGATGTCAGTCAGTCAATTAGGGGACTGCTGGGCCATGGCAGGCTTATTGATGCAGCAGCAGAGGAGGGTCTAGGCATGTGGATTAGTTGTTTAGTAAATTGAAAAGAGAAAAAGGTAAAGCAAAATATTGCTAATCCTCTGGTTACCACGTCACATTTCTAATCTCCAGAACTGAATTCACGTAGACCATCGTGACTCTTTGCACAAGGATTTCCTCATCCATTTCCATTGAAAGTGTTGCTCCATATGTGCCTTTCATTAATGAAAATGAATGGAAAGATCCTAAAAGCACAGAAGCTTTAGGGTACTTCCAGACTGTTGCTGTTTTGTGGGCGGGCAAATTCAGGTTGCAACATCAAAATGGATTCAGTGGTCTTGCAAAATAAACCTGCTTACCTCCCAGAAATCAGACTTTTTGCAGTAATGACAGTGATGGGCAAACACTGGAAAGTGTGGAATAACAATTGCTTGATGATGCATTATATATAAACTCCCTACAAACCATCGCAAACCACCTTAAATAAAACATTGTTTTATTGTTTCCCCACATGCTACTAAAAGTAAACAATGGTGGGTCTTTCAATCCATGGAGCACATCAGATGCATGTGTAATAAGAAGGGCTACCTAGACTGTGAGCATTTAGGGCAGAAATGGGGAACCTATGGCCTGCCAGATGCTGGACTACAAGTCCCTTCATATCTGACCATTAGCAATGATGGCTGGGATTGATGGGGAGTCCAACAGCACCCATTCCTGACTGAAGGCATATATGTACTGACCTTACAGAGAAGATGGCATAAATTAGAGGGCTGACCTGATCACTGAGGGTGGTGAATATTTCTTCCTGTATTACAGTGACTGAAACGTACTAGGGCAGGGCTGGCATTCTGTCTCTTGGCTTATTCAAGAATACATATCTACAGAGTAAAAGTCCAGTGATGAGCTCTTGCTTCCCATGGAAAACTATTTCTTATCAACTTACATGGCATTAGCCAGGTGCCTTCACTGTATTCTTTCCATCACTTGCTAAAACCTTTTCTGTTTAGGAAAGCCTAGGGTTGCCAGGTTCCTGGCCTGAGACTGATCCTGGAGGTCGGGCCTGGCAACCAAGAGGTCTTCTGTATCTTTAAAAGTTGTGCACGGGGAAGGGAGAATTCTACCTTGTGGTTTTTCTCATTACAGGATTGCAAGAACACCTGCACTTGGCTGACTTTCTCTTCTCCTAAAGATATGGGATCAGTCTCAGGCCAGGAACGTGGCAACCCTACTACCCAGTTATGTAAAGCTGACGTGCATTTTAATTTGTAATTTTAGTTTATAATGCATAATTTCAACTGTTAATTTTATTCATATTTTGATTATTTTAAAAAAATAACTGATTTTTACTGATGTATATTTTATATATTTTGTAAACCACTTGGAGGTTTTATTTACAATTAAGTGGTATATACATTTTGTAAAAAAATAAAAAATAACCATAGAGGCCAATGGACATTGCTACAGAAAGAATGCTGGAGCAATTTAACCATGTTAATTAATAAATATTCACAGATATTCTGGGCAACAACTTGCAGGCATGGCTTTAGGTAAGATCCAAATTCTTGAATCTGAAGCCCTAAAGCAAAGGCTGTTAGCACCCTTGTGGCGTACAGCAAAGTGTTTTCATTGGCCACACCTGGAGGGGCAACAGGTTGATCTGCCAATCAGTTGCAAAATCTGTCTGAAGTGAATTTTTTTTAAAAAAACACTCAAGCTGATCCACCAGGTTTTACAGTAAAAAGAGGCAGGGTTTCACTAGCATTTTGTGCACCCATTTTCAAAAAAGAAAGGTGGAGATACACTGGAACTGACAGAACAGTATGTATGTTTCTACCCATATTCACAAAAACACGTTTCAGTTCTTCTGCTGCCATAAGTCTTTGACCAGCTGATGTTCTCCTACTGCCAGTCTCCTTTATTAGCACAAGAGCCACTGCCACATTACATGTACCGTGGGGAGAGCAACAGTCTGCACATTTATTTAAAGCGTCCATCATGGTGTATGAAAAGTGTTGATGGTGCAGCAGTAGAAGTGGGAGGTTCAACTGTATTTATTTATTTATTTATTATTTCAATTTATATACCGCCCTTAGCAGAATAGCTCTCAGGGCGGTGAACAAACAAGATAAAATACAATATATCATAATAAAAATCATAAAAACATATACAAACAAACAACAAAAAACACTACAAAAACACAATATGACAAAAATTAAAAATACGGATTAAAAGATTAAAATGGTTAAGAAAATTAAAATGCCTGGGAGCATAAAAAGGTCTTTACCTGGCGCCGAAAAGATAAAAGTGTAGGCACCAGGCGTACCTCTTCGGGGAGGCTGTTCCACAACTCAGGGGCCACCACAGAAAAGGCCCTAGATCTAGTAACCACCCTCCGGGCTTCCCGATGGGTTGGTACCCGGAGGAGGGCCTTAGATTCTGAACGAAGTGAACGGGTAGGTTCGTATCGAGAGAGGCATTCCACAATGTATTGAGGTCCCACGCCGTGTAATGCTTTATAGGTAAGAACCAGCACCTTGAATCTCGCCCGGAAGCAAATAGGAAGCCAGTGCAGACGCGCCAAGACAGGTGTTATATGCGAAGACCGACTGGTCCTCATCAGTAGTCTGGCAGCTGCGTTCTGCACCAGCTGAAGCTTCCGAATAGTCTTCAGGGGCAGCCCTACGTAGAGCGCATTACAGTAATCCAATCTTGAAGTTACCAGAGTGTGAACAACGGAGGCGAGGTCGTCCCTGTCCAGATAGGGGCGTAGTTGGGCTACCAGACGAAGATGGTAAAACGCATTCCGTGCCACCGAGGCCACTTGGGCCTCGAGAGACAGGGAAGAGTCGAGAAGAACCCCCAAACTACGTACCTGTTCCTTCAGGGGGAGTGTAACCCCATCCAGAACAGGGTTAACATCCACCATCTGAGCAGGGAAGGCATTCACCAACAATGTCTCGGTCTTGTCTGGATTGAGTCTCAGTTTATTAGTTCTCATCCAGTCCATTATCGCGGTCAGGCAACGGTTCAGCACATCAACAGACTCACCTGAAGAAGATGAAAAGGAGAAATAGAGCTGCGTGTCATCAGCATACTGATGGCAACGCACTCCAAAACTCCTGATGACTGCACCCAGCGGCTGCATGTAGATGTTGAAAAGCATGGGGGACAAAACCGACCCCCATGTCTGTAGATAGACAGAGAGTAGTTGAGTGCAGTATAGGAACTCTCAGGACCCTGAATTCAGTGGATGAAACAAATTCCTTTGGCATTTAAATATTTAAAAGAGTGTGGCATTTAAAAGCCTCATCTGTCTTCACAGTGGAGGATATACAGCAGATCCCTGTGCCTGAATTAACTTTTGCAGGAAGGGAACCTGAGGAACAGAGGCAAATAGTGGTGATGAGAGATGACGTTCTAGGCTTAATAGACAAAATAAAAACTGACAAATCAGTGGGTCTGGATGGCATCCACCAGAAAGTTCTCAAAGAACTCAAACGTGAAATTGCTGATCTTCTAACAAAATATATAACTTGCTGAAGTGCCATAAATCCACAAGACAGTTGTATTTCAAGGAAGATTATGTTGGTGCATATTACTTGCTCCTTCCATGCCTAGGGATGCTTTTTGGGCCAGAATGCATATAATTGGCTAATGCCTAATGACTGGTTGTATTGCCATATAAGTGATGTTTGCAAAGTTCCCTATAGCATGCCCAGTTTAGCATATTTAGGGGCTTGAAGCCTTTTGTTGTTGTTATGTACCTCCAAGTCGACTGCGACTTATGGCAACCCTATGAATCAGCGACCTCCAAGAGCATCTGTCACAAACCACCCTGTTCATATCTTGTAAATTCAGGTCTGTGGCTTCCTTTATGGAATCAATCCATCTCTTGTTTGGCCTTCCTCTTTTTCTACTCCTGTTTTTCCCAGCATTATTGTCTTTGCTAGTGCATCATGTCTTCTCATGATGTGTCCAAAGTATGATAACCTCAGTTTCATCATTTTAGCTTCTAGTGATAGTTCTGGTTTAATTTGTTCTAACACCCAATTATTTGTCTTTTTCACGGTCCATGGTATGCGCAAAGCTCTCCTCCAACACCACATTTCAAATGAGTTGATTTTTCTCTTATCTGCTTTTTTCACTGTCCAACTTTCACATCCATACATAGAGATCGGAAATACCATAGTCTGAATGATCCTGACTTTAGTGTTCAGTGATACATCTTTGCATTTGAGGACCTTTTCTAGTTCTCTCACAGCTGCCCTCCCCAGTCCTAGCCTTCTTCTGATTTCTTGACTATTGTCTCCATTTTGGTTAATAACTGTGCCGAGGTATAGATAATCCTTGACAAGTTCAATGTCCTCATTGTCAACTTTAAAGTTACTTAAATCTTCTGTTGTCATTACTTCAATCTTTTCGACATTCAGCTGTAGTCTTGCTTTTAACTTTCATCAGCATTAGTTTTAAATCATTACTGGTTTCTGCTAGTAGTATGGTATCGTCTGCATATCTTACATTATTGATATTTCTCCAATTTTCACACCTGCTTCATCTTGGTCCAATCCCGCTTTCCGTATGATATGTTCTGCATACAGATTAAATAAATAGGGTGATAAAATACACCCCTGTCTCACACCCTTTCCGATTGGAAATCAATTGGTTTCTCCATATTCTGTCCTTACAGTAGCCTCTTGTCCAGAGTATAGGCTGAACATCAGGACAATCAGATGCTGTGGTACCCCCATTTCAATTTAAAGTATTCCATAGTTTTTCATGATCAGTCAAAGGCTTTACTGTAATCTATAAAGCACAGGGTGATTTTCTTCTGAAATTCCTTGCTTCGTTCCATTATCCAACGTATGTTTGTGATGTGATCCCTGGTGCCTCTTCCCTTTCTAATCCAGCTTGGATGTCTGGCATTTCTTGCTTCATATATGGTAAGAGCCTTTGTTGTAGAATCTTGAGCATTACTTTACTTGCATGAGATATTAAGGCAATAGTGCGATAATTACTGCATTCCCTGGAATCTCCTTTCTTTGGAATTGGGATGTATATGGAATGCTTCCAGTCTGTGAGCCATTGTTTTTATATTGTTAACTAGAGCTAGTAAGTAGCATGCCCTCCTTAAATTAGCTTTCTTGCAGTTCTCATAGCCCTAGGCTGTGAGCTGCAAGCTCAGCACTCAGCCTGAGAACCCATGCCGGGTATTATAAGTATGTTATGACTACAGCAGTGTGAGAGTTGGGAGAATAAGGTAAACCACTAGGGAGTATTTCTCTTTGATGTAGACCACTTGGTTCTTTCAGATACAAGCTCATCATCACGTGTTCTGCACCTGCTGTTTGGAAGTGGAGAGAATCACTAGTCAGCTACAGATCTTAGCTACTTCCCCATAAGATAACATAAACATGGTCACAATAACCTAAAAATAGCAGGTGTGGCTCATTAGCATCTAAGAGTATAAAAAGCCCTGAAAAACTGTCTCATAGTAGCACTCAGTGTAGACCCAAAAGTCTAGGACGGTGTGCTACGTACCAAAGCTCCTATAGGGGTCTGTTTGTTGTCATTCTCAAGGGTTTTCCGAAAGCAGAAGGAGCATAAGATTGACTGCTTTGCTTCCTGTATCTCTACAAGTTGAGTAGTAGTTAATAAACCTGTGACTTTTCACCCCATCTGGTTGTTATTGTATCCAAATCTGCAAAGAACCTTGCTCTTGGGCATTACAACTTGTTCCATAGATCTGCCTCTATATTTGAGGACTGGAAAGTGGCCAATGTAACAACATTATTTTAAAAGGGATCCAGGGTGATCCTGGGAGTTACAAGCCAGTTAGCTTAATGTCTGTCCCCCCCAAAAAGTGGTAGAATGTATTGTTAAAGTAAAAGAACCAAGCATATAGAAGAACAAGCCTTGCTGAAGCAGAACCAGCATGGCTTCTGCAAGGATAAGTCATGTTTCACTGACCCATTAGAATTCTTTGAGAGTGTCAACAAGCATATAGATAGAGGTGATCCAGGTGACATTGTGTACTTGGACTTTCAAAGCTTTTGACAAGGTACCTCACCAAAGACTCCTGAGTATTATTATTATTATTATTATTATTATTATTATTATTAAATTTGTATCCCGCCCTTCCTCCCAGCAGGAGCCCACGGCAGCAAACAAGGCACTAAAAATACTTTAAAACATTATAAAATACATTAAGACAAAACAGTGTTAAAAACATTTTTAAAAAAACTTTTAAAAAGGGTTAAAAACATTATTAAAAAACATATTAAGCAATTCTGACACAGACACAGACTGGGAGAGCTCTCAACTTAAAAGGCTTGCTGAAAAAGAAAAGTCTTCAAAAGGTGCTGCCACACTAAAGGTCCATTTCCTATATGGTGGAGAACGAACCTCCTGATAAGATGGTATCTGCAGGAGGCCCTCACCTGCAGAGCGCAGTGATCGACTGGGTACATAAAGGATAAGACATTTTTCAGGTATCCTTCTCCCGAGCTGTATAGGGCTTTGTATGCCAAAACTAGAACCTTGAAGTTGGCCCGGTAGCAAATGGGCAGCCAGTGCAATTATTTCAGTAGCAGGGTGACATGTTGGCGATACCCTGCTCCAGTGAGCAGTCTCGCCGCTGCATTTTGCACCAGCTGCAGCTTCCGGACCAACCTCAAGGGCAGCCCCACATAGAGCGCATTACAGTAATCCAGACTGGAGGTTACCAGTGCATGGACAACAGTGGTCAGGCTATCCCGGTCCAGAAACGGCCACAGCTGTCTCACCAGCTGAAGCTGGTAAAAGGCACTCCCAGCCACTGAGGTCACCTGGGCCTCTAGCGACAAAGATGGATCCAGGAGCACCCCCAGGCTACGGACCTGCTCTTTCAGAGGGAGTATGACCCCGTCCAAAGCAGGCAACTGACCAATTATCCAAACTCGGGAACCACCAACCCACAGTGCTTCTGTCTTGCTAGGATTCAGACTCAGTTTATTGGCCCTCATCCAGCCCACCACTGAGTCCAGGCAGCGGTCCAGGGCTTGCACGGCCTCTCCTGATTCAGATGTTACAGAGAAATAGAGCTGGGTATCATCAGCATACTGCTGACACCTTGCCCCAAAGCTCCTGTTGACTGCTCCCAAGGGCTTCGTATAGATGTTAAACAGCATGGGGGACAAGATGGTACCCTGCGGCACCCCACAGCACAGCTGCCAGGGGGCCGAAAGACAGTCACGCAATGCTATTCTCTGAGAACGACCCTGGAGATAGGATCGGAACCACTGTAAAACAGTGCCTCCAATACCCATCTCACCAAGTCGGCCCAGAAGGATACCATGGTCAATGGTATCAAAAGCCACTGAGAGATCAAGTAAGAGAAACAGGGTCGCACTCCCCCTGTCCTTCTCCCGATAAAGATCAGGGTGACCAAGGCCAATTCAGTCCCATAACCAGGCCTGAACCCAGACTGGGATGGGTCAAGATAATCTGTTTCATCCAAGAGTACTTGCAGTTGCTGTGCCAGAACCCTCTCAATCAACTTCCCTAAGAAGGGGGTATTTGCAACCGGTCGGTAGTTGTCACAAACCGATGGGTCCAGGGTGGGCTTTTTCAGGAGTGGTTGAATCACTGCCTCTTTCAAGGCAGCTGGAACCACTCCTTCCTGCAATCATGCATTGACCACTCCCTGGATCCACTTGGTCAGACCCCCTCGGCAAGCTTTAATAAGCCGAGAAGGGCAAGGGTTGAGAAGACATGTTGCTGGCAGCATCATCGCAAGAACCTTGTCCACAACATCAGGCCGCATCTACTGAAACTGTTCCCAAGAAATTGCAGCAGACGTAGCACTGGATACCTCATTGGGGACTACAGTATATGGGGCATCAAGACTGCTACGGAGGCGAGCAACTTTACCCTCAAAGTTCCTTGCAAACAATTCACAGTGGGCCTCCGAAGGGTCTAAAACTCCATTTCCTGGAGTTGATGTCAACAGACCCCTGACAATACGAAAAAGGTCCACTGGACAGCTACCTGAGGATGCGATGGAGGCAGAGAAGTGGGCCTTCTTTGCCGCCCTCACTGCCACACAGTAGGCATGGTTATGAAGTTTTACTCATTCCTGATCAGCCTCACAGGATGTCTTTTGCCACTTGCACTCTAGCCGTCATCCAGCCTGTTTCATTGCCCTTAGCTCACTGGTGTACCAAGGTGCAAGCCAGGCTCCACAGTGCCGGAAGAGGGTGCTCGGAAGCAACCGTGTCAAGAGCCCGACGCGCCTCGCTGTTCCACAGCGTGACAAGGGCTTCAATGGGTCATCTGCTCTATCTACTGGGAACTCCCCCAGGGCATTCAGGAATCCAGTGGATTCCATTAGTCTCTGGGGGCGGACCATCTTAATCTGTCCACCCCGCTGCAGGGAAGGATTGGAGCCATAAGTCTAAACTTCACCAGGAAGTGATCTGACCATGACAATGGGGTGACATCCACCCCCCCTATCTCCAGACCACCCCTTCCTCCATCTGGAAAAACCAAGTCGAGGGTGTGCCCTGCCCTATGTGTTGGGCCAGTAACAAGTTGAGACAGCCCCATGGTTGTCATGGAGGCCATGAAGTCCCGAGCCAGAACACTAGAGGCAGCCTCAGCATGGACATTGAAATCACCCAGTACTATCGTTCTAGGCTCCTCCAATGCCACAGCCGAGATGACCTCCACCAGCTCGGTCAGAGAAGCTGCCGGGCAGCAGGGTGGATGGTATACCAGCAGCAACCCTAGTTTACTGTCTCCTCGGCCCAACACCAGGTGCAGGCCCTCACAGCCAGCTCCAAGACAGAGTGGTTTCCTGGTGACAGAGATGGAAGTTCCGTAGACCACATCAACTCCTCCCCCCCCGTCCCTGCAGCCTGTGCTGGTGCTGCACCGAGTATCCAGGTGGGCAAAGTTGGGTTAGATCAAGTCCTCCAAGCTCACCCACCCAGGTCTCGGTAATGCACACCAAATCGGCACCTTCATCCACAATCAAGTCATGGATGAGAGTGGTCTTATTATGTACCGATCTGGCGTTAAACAACACCACACACAGGCCAGTGGGCACAGCAGATGAGCAACAAGGAACCCATCCATGAGAGAAGTGGTAGCAAGGAACAAGGCGCAGATAGCCTTGCCTTCACCTTCTCTGGTAATTCACCACCTCCCCATGGCTATATTTCCCTCTGCCTGTAATCACTGAAATGGAGGTGGCAGCACCCATGTTCCACCATACTAAGTCTCCTCCTAAATACCTAATATGTGCCCAACATGAGCCCACCAACAAAGCCTGCGGGAGCGAATTATCCCAGTAGGCCTCTGCAGGGATTGGGAATAGTCACACACATTCAAACTTACTCACACAGGGCCCATCTTCTCCCCCTCCTGTCTCACACCCAGGGAGGGCCAGCCTTCTGCCAGTTACAGACTCTCACTCTGAAGGCATCTGGCAACTTTCTCCTCTCATTCAGTTCACTGCACAGGCTCCCACCCTGTGCAGGAACGACGCATGCACCACACGCCCTCCCCACCACCAATCTCCTCTAGACTGGTTTAATACAAAACAAATTAAAACAACAACAACAAGAAAAAGTAATAGAAGGGGGTAGCGCCCTCACCCTCAGGACTCCCTAAGAGGAAAGGATGAAGCATTTGGGGCTTTTTAGTTTAGAGAAAAGGCAAGTAAAAAGTGACATGATAGAAATGTACAAAATTATGCATGGCATGGAGAAAGTGGATAGAGAAAAGATTTTCTCCCTTTTGAATAACACCAGAACTCATGGGACATCCAACGAAGCTGAATGTTGGAAGATTCAGGACAAACAAAAGAGTACTTCTTCACACAGTGCATAGTGAAGCTGTGAAATTCACTCCCACAAGAGGCAACTTGGATGGCTTTAAAAGAGGATTAGACAAATTCATGGAGGACAAGGCTATCAATGGCTACTCACCATGATGGCCATGCTCTGCCCTGGTGAGGGTGGTGTCATCCCCAAGATGCCTAATAGTAAGGTTCCTATAACATCATGGCTTCCATGCTCCTGCATTCTAGTTAGTCTCAAGAAAGGATTGTTCTGCTCTCTCCACTGAGATATACAAAGTCACACCCATTGGTCAAGTACAAGTTCAATGCTTGCCAGAGATTGCAACCTAGCAAGAGAATGCAGTCAGTCAATACATATGCAAATATAATATAGATATTAGAGGAGATTTTAAGGCTGATCTCTCTCTTCCCAACTTTGAAAACTCCTCTTCTGACTATACTTTTGTTATGGACAATTTAATCCTCATGGTGGTTTCCCTAAACAATGCTGTTACCTACTATTGCTCAACTAAACTGATAGTGCAGTCCTATGAACAGAATTCAGAAGTAAATTCCATAGTAGGTAGACCAAAAGGGAAACAAGAACAGGTCAACCCTTCTATTGTTGCGCTGGGTGTAGTTGTGTTGCTTAATTTCGTTTAAAAGCAGTACCACAGCAGCAGAGAGTAACAGCAGATGTTGAAATGCGAGTGTGCCAGCGTGTGCGTGCGTTTGCCTAAGAAAGCAGGTTTTTACCCTGCATCAGCATCACTGAGACTGGAGACTTGGTAAAATAAGAAAAGCTACTTTATTTATAGAAATACATAGCAGATAGAAAGGCATACCTAGTTCTAACTAACTAGCTAAGTTGGAGGCATAACTCCCAGGTGTGGGAGTCAGTCCCATGCTTGGAGAGAGAGCAAAGGGATGTCTCCTCTCTCCTGGACAGCCGGAGGACAAAGGAATGGAAAGGACGGAAGGAGGAGGGGCAGGTAAGCTTCCTTAAAGGCATCACAGTCTAGCGACAGAAGGAAGTCAGTCAGAGCATCACAGGTAAAAGGTAAACAAGCCTGTCCATCTGGAGGACCCTAGCTCTATCTTCCTTCTGGAGCACAAACAAAAGAACAAAACAGGAGTTGCTCTTGCCCCACTTCCAACATCTATAACTTGGTGTAAAAGCTTTGCAGTTAGAGTGCACTTTAATTAACAGTGCAATGCTATACATGTCTATTCAGGAGTAAGCTCCATAGCGTTATATGAGGTTTACTGCCATGTGAGTATTACATTGAAGCCTAAGATAACTTTACCACATTGGAGTTGCTAGGTAGCTCCACTCTATACTATTGCATGCAAATGTTGCTAGAATTGTATATGAACTCTCTAGGTCAGCCTTTCCCAATCTGTGTGCCTCCAGATGTTGTTGGACCACAACCCCCATCTTCCTGGCCATTGGCAATGCTGGCTGAGGCTGATGGGAGTTGTGGTCCAACAACATCTGGAGGCACAGTGGTTGGGAAAGGCTGCTCTAGGTGCTTAGGTCCACCCAAGTTCCTTCCTTCATTCTTGATTTTTTTTGCCAGCAATATAAGCCAGAGTCTGATAGAATAATGTGTTAATATTGTTCAGCCTTTCCAAATGTCAGTAGGAGACAACTGAAATGGGGGTGCTTTTGACACTTTTTAAAGAAATATCTAGAAGCAGAGATTACAATCTTGGGAAGCAAAACCCAACAAACTTTGTAAACATGCATGGGATCAGGCTGCATGTCTTCTTTGTCTAGAATTTCAAAAGAGAAAAGATGGTCTGTTGTGGTAATGGTTAAATTATTATAAGCAAGGTAACCAACCAAACAGATTTATTGAAAAATGGGCTTTATTTTTTATGTTTTGGAACAATAAGTATCAGGACAATGTACAACATTATGTTGCTTTTAATTTATTGTGATTATATAGGTGTAGTATATATATTATTGAAATATACAAGCTATGAATTAAAATTAAAAAATGGAACTTTTTTTACCATACACTCTCAGGACATTACAGAGAATTCTTCAAGACTCATCCTTGTCCTTCTTCTTACCATTATCATCAACATTTTATTCTGCTCTTCAGCCTAAAAAGGGTCCCAAAGCAGCTTACAAATATCAGTTACAAGGAACCTGCCGTGAGGTTCACAATCTTTGAGACATGACACAAAAATAAAAGGAACTGGGACGGAGTAGGAAACAAGCTCAGGCACTAAGTCTTAGAGAGACCTTAATGGCCACGGTCTCATTGGCTTCATTCATTCTCACATATACTGTTGCCACCTGAGCCACACACCTTTTGCTTACTGACTTCTCAAGGCTGCTGTTATTTTGCTCTCCAGCTTATCTGGATGCAATCCTGTTGTGGCTGTGTATTGGCTGTGTATTGGCCTAGGATACAACCTCATTCAGCTGGGGATCAATTATCTGACCCACCAGGAAAGCAGTAAGTTTATACTACCCATCCAGCAAATCTGTAAGGTGATGACCCCAGGTCAGCTGCTAGATTTCTTTGGTGCTCCAACATAGAATGCACACAAAGAAGGAATGGAGGACGTCAAATTACACTGCCACATGTACAGTGTATAGAGAGGCTAATGCCCATTGCCTACTAAGCATTGTTTTTATTTCTATCTTCATTTCTTGTGGTCTAGATTTATGGACCCCCCCCCTTCACAGGTGAAAACAGGGACATGTGACTTTGGGCTCATCTATGTGGGAGCATTTCTTTGTAGAAAATATACTGCATTTACCTTCATAATAGATTTGCACCATCTGCAATTGCTGCTCAATGTTAGCTGCCAATTGTTTTTTCCCATTCACACATGTAGGCATTCCTCTGGAGAGGATTAATCTCATTGTTTCCTTGTGGCCCCACCCTCTAATTATACTTCCCTCTGTTTACTAGGTGACCAAGCATGCTCAATCTGTTCTACCAGCTGCAGTAGGTTCCTTTTTAAAACAAAACAAAACAAAACAGAAGTGTGACTATCTGTGTTTTCCATAGTTGGTAGGATACAGCTGAAATACAAATCTTTGTTTGAGCAGTATTATGCTTTTGCACACAAGTTAGGGGAAAAAGAGAATAAAGGCACTGTTTACAGCAACGTAAAAAAGTAGAATGGAGGAGAGCAGCCAGAAGTTGCTTGTTAGCCAACAGGAAACAAAATGAAAGAAGGGAGGGGGACATAATGGGCATGGAGAGGAGAATGATTGACACACCCACTTAAAAGCATCAGAGCAAAGCATCTGCAAGCACTAGAGAAATGGAGTGGAGACTTTCCTCCCCACTTTTCATATTATCATGTAGATGAGCCCTATGTAAAACAAAGACTCTTATGGCACCTTGGTACATGGACATGGCAAATAGGGACCATTGGGACAGATGTATTCCAAGAAAAATATTACATTGCAGAATATTGAAATACAGAGCCAATACATATCCATCTTACCCCCAGGCATGTCAGATGTTCCTCATTTGAAGGGGCTTATTAAAAAATGGGATCAGAGTCCCATTGAACATAATGGATGCTCCTTATTTTTGCACGCAAGGTTTTGAAGTGTTCCTTATTTTTGAAACTTTGATCTGGTGACTTTCCTTATCCCTCCCACTCTTGCAAACAAGTCAGTTTTCAACTTCTGACCCTTTGGGTCCTATGATCTTTTCCTTTTATTTTCAATACTACTTAGAGGGAAGCCTGTGCTTTCCTCTTCTACTTCCCCTCGCCTTCCTGACACAGAGAAAACATATGCCACTTTTAATAAGCACATAGGAATGATATAAGCACTGCTGTTGCCATGGATTTGAGATAAATACATATTACAAGTTACCACCCATCTTAAGCATTGCTGGAGCTCATTTAAAAATGCTGATTGATTTGAGTAAGATATTTTTCATAATAGAGGGAAGATTTCTTTAAAATGGTATGGGCTTTTGGCCCAATCAAAACAGATGCTTAAAGTTCAGGTACCAAATAACGCAAAAATGCTGTTAACCAAACAGCTTGCAGTGACTTATTCTGACTATAGAGACTGGGGGAGGGGGGTGTTGCAGCTAAGATTCACCAGTGCCAATGATTAAGTTGTTAACTATCAATTTCTGTGGGATATAAATATTTCCCCCCAAAAGATTTGGGTGAATATTGATCTTGAGAAGGAAAGAAAAAACTATTTGGTGCCATTGTTTCTCCCTACTGCTGCTACTTCAGCAACATTTTTCCTCAAGGGGGTTGCTTCTTTGTCCTTTGAGGCTTAATCACATGGACAATCCTAGCCATTCTTGAATCATTTGGTGAAAAGGAGGTTTTCACAACATGCATAGCCGATCAGGATTGGCTATTTGATGACATCAGTGGGAACAAATTAGGGCATACTTTCTAGAATGGTCACAAGTATGATCCAAGCAATGTAATGGATGACATCACAATGTTACAAAGTCAATCAAATTTGACTACGTAAGGTAAATGAAGTCATATTAAATATGATTCTATGAAGCTGCCTTATACTGAGTCAATTCACAGGCCCATCTACCTCACATGGTATCCTTTATCTGGTTCTGAAGCAGAGATTTTCCTAGATCTTCTACCTAAGATTATTTTAACTAAAGGTATTGATGGTTGAACTGAGGACCCTGTGCAAACAAACAACATGATCTATCACTGACCTATGTCTTCTCTCCTAAGTGAGAGCAAGAGAAGCCAATGTAAATGAAAGGCAAATGTTATCATAGCGAGTCACCCAAAACCAGTCATTGTTTACACTCTTTGTAAATGTTCATAAGCCCTTTGAGTAATTTTAGAGATCATCTTATGTTCTGAGAATGTGAAAGAGCCAGAGCTTGAAGGATGTATACTTGTAGGCCTAGATTTAAAAATAAACCTGCCCTGTTCTGCAGTGAGAGAAGGAAAAACCCAACCAGCGTGTAAGACAAGGCAAGGTGCAGGCTGGACACGAGACAAAGCAGGGCAAGGTTGAGGCTGGATGCACAACAGGACTCTAAACTTGCTCTAGCAAGGAACAAGTAGAAACGGAGCCTTTGTATAATAGTAGCAGCTGGTGCAGCCTGATTGTTAGCACCACCTCTGCTGCAAACTGCTGCTTACCTTAAAGGGGCCCAGCTTCCTCTGGTAAACCCCTACTGTAATGGAGTGGAGAAGCCTCAGGTCCTCTTGGGTCTTCGACGGTGGAGTCCTCTGAGTCCAAGGGCAGTAGTGTCACATCCTAGGGCAGGGGAGGGGACTGGCCCTGCATGTTAATTTGACAGCAGGACTTCTGGAGCTTCCCTTCAGGTTAAGAGTCCTCACCGCCCGATGAAGAGGACTCTGACATCTGGTCCCTGACAAAACGCACAACAATGCTGAGACTGGTTATCTAGCAAGAAGGCAGCTTTGCATATTAGTCTCTACTGTGTTCTTTAGTGAAATTCATCTCACCCTGACCCAATGATAATTTTGGGGTGAGAGAATTCCACTTTGTCACAGATTTGTCCTTCCTGAAAACATTTCCCATTCATTTAAATGGAAGGGCCAAGGCTATTTGCTCAAAAGCAAGGGTAGGGAACCTAGGGCCCTCCAGCTGTGTAGTTCCATCAGTGCTGACTCCCATCACCCCAATCATTGGCCATCAGCCCCCTTTATCTCTGAACATGCTGACTGAGACTGATGGGAATTGAGAGTCCAACAACTTCTGGAAGGCTAACGTTTCCCCACCCCTGCTCAAAAAAAATATGTGCATGGATCTAGCTAACAGATTTAAATGAATGGGACGTTCTATGTATTCATCTGAGAGTATGGGGATTTCTGCTTTCTAAATTCTGAGGGCCAGTCATATTCACATGGTCAAATTCAGCTAATTTTTTTCCACGTGCATTTTGTCTCATGTATGCTATTATAAACATAAAGTACAATGTGAATATATTTTGTAGCAATCTTTTACTTTTTCTGTGATCATGCATGTTGGTGCAAAAGTACACATGTGTACCACTCACATCTATGAAGGTTTCTACATATCAGCAGCATCCAGGGACATCACTGGAGGTTTTGCGGTGAAAATGCATGTGCGTGATCTGATATTGAACAGGGATTAACATGGTCTTCATATTCTGTATTTTCCAGCTTGTAGACTTGGACCAATACATATTTAACAAATCACCAAACACAAAGGGGCATGATTGTTGAGGTTAGAAATCATTGGGGGGGGGCATTGTTCAGAGATCTAAAGGCTGGGGGAGGGGTAGAGCACTCTGGATTAAAAAATGGATTTGATAGGTTAAGAAGTCATAGAACTTTGACAAAGCATAACTTTACTAATACAAATAAGCTCTCTGAGCTACATTTGAATTCAGATCACACCACACCTGGTAAGAATTAGTCTAGCACAGCATCATCAATCATAGTGTGGTTGTCAGTTTTGACATCCTTTAAGTCTATGTTGTGTGCTTAATGACTACATTACAGAAAATGTAAACAGACACCAAACATACAGGTATGCCCTATTTTTTTATCCCTTCTAGATTTTTTTTTTTTAAATTCTCATGGGACAAAAAGAGCTATGTAAGCTGTGCAGAAATGTTCACTACCACAAATAGCATGAGAGTGATGTTTCAAACTGAATTGTATAAAAAATAAATTTCTCAGTTTGGGGGGATTCAAATGTAGGGCTACTGATATATATGCATGTACAATTCACCTTTA
This sequence comes from Rhineura floridana, assembly GCF_030035675.1. Lineage (NCBI taxonomy): Eukaryota > Metazoa > Chordata > Lepidosauria > Squamata > Rhineuridae > Rhineura > Rhineura floridana. Next base: position 56,855,049 of record NC_084484.1, on the reverse strand, counting down.
CGGGGTTCTTTACACACACACACACACACACACACACACACACACACACACACACACACACACACACACACACACACACACACACCTTATTAAAACAGTGATGAAACACATATAAACTGCATTATATTCACATTATTTCTTTATTCTTAGCTGTGATAACATGACCACTGTGTAGAACCAAGGATTCAGCGGTCAGTGGCAAGCATGGTTCATGTCCTTCATCAAACATTAGTGAGGAAGAAAATGTGGAAGAAGTGTTTGAATGTATAAGATAGAAATAATGCTGCTACTACTACCCCCTGCCCAAATACTAAGAGAGTGGCTATAGTCTCTGTTGATTCCCCCCACCCCATATTTGTATGCAGGTTTAAATACAGAGATCCTACATTATATTTGCACAAAAATGTATGGCATGATTGTGTCTCTGGGGTTATGTAAGAGAAATATGGACACCCTTAGCCATTTCTTCAGAGGAATGTTGGCCATCTTAGCAAGTGTTTGCTTTCAGGCTCAGCAAACATAAAGCTGGGGCTGGGAGAACATGTTCAGGAGAAAGTCTGTAAAATTCCAGTGTAAGGAGTCAGTTGCACATGAGAGGAGGGGAAAGCAATAGGTATGGCATACAGGCGACATCTTGAAGTTACCTATCTATGCTACCATCCACACTTTTGAAACAATTCGAAGAGCAGTTTGATTGAGATGGTTCAAGAATTTTGCAAATTTTATTTTAAACTAATATTTCATTAAATACTAAGTACTATTAAAAACCCACTGCTGCCTGTGCTGATCAAATGTAAACAAAGAACTATGCCACACCTTGCAAAGAGATATACAGTCACTGTATATGATTTTCAGTTCCAATGCAAACTTTATAGTAGGGTTGCTTGTAACATAGTTATATTAGTCATGTAAATAATAATAACACATTTTATAGAATATTTCAGAACAGAAATTGATTTAAATTATCTCAGTAATGTTTACAATAGCTCTGTAAAGTAGGTTAGTATTATTATCACTACAGATCGAGTGGGGAAGAAGCTAATGCTGGAAATGTGACTTCCCTAACACCACAATCCTATACATATTTACTCAGAAGTAATTCCTATTGAATTCAACAGGGCTTACTCCCAGGAAAGTGGGTGTAGGATTACCGTCTAAGGCCACCTACCGAGCTAGTGAATAGCTGTCTTTTGTGAAGTGATTTAAAAAACACTTTTTAAATGGGTGCTGTACAGTTTATAAATGGGTGGGTACCTTTTTCGTTTTTTTAATTCAAATCCTCTTTTCAGTTAATATGCATCACAAACTTTGACAAGGTTTCAAGTTAGAAAAACCCTCTCCCTAAATGTAACATTAATATCAGTGGGACTTACTTTCAGATCATATATTTATGATCAGGATGGAAGGTTTTTAATTTCAGGTCTTTGATTTGCAATATTTCAGTGCCTTCTGAAATGCTATTACTTGTAAAAACCATAGTTACCCATCTCTTTTTATAAAAACAGTTCTGAATATGGTAAAAAACAAAAACAAATCACATCATTTTTTAAACACACACACACAAATGTTATATATACACTGGTCTGCTTTACAAAGAATAAAGCAGGAGGGGCAGCTCAATGGAGGATATCTTGCAATGAGGCTTTTATTTTCCAAAGAATCAATGGCATAAACCTGGACATGTTATGGAAATGTGTGTCTGTGTGTGTTCAATTTACATCAAAGAGAAGAATCAGTGTTGTTTGATAAAACTATTTTCATACATATTTTGCCTGGTTCAGGCAAGCATTTACATGACTTCCCTAGAGCATCAATTCCCACAATGCCACAGCTCTAGGAATGAAACATAATTAATAAGTTTTACATTTGAAATGTGTAATCTTACATTTTAAAATAGATTTATTTTGGATCAAGCATAGTCTTCAGTGTGAGGAATATGCAAAGGTTTCTCTCCACCCCTCCACATCTTTCATTCTGCATATTGCCATTCAAAATTCACTGCAGGAAACATAAACACATATAGGAAACCTTTAGTTATCTAATAGCCTGATTCTAAAATAATTTCCATTTTGGGATGGCTTTACCTTTAGAAAGCCACATCCATTGCCAGATAGACTTCTGCCTTTCCAGTAACTCTCTCCCTATGACAACACTTGCCAAGAATCCCAGAGGGGGAAAATGTGCAAATTTAGATTGAAAGAACATTGTATATTAGGCATCGCAAGTTCAAGAGAAAAACTTTACATGGGAAGAGGGGAAAAGATAATCTTTTCTTGTGATCTGTAAGCATACAATTTTAACGGCTGCTCTCTCTCTTTCTCTTTTTAAAAAAGCTCCCAATGCTGACTCCTTTCAAGACAAAGTTTCAGCCGCCTCTGCCTGAATCCCTAATATAACTGACTGCCTTTCATAGAGTGCTAATAAAGGGTTACACTGGCTTTAATGAAAATGTACTAGGTTCACATAATTCAGTAGCTAATTAAAAGCACGGCTGAAAGCCGGGAGCACAGATATTGTTTATATTGATAGCTATTGTATTACTTCGGTATATAATACGAGCCTCTTCAGCTGACTGATGCCCAAAGGAGAAACTAACAAATCGCTCAGCTGGTGGTTGACATTGGTCCTGAAGAAAGCTAGCAAGGAACACTCTGCCGCCTTTTCAGAGCCTGAACACCAGCTGTCACCCAGCTATGGGTGCTGAAAAGCCGCTGTCACTTCATCCAAGGGGATTTACTTGGTCAGAAGGGAAAATTTAAATACAAAGCATGCAGCTAAGAAGCTACTGAAAAGGATTATGAGTGCACAGGAGCACATGTGTATAAGACACTAATACATTTTTAGGAAATTTCAGATTCCCCCAAAGCCTGGATTAATGCCAGAGGCAGGGTGGTACACGTATGCAAGGACCTTTCACCATTCCATATTATCTCCCAGCTATTCAGTGTTAGAGGTCTCTCAGTATGCCATTTAATGGGGGGGGGAATATCCCACCCGCTCACTGCCTACCACACCAGCATACTCCCACCACCCTTCAAAGTAACTGAGCAAGTCCATCCTGTCTCTTTGTAAATGAATATGATATGCATACCTGCCTGCATATACTCCCTTTCATTTGCTTACTGCCTGTGGTTGGTTTAGTTGTGTTACTTGATGTTGGCCAAAGGCAACCTGCACACGTACTCTGAAGCCCCCTCTTAAAATAGTGGTAAAAATAACTGTAGCACAAAATAAGATGGGTGTCTTGATTGTGTTCAGCAAATGGCATGCAAGCATTAATGGCGACGACAGAGAAGAGAGGTGCATTTTATTATTTGAGCTCTGAGCCAAATATGTGGGGAAATGGTGGCTTTGACTGTACCAATGCTGGCATTCATAAACAAAATAGAATTGCATAGGTACCTGCAGAACTAATGGAAAGCAATCAAGCATTGTACCATACAGACTTTGGGAAGGCAAGTTGATATTTTTTCTTTCTTTCTTCCAAACTGGAGGGAAAAAAATGCCTTTAACAAGTTGTGTATTTAGCCAGCTGGGCAAGGCAGTCGGTTTCAGCTCAACCCATGTCACTTTGCCTGGGGTGAGATACTGTTCTTTCCTCTGTGAATAGAGCTTCTGGCTTGGCCTGCTGGCTGCAGGAAACTAAATAGAGGACAAAGCTCCCAAGCTGTTTAGAGGGAGGAACGGAGAATGGAGACCATAGTGCAAGATGTGAAATACAAATACAGGGCCCTGCAGGGAGACTCATCCGAGATGTTATTGCGGTGGGCCTGAGCCTGCAGTCTTGATGTTGCCTCCAACATAGACAGAGTTAATAAAGCCAGAGGTGTGTGGGCATGAAGGATGGGCACTGCAAGAGACACACACTGACTTCGACATTGGCCATGACATGATGATGGTGATGACAACGACAGCAATAATGAAAATAACCAACAAAATAAAAAAGTAAAATGACTGTGTGGGTTTTTGGGGGGATGGGTGGGTGGAGGATGGAAAGCAGGCAAATTCCTATTAACAAGTCCATGAGGACATTAACGACATGTGTGGCACAAAGCCTTGAGATTTAACAAAAGTGCACACAGCTCAATGCAGCTGCCTTTAGAGGTCAGTAGAACATCACTGCAGTATTTACACATTTTCCGTGAAGGATTAGAAGTTAGTCTTAAAACCTTTATAGAGATACACAGAGGCACACACAAAATCTCTCTCTCTCTCCACACACACACACGCACACGCACACATGTAAATCATTCCAGAAGATGCTGGTGCTGTATTACCATTATCTAAATTTCTTCACATAGACTACCGTGTATCTGCCCCGGCAAAGGTGATTAGTGGAGCAGCTTGATTCTGACACATCCTTTATGCCAGTCCCAAGCTGCCTTGCACAGCCACCTTATTCACTCTGGAGACAGGCCTGAAGCAAGATTGTAACACAACATATGCAAATGAGATGAGCCTTACACCACTTAAAATGAGATGGCTATAACATGTAACAGCTTAATGTGCCTAGAGACGTGATTGATGCCCTTTCCCCAAATCTAAAGAGCTTTGGGTTTGGCTTGAGACACTCTTTCAAACTAAATATGTTTATTTCTTTTTAACACCATCTTCCTAGCAATGCATTTTCATTTTTTCTTTAATCCTACGTGTTGTGTGTATCTTCCTGTGCAAAATAGCCATATAATAGAGTTAGTGCATGTACAAGCTGGAAAAATAATGTGGAAGGCATAAAATTACTTTCTTAAAACAGTTAAATAATTAATAATAATAATAACAACAGCAACAATGACTACTACACTATTCCACTGTTGTTATTGTTATCATCTAGTGATCAACAACAATGATTAAATCACAGCACACCTTATTTTCAATTGAAACATACTATTTGAAATCTAACATGGCATCACCCATTGATATGTTCTAGTTCCAAGGAGACTATCCTGCTCTTAGCTTTCATTCCCAACACAGTGTTGCAGAACTAGTACCGAGTCCAAATGCTGAAGGGACGAGGGTGATTTGAGATGAAGAGTGCCTTGCAAAAAATTAAAAAATGGGGTGGAGGATCCTATATAACCAAATGTTGCCCAATCTAGCTGCCTGTATACTGCTAATCAGTATTCATTTCCTGTCCTTAAAGTAAACAGAAAACAGATTTCTCAATTTCCCTTAAAATCAATCTTCCACTGTATGTTAGTTGCTTTCTCCCAATTAGTATTCTAAATTCATTTATTTTTTGTCATAAATTAGATTTTTTAAAAACATACCTTGGCACAGCTTTTCATTCAGTACTTATATGTAATGTGACAGACCTAACGTCATGTAGCTTAGTGGGAATTAACAAAAAAAAAGTAACTTGTTAATGAATTGAGATGAATTGGAGGGAAAAAGGCATATTAATTATTGTTTGCCTCGTAGGTTAAGCTTTGGCTCTTCACCTCAGTGGCCCAGAGAACATTTCTTGCCTTTGGCCATGTCGAAGGGGCTCATTAAAACATCTCCAGGGAGGAGACAGAAATTGTTAGTGAAAAGCGTTGGTCAGTGCCTCAGCTAGAGGAACTCAGCAGGGGAAAGAATCCCTGATCTTGGAGAACTAACAAGACTGTGTATATTACACCTGTAATCAAACTGCTTAGAAAATGCCAAGAGACCAAAGTGTTCTATTTTTTGACTGGAAGAGTCATCTGAAGATGCTGAAACCAATCTATGATTGATATGCACATATAATTACAAGCTTCTAGATAGCATACAATATTGTGGCCATAAATAAAGAATAAAATAAGGCACTGGATAAGATAATACAGGTGACTGTTAAATACATCTTTTACTGTGTTTGCTAACCAATACAAAGAGAGAGAGATGATGCAGTGGTTAGATGGCTGGGCATGCGTGTAAGAAGGCTCACTAACTTATCACACTCACTGCAGTAGCTTTGGACACGTTCATAACCCTAAGTCAGAGGCTGATGCGAGTTTATATGCTACTGTAAGCAATTTGGAGGCAGGGTGTTATGTACATGTGATAAAAGAAGGGCTGTATTTAGAGAGGCTAGAGCAAGGTTAGCCAAGGTTGTCGCAGACTATGTTGGCTGGGGCTGATGGGAGCTGTAGTCTACAACACTTGGAGGACATCACATTGGCTAACCCTGGACTAGAGATTACATCACATCTTGTTCCTACAGATGTGTGTAGCTGCAGGAATTTAGAAAGTGATTTGTTTGTTTCAATGTATCCACAATGGCATGCTATGTAAGGCAAATCTGTCCTGTTAAAATATTTTGCATATAGAGTAGTGCTGATAAACAGCTAGCTCTGTGGTACCTGAGTTGGCTTCTGTTGAAACTATTGGGTGAGAACTGGCAGAATATATTGCATGGCAATGGTCCCAGGTCCAATTCTTGGCATCTATAGTTATAGGATCTCAGTTTTTTGGTGCACCCAAGTAACAGTTTTGCACATGATAACACCAGATCTCCCCGCTCCGCACTGTACTTACCGGCTGCGGGGCGAGATTTGCGGCCTGGGTGAAGCCCTAGCCGCCATTTAGAGGAAGGGCAGGCGTGCCAGGACTGGCATGACGTCATCAAGGCGTGCCGCGGGTGATGAGCAGCCGAGCCTATTTAAGCTCGCGCCAGCCCCTCGCCCTCCTCTTCTTCTTCGACGAGTGACGAGAGGACGACGAGGGACATAGCAGAGAGAGCTGCAGGACAGTTGGCGTTGGTTGGGCCTATTAGGCCTAATTGGTTACCCCCAAAGGGGGTTTTGGGAGCCCCAACAGCTGTGGGTGGTAGCACTGCGGTGTGGCTGTGACTGGGGCAGGCCTCGTAAAGGGGCCTGACCAGCGGGCCTTGTAGTGGGGCCTAGCAGCGGCACGTCCAATACCCCCTCCCACCTAGCAGTTGTGGAGGGGTTGATTGAGGCTTTTTATTAAGTAGCGCGACGTTAGTGCTGCTGGTGGTTAAAAGAAAGACACACAGCATACTAAAAGGAAGTTTAAAAATAAATGAGACTATACTGGATATACAAACAAAATTAAATATAGTCATGCTAATACACTGGTTAAAGACAGACTCATGCACATAAAGGGAAATTAAAAATAAATCAGAATAAAAGGGACGAACAAACAAAATTATATCTAATCCTTCTAGTTTAAGTTCCCTCTGAGCACTCCCCCCCCAACAGGTTCAGCTTAGCCCCCCCTGATGATATACACAGGTTGGTTCTTTATTATATTATTACAGGGTGGATGCATGATGTGATGGCAGAGCCCTTTCGTGAGGCTTATGACTTCTTGCTAGGCCCAGGCATAGGTACAACTTCTTGCTAGGCCCGGGCATGTAGGAGGTTTGAAGTACTTAATTATATGATTATTATACTACATACTAGTATATTGGTGGGGCCTAGTGAGCCTTTTTAGCCTTTGGGCCTTTCATAGTTATATGATAATAAGGGCGGAGATAACAGTTTGCTAGAAAATGTCTAAATCGCTGTATCTTAAGTGAGCGGTCCATTTGCATTCCAAGTGTTAATTTCAGGCTACTTGTTCACTCTGAGACAGAAGAAGCATTTACCTGAATTTAGTTAGGAATGGAAAGTTTAGCAGATGGTAATCGTATTGATTGGGGAATAGGAACAAAGAGGAAAGCCCGGTTTGCCTAATAGAGATCCCTCATATTACAGGATCTTAGACTGTTTATTGACATAGGGCTGCCTTTTAAGGTCCAGGCAGACTCTTCCCCCCTTTACTGAGGATTGTGGCACCAACAACGAAACATCATTACCTGAAATTACATTTTAGTTAGGACTTCTGATATCATTACCTGGAATTACATATAGTGTGCAACGGTTGCATTGGCTCATCTATTTTGATATGTGTTGGAAAACCTGCTATAGTGCAGCCACATATTGGTGACAGCAACACATCCTCAGCATCTGCTGCTCTTGGATTTATGATATCATTTACTAGAAAGGGATATAGGATGTTAATTTTGCATTTTGGACATCTATTATGATAGGTGTTTGGAAGCCTACAAGGGGGAGGCCGCTGCAGTGGGCCAAATATGGGTGGGAGCGCCATATCTCCAGTATCTGTGCTTTGGGGAACTGGGTTAGCTGCACTAAAATGGTGGCTGGGGGACTTCCGGGAAGGGTGACTTCGCTTGTGCCTGCTTTTGAGACGGGCTCCCGCCTCAAAAGAAGCTTATTCAGATATAAATCAGTCAGAACATTTTTTTTTTTGACTGATGAAATTTCTCCCGGGCAGGGAGAAACGTAGAGATCAACCTCAAAAGCCTGTTTTTGTTGGGAGGACTGGATTTCATTAATTTATGAGAAAAGGTCCAGCCAGCAATGCCGGACGGACTTCCGAACAAGCTCTATCTGATTAATGCGATACGTTTATCTTTTCTTCAAAGAGAAAACGGACTAACAGGCAAGCACCCTTCTTTCTTTTTTTTACTTGGTTTAAATTGTTGCAGCAAAAAGAGATTTGTCAAATGAATCAGCTTTAAAGAACTTCTGGGTGAGCTACAACTCTTCTCTGTTATTCACGAAATTAACAGCTTATCTCTGTTTCTATTGCAAAAAGCTGTCCTGGAAGTGCATTCTTTTTTTTTTTTTCAATAATTTTTATTCAGATTTTCATAAAACATACAAGACGAAATCATAAAACATTCAAAGACAAAAAACAAAATCAAAAATAGTTAAACAAAAAAAAAAAAAGAAAAAAAAAAACAAAAAGAAAAAATAAAGAGTAAAATATTGACTTCCCATTTGTCAAAGATCAAATCAGTTATAAGTCTATAATATATAACAATCCTGTCTCTTAAGTCATATTATAAAATCACTTTCCTCCAGTAGTTATCTTACTTAATCATCAAATCTCATAAACATTACTTTATTCTTTCCACAAAAAGTCAAAGAGAGGTTTCAATTCTTTAAGAAATATATCTATCAATTTTTTTTTTCCAGATAAGCATATCGATTAATCCATCTCATTACTAATTATGATAATCTTATTGTCATAACCATAGTCAAAATAAACATTTCAATTAATCCATCACATCAGAATCTGTTAGGTTCAGTAATTTCAGTAGCCATTGTTCTATTATCCCTATTAGTTCCATTTTCCATCTTCCATCTTCAGTAGTCTTGTTAAGTCCAGTAATTTCAGTATCCAATCTTCCATTATCAGTATTCCATAATAATCTTGCTGTCAAAGCCATAGTCATATAGTAAGAGTCTGATGGGAATTACCTCTATCCCAAATATTTTCTTGCCATCCATTCTGAATAGGTTGCTGAAATACTGCTGTAAAATCATATCTCTGTTCTTTTTTTCAAAATACACTGGGTCATCTCTTGAAAGTTTTTCCATTGTCACATGGCTGCAGTTAATTCCATAGATTTTCTCTATATTGGGCTCCATCACATCATTCCAGTCCAGAAGATTATCCATGCCATTGATAACTTTATCTCTAGAATCTTCATTAATTTCTTCAGAGATAACATTGAGTTCCAAACAATAGATTTTATTTCTAAAGTCCATAGACTCCAAATCTTGTTCCTGTTCCACGTTTGTTCCAATCTCCGGGATCTCCTCTCTCACAGGGACCCCTGTTCCAGTCTCCAGGGTCTCCTCTCTCACAGGGACCCCTGTTCCAGTCTCCAGGGTCTCCTCTCTCACAAGGACCCCTATGTCTTTAATCTCCTGTGTCTCCAAACAATAGATTTTGTTTCTAAAGTCCATAGACTCCAAATCTTTTTCCTGTTCCACGTTTGTTCCAATCTCCGGGGTCTCCTCTCTCACAGGGACCCCTTCCAGGGTCACCTCTCTCACAGGGACCCCTATATCTTTAATCTCCTGCTTCATTTTACTCAATTCAATTTTCAGCTCCTTACAACCCTGTCGCAGGTTTTGTTTCGTTATCTCAATCTCATCCATTATTTTCTGAAACATAGTTATTTCCAGATTCTCAGCCACTTTCTTAATTGCCATTTTAAAAGAAAAATATAGGAAAACCACTTCTTATTTCAGCAACAATTGGGTTAATACTCCAAACTTGGTGACATCACAGTATAAACAGAGCAGACAGCCTTATCTCTCCATGCTTAAGTAAACAAAATGCAGTTCCCAGGATCGAAACAATTAATGGCGGTCGTCAGGAAACAGATTCGTCAAAATAAAATAGACCAAAAAGAGAGTAGTCTCAGACAATATAATATTCTTCAAAATAAAAATCTGGAATAGAAATCCCTCTTCTGTGTATATCTTTAGAATGCAAATCCAGGACAGCTTTTTGCAACAAAAACAGAGATAAGCTATTAATTAGTGAGTAGCAGAGAGAAGTTATGGCTCCCCAGTGAGATGTCAAAAACCGATCAATCTGGCAAATCTCTTTTAAACAGCAACAATTTAAGTCAAGTAAAAGAAAAATATAGAAAGAAGGGTGCTTGCCTGTTAGTGCGTTCTCTCTTAGAAGATAAGATGAACGTTCGCTTTATCAGATAGAGCTTGTTGTTGAAAATCCGTCCCACCTTCGTCGGCTGGACCTCGTCCCATAAATTAATGAGATCTGGTCGTCCCAACAAAAATAGGCTTTGAGGTTAATCTCTTCGTTTCTCCCTACCCGGGAGAAGTTTAATCAGTCAAAAAAAAAAAAATCTGACTGATATATCTGAATAAGCTTCTTTTGAGGCAGGAGCCCGTCTCAAAAGCAGGCACAGGCTAAGTCACCCTTCCCGGAAGCCTGGAAGTGCATTCTAAAGATATAAACAGAAGAGGGATTTCTATTCCGAGGAGAAAAAAATAAAAAATATGAACTTTGGAACATTATATTGTCTGGGACTATTCTCTTTTTGGTCTATTTTATTTTGACAAATCTGCTTCTTCACGACGCCACTAACTGTTTTGATGCTGGGAACTAAATTTGTTTTGTATTCTTGAACATAGAGAGATAAGGCAGGCTGCTCTGTTTATACTGTGATGTCATCAAGCCTGGAATATTAACCCAATTGTTGCTGAAATAAGAAGTGGTTCTTCTTTATTTTTGTTTTGTTTTGTTTTCGTGGTTTTAAAAATGGCAATCAAGAAAGTGGCTGAGAATCTGGAAGTAATTATGTTTCAGAAAATAATGGATGAGATTGAGATAACGAAACAAACCCTGCGACAGGGCAGTAAGGAGCTGAAAATTGAACTGAGCAAAATGACGCAGGAGCTTAAAGAAATAGGGGATCCTGTGAGAGAGGAGAATGAGATCAGAGATGAGAAAAGAAAAAATAAAGGGAAGATACAAGCCCTGGAGATTGGAACAAATGTGGAACTGGAAAAAGATCTGGAGTTTATGGATATTAGAAATAAAATCTACTGTTTGGAACTTAACGTTATCTCTGAAGAAATTAATGAAGATATTAGAGATAAAGTTATCAATGGCTTGGATAATTTTCTGGACTGGAATGACGTGATGGAGCTTGATATAGAGAAAATCTATGGAATTAACTGCAGCCATGTGACAATGGAAAAACTCTCAAGAGATGAGCCAGTGCATTTTGTAAAAAAGAAGAACAGAGATATGACTTTACAACAATATTTCAGCAACTTATTCAGAATCGATGGCAAGAAAATATTTGGGATAGAGGAAATTCCCATCAGACTCTTATTATATGACTATGGCTATGACAGCAAGATTATTATGGAATACTGATAATGGAAGATTGGACACTGAAATTACTGGACTTAACAGGACTACTGAAGATGGAAGATGGAATTAATATGGATAATGGAATAATGGCTATTGAAATTATTGGACTTAACAGATTTGATGAGATGGATTAATCGATATGTTTATTTGGACTATGGTTATGACAATAAGATTATTATTATTATTAACGAGATGGATTAATCGACATGTTTATTTGGAGAAAAATTGACAGATATATTTCTTAAAGAATTGAAACCTCTCTTTGACTTTTTGTGGAAAGAATAAAGTAATGGCTATGAGATTTGATGATTAATTAAGATAACTACTGGAGGAAAGTGATTTTATAATATAATTTAAGAGACAGGATTGTTATATATTGTAGACCTATAACTGATCTGCGACAAATGGGAAGTCAACATTTTATTTTTTTGTTTAATCATTTTTGTTTTGTTTTTTGTCTTTGAATGTTTTATGATTTTGTTTTGTTTGTTTTATGGAAATTTGAATAAAAATTATTGTAAAAATAAAATAAAATGGTGGCTGGGAAAGTGTGCTTACTCATAAATTATTTCCTTTCTTTATGTGAAACAGGGAAATATGAGGCCAGTGGCCCTCACAGCAGTGAGGAGAAGCACCCAGCAGTAGCTGCTCAAGGAAAGCGTTCCTCCCTGTTACTGGGACCTTGCTTGCAGACTGCCCAGTTCCTGGGGAGGTTTGTTTTGTTATGGGGTTTTCTTTCAGTTTCTGGATCCCATATTGTAGTCTCAGGGCTTGCCTTAAGGGCCTGCGCTCTTAAATTTGTCTTGGGCATAGACGCAATGGCAATCAGTAATGGCTTCCTACCAGTGGGGTTACAAGGGGATTTATAGCTGCTGGGTTTTTTGCCTTTTCAGTCAATTCTATGAGGTAAAGCATTACATATAGGCTGCTCTATTCTTGCACAGAGCGCTTCAGCTCCTTCCTTGAAGGGGCTGTCGGGACGAGAGGGTAAAAAATTTGGATGCATGTTAACACCTGATGTCACAGATTATGGAATGGCTATGTAACTGGTTCATCTTAATGGCTGTGTCAATGGACCATCCTGCCCAGTGTTAACCTTCCTGGGCATACCACCTAATTCACCACCAATCATACTCATGTGGTCAGTCAGTAAGGGCTTCATGCCAGTTAGGCCAAGAAAGTGTTTCTTGTCTGCCCTCCAGGTATTAGAGGTCTTTTCCGGAAGTTTATGAGGTCATAGCAGGACTTTCACAGCCTTACTACAGGTTCAGGGTTATGGCTGTATAATAATTTAATGCTTGTTGTGATCAAATATTGATCAAGAAATTAGAGCCAAACTGCAGGCAACATTTTCTATTCTGGCCCAAATCATTTGGTCTAGTTTTCCCACACTCCTGGGGAAGAACTAACTAACTTGCTGTAGAATTACGTGACATAGCTCAGGGCTAGAGCCTCTGAACTGCGAGCTGAAGGTCCATAGCATCTCTAGGTAGGGCTGGGAGGTAGAACTGGAAGTCCATGGATACATCGGGGTTTTTGTGCTGGCTGCAGGCTTGGACTTATAGGCAGTGAGGCTTGGGAACTCTCCCGTCCATTTTAGTGGGATAACATGGTCATGGGACAGGTCTGTGATTTCGGAACGGTAGGGTTATGGCCCTTGTCTGTTCCTTTGTTCTCTAGTGCCCAGATTTTAATGTTTTCTTTTGGGGCATGGTAAGGTAGAGTATTGACACTGTTTTATTGAGTTGCTGTCATGGACTCAGGTGGAGCGGTTCAGCTGTGCTGTGCAACCGCACATTGGGAGATTGGGGAGCGGGGTCAAAGATGGCCATAAGCTGGTCTGTCGCCCCAGCATGCTCAACAGCTATCAGAATGCAGGAGGGGGTTTCCCCAGGACTTCTGGGCCGGCAAGGACTATGCGCCAGAGTGGCTTATTCGGTGAGTCACCTGCTGGGATTGCCTAGTGAATGGCTGGAGACTGGGCCTCTCAGTCCAAGCACTTCGAGGTAAAGGCTGATGATTTTCCCACTTATTCCAGGGACTTTAGAGTCTGCCATATGTTAGCTGGGTGGGCTGGAGAACACCCTGCCACCCTCGATCCCCGTTGCCCTGTCTCACGGGACATTTTATTGAGTATGGTGGGCCAGTGAAAAACAGTATGCTCCTCAAGCTATGAAGCCAGACTATTCCAGGCGGCAGCCCTTATGCTGGTTTTTGGAGCTTTTAGGATAGGTGAGGTGGTGGCTGGATCCAAGGGAGATTTGTCTCGATGGGCCCTCCAGCAATCAGATGTCTCCATGGAAGGGAGTTGTACCTGTATAACATTGATGGACCGGCAATGTTGCTGGACAGGGATGGAGCAGCTGTGCACCCTATCCTGGGCTTACAGTTAGGCCTCAGTCAATGGGCTGCAGTGTGGTGGCTTGGCTGGCGAGGAATACTTTGGGACAGGCTCCTACCCGCTTTGTTCCAGCTTGGTTCAGTGCAGACATCTCTGCATGTGGTGGTCATTCCCCGAGTTGGGAATGACCTCAGTATTTGAGTCAAGGCCCTCAGGTGGCGGGCATGTGCAGACATGCAGTTCGGGACGCAACAATGGCCTCGGTTACCTAAGGGCATGGCCCTCAGTTGCAGGCACGTGCGGACATGCACTTGGCGAGGCACAAGAAGGGCATGGCCCTCAGTTTGGCAGGCATGTGCGGACATGCAGTTGGCGAGGCAACGGAAGGGCATGGCCCTCAGTTTGGCAGGCATGTGCGGACATGCAGTTGGCGAGGTAATGGAAGGGCATGGCCCTCAGTTTGGCAGGCATGTGCGGACATGCAGTTGGCAAGGCAACGGAAGGGCATGGCCCTCAGTTTGGCAGGCATGTGCGGACATGCAGTTCAGGAGGCAACGATGGCCTCGGTTACTAAAGGGCATGGCCCTCAGTTGCAATGAAAGGGCATGGCCCTCAGTTTGGCAGGCATGTGCGGACATGCAGTTGGCGAGGCAACGGAAGGCCATGGCCTCAGTTTGGCAGGCATGTGCGGACATGCAGTTGGCGAGGCAACGGAAGGCCATGGCCTCGGTTTGGCAGGCATGTGCAGACATGCAGTTCAGGAGGCAACAATGGTCTCGATTACTTAAGGGCATGGCCCTCAGTTGCAACGAAAGGGCATGGCCCTCAGTTTGGCAGGCATGCGTGGCATGCAGTTAATAAGGCGACGTCGGCCTTGGGTATGTCTGCTTTGGTCAGACAAACTCCCACGTGTTGGCACACAGCTGGGGCTTAGCCAGTGGGCCACAGTACAGTGGTTGGGCCGCCGAGGGATGCGCTGGGACGGGCTCCTTCATACGCTTTCCCAGTCGGCAGTGGTTCATCATGTGCCACAGTTTTTGGTTATTCACCTGGGCGGTAATGACCTGGGTATGCTGAAAGACAGGGCTCTTATTGAGCAAGCGTGTGCTGACTTCCGGGCCATCGAAGAACGCTGGCCGGGAGTGCACTTGGTGTGGTCTGATGTTTTACCCCGTAGGCATTGGAATTGCGAGGGTGACCCTAGGGGCATAAATAGGACCCGCAAGAAAGTCAATAGGCAACTCAGGCTGGCTCTTTTGGGCTCTGGTGGGTCGGTTATTCACCATCCAGAGATAAGACGCAGTAGGATAGAGCTATATAGGTCAGATGGAGTCCATATGACAGATATGGGTAATGACATCCTTCTAGGGGACCTGCAGAGGGGTCTGCGTGAGTTGTTGTTTGGAGGTGGGGCAAGTGGGGACTAAACAGAGGTTTGTCCCCTCTTTGGTGGCAAGGAAGTGCGGGAAAGTGTAAAGGTGAAGGGCAGCAAGGTGACACCTTTAGGCATCTTTGGAGGTGATTGGCGGTTCCGGAGGCCTGCAGCTCCGGGTTATATGGCCCGAGGGCAGGATACGGGTCACCTTTGGGGCCAACATGTCTCATCCACTCGGAGTTTCAGGGCACCGGGGGCAGGCGGTGACGCAGGTTGGCCTTCCTACACACCCTATGGGTGTGGTCAGGGCAAGGGGTTGGCAGATTGGCAGCCCCTTGCCTGGCAGGGGTTGAATCGCCCCAATAGCTGCAAGCAGGCTTTGCCTGACTCACCAGGAGAATCCCACACTTATGTTCCCCTCTGTAGGTTCATTATGCAATGTGAATTTGGTTAATAAAGTGGCCCGTTATTTAACGCAAATATATATTGTGTCTGTGTCTTATTTCACCCCTGGGCCGCAATCATAATTGCTGAGGTTTCAGTGGCACCAGGTTCAAGTAGGATTGATGATCCTCATGTGTATGCCTAGTCTGAAGTCAGTGCAGGATGAAGAAATGTTCTACATAAATGTCCTCAATTTTATGAGCGTGCTTATTACTGCATAGTGTCAGAGTAAATAATAGGCAAGTAAAGTCCTGAAAATGAAATTGGTGCTTAAATATTTTTTTCAGCATTCTGACAACATTCGTTGGCTTGAACATGCTTAAACAGAGAGACGGAGCTTTAAATCTGTAAAGTGGCTGAGAGCATTTCCCTATGTGTGTGGTTCCTTTTCATATTTGGCACTCAGTGGGTGCTATTATGAGGCCACTCGCACTGTGATAAGTAGGTAACAAGATACTCTCTAAGGTATGAGGAGACCAAGATGCACTACTGTACTACCTAAAAGAAGACAGTCCTGAAACAATATTACAACGTTTAAACTGTCATGCAGGCCTGACTGGCGGATTCATAAGATAACCAATGTTTGTCCTAGGCTAAGCTGGAAATCTACTATCTGCCATGTGCAAGACCCTCTCCAGCCATTAGCTGATTTCACAGTTAACTTAACACTCTTACTCACAGGAAGGAAGAATGTCATGGAATGTTGATAGCGCAGCTGCTGTTGAGGAAAGCAGAAGGTTGGCTAAGCTGGAAAGGAGACTTCATACCACACCTAGGGAGATGAGCAACTGAACTTGTCTAGTAAATATAGCATGGAATAAATCTACTGGCTGCTGCAATAGGAAATACGGTACTTTTGCTAGATATATAGACAGAGATAGAAAGTTACAGATGTTAGGTTGGGTAAGTAGTGTACAATGCCAGCAAATTCTTAAAGAGGAACAATTGTGATGTCTGTTTTCAAGCAGTGCCAGAATCGCCCTAAATACCAAACTTTAGCTAATGTTATTGAAAAGACCCCAGACTTCCACACCAGAATGCCAAACACGATGGCACTGCTTCTTGACATTTGATCTGTCCTTGTTTCAGATTGACTCCCCACCCATGCACTCCACCCTAATCAACCATACAATACTGGCATCTTTGAGCCCCTTTGCAGAAGGGTACATTTTAAAAGAAAGAAAATCCTTGAAACATGACAGCACTTTGTCGTATGCAAACACATCCTTTTGATGACTAATTTATATAACAATGTCTTATACCTTTAGATTGGCTTTGGGCCAGTGATTTACGTGGCAGCTCTAGATAGCTTTTCTAGGGCTGCATCATGTTGAATTGTAGCCCTTCTTTAACTGTATAAAATGAAGTGTTTGAAGTGTTTTAGAAAAATCTTTGCCATTAACCCTGATTCTTCTTCTGGTACTGAGGACCAGTTTATACATTCAGGAGAATCTAGTACTAGAAATCCCATACCTTTAACACTCCAGGCAGCAGGTGGAGAAATTATGTCTGAAGGCTGCTCCATCTAACACACAGAGTCCTATATCTTCTGTCTGTTTAATGCAGCTTTCCCCAAGCTGGTGCCCTCCAGGTACTGTTTTTCTACAACATCATCCCTGATTATTGGCCATGCTAGACCATTGGCCATGCAACAATATCTGGATGGCCACTGGTGGGGGAAGGCTAATCTAAAGAATTAACCATCTTTCCTTTACCATACAAATACAAGTTTTTTAAAAACAAACTTTTTTTGGTATAAAACAGGAACAACACCAAAAAAACGAGTAGGGGGACATACAGAGAAGAGAAAGTAGTGTTGCTATTAGTGTCACTATATTATTGTTGTTGTTGTTATTTAAAAATTGTATTACAGAATCCATAATTTTGTTCTTGAGGTTAGGGTTCAATTTTGGAAATACTACGGCTTCCCAGCAAATGAAATGTAATGTTCAGTTTCTGGGACAATGCGAATTCTTCCTCAGTCAAGATGTATGTATTTATTTACCACACCTTTGCAGCATTTTTATATCTCAGAAAATGGCAAATTCTAAAAACAAAATCCCAAATGCCAAGCTGAATCAGAATTTTCACTTGCCTTGGAAAAGAAATCATAAACTGGCCCCTTAAGGTGGTGCATCATACAATTCCTAAGTCACAACCAAAAAGGCCTCCTGTGTTCCTGACAAAATGGCACACAGAGCAGAGCCTCATCTGCAGATCTTTAAAAACTCAGAGGGAGAACATGTGAACTGGAAAACCTGTTTCACGAGATAGTCAGGGCCAGACTATCAGGGCTTTACTAGTCAAACCTATCACTTTAGACTGGGTCCTGAAACAAGATGGTGACCAATGCAGATTTCAGAACTAGTGTACTGTAATATATCCTCACCAGCTTGAACCTATCATGAAGCAAGTGGAGGTGTTCAGTGCCTGTTAAAGTTTCTTGAGTGTTTCAAAGGGTGTACAACAGGGGTGGGGAGTACACTCCCATTTGTTTCTTGCCTTCACGGTTTTACGGGTCCTGCATCTGATGTCATATGAGGCCTGTGTAGGCCAAATTGGCTGCTCTGGGGGGCGAGACACCTCACTTCTGATGTAGAAGTTGTTTCTCCATTTCTTCTGGGCTCTAACTGGGTTGTTGCCTGGGTCATAAGTGTAGGACAGTTATTGGGGAGACTGAGCAGGAAAGCTGCTTTTAGTTTGTCCTTGGGATAAACAGGAGATAGGATATTATGCTAGTAAGGTGAAGGACAAGGTGGCTTCCCCATTTTATGGACATATTCTGAAAGGGCTGGCTCTTGGATTTTACTTCAACACTTGTGACAGGCCAGCATTGTGCTCTGCACCTGAGGGTAGCAGGCTAGCTAAGGGAATGCAAGGCAAATCCTACAGGTGACCAAATTTTGTGATCATTAGAGGAGACAGGAGAGATGGAAAGAATTTTTTTTTTGCTTTAAACTTGGGTAGTGAGTCAACTAAAATATCAAGGCAAGCTTCCCCCCCCCCAGATTTCTGATACCAGATCCCCAAAATGGTGGATCAAGCTGTCAATAGCTACTGTGCTTCCTTTTGTAGTTCCTCAAATATCTTGGTTACACATGAAGTCCATTTAGCTATTCCCCACCATGCCATATATTACTTGGATATAGGATGTAAGGTATTTTATTGAATTGTGATTTGTGAGAGTGTCCCACCAATAGATTTAATGTGAATGGTGCAGCCTGTGACTGACTGTGTTAAAAAGCCTTCAGTTTTTCAATGTGGGCTATGTCACCCAGACAAATAGGGACTTAGCATGTGTGGTAAATATTCACCTAATAATCACAGCACTTGTCCAAATGAATCAGTTAAGTGTACAGCAGACTCAGATGGCATATCCAAAGATGACCAAATCCTACTAATGTTTGACAAGATTTGGGATATGCCCACTATATTTATGTTTCCTTATAGTATCTATCAAGCACTGTAATTCCTCAATCTCGGTTTGGAGGCTTTTGACATTAGCATATAAATACAGTACTATATATCATGTTCTTGCCCAATACTGTTTTATGTTCAGTTAACTAGGACCCTTTAGTCCCTTAAATATTGCTGGGTTTTCTCCCTGCAGCTAAATGTGACTCAAGCCATTGTTATATTTATTCATTTAAAATATTTAATAATTTATTTAATATTTAAATGTTACAAAAATAAAACATTATTTCACAGAACAGTAGAGTTGGAAGGGGCCTATAAGGCTATCAAGTCCAATCCCCTGCTTAATACAGGAATCCAAGTTAATTCAAGTAAATTATTATTCACCTAAATAACTGTGCTGTGTAGCCGTGGGCAAGCTGCATAGTCCCAAGGAGCCCAGTTGCCCCCCAGCTGGCAGTTGCGGACAAGGAAGGGATTGGCTTGTGCAGCTGTAGCAAGCTGAGCAGCCCTAGCCAGCTGGGGAGGACTAGCCTCAGAGGGAGGCAACGGTAAACCCCCTCTGAATACCGCTTACCATGTTCAATGTAGCACTATGTGGAATACAACTCCAGCAAAACAACAATCATAACTCAGTCATAAATCAAACACCTCACTGACCCACGATTCTGCTTTTTCCAATAATGGGAGATTTCACATGACAGCAGCCAAGGAGTGAATTGTGTGTTGGGGGAAAACAACAGGTAGGATTTATATGCCATAGAGTCCAATTTCCTATAAATAAATGCATATTTATATTTGACTGCCTTCCTGTCTATGTGCATGTAAACTCTCTGAGCCCACTTACGTTTAACTGTTTTGTTTTTGTGGTATGGATAGTTAGGATTTTTTTTTTTTAAGGAAATTTGAGGCATCTGCATATACTTAGAAAAGTAGGAGTGCTCCCAGAAGAGGACAACATTTCATTTCCCAGTTCCTGTCATGTGCTTTGGCCCTTAACCTATTAGAGAAAGCAGAATCGGTGACTTGGGTACTATTTTGCTGTGCTGAAGGGTGGGGTAAGCTATTTATTTATTTATATCCCACTATTCCCCCAAAAGGAGGAGCCCAGGGCAGCACTATTTCAAGTGCTGGATTTGTGGGTGTGCCTCTTTATCTAAAATATATTAGGTGTACATGTGTTTCTTAACTATGTGCATCTGTGTATATGCATCACATACCTATTTGCATATACAAGCCATTTTTACGTACGGATGCATATATGCCCCACATAAGAACATGATGCCATTTAATAAAAACCAAAACAGTCTCACAAAAGCGATCATTCAAGCAAACGATGCTTGCAGCCTGTGGTCCCTGTTCTGAATGCAAGCAGGTGAGTAGTGGTGCTGCTATGTCCTTTTGATGTTGCCAACTCCCATTTGCCACCCAACTTTTTTCTCCTCCAAAACCTCTTAACAACTTCAAAGGCCTTCTTGGTTCTTGCCTTAATCCAGTGCACTGAGACCTCTAGTTCAAAGAACTTTCCTTAAACCCTCTTCTTAAACTGCAACCAAAACTTTTCCTTTCCTTTCCACAAAGTAGCAATTACAGCTCTCTTGCATGGTGATTGGGCTTGGGCCGATCGGCTCCTGCAATTAATTAATCTCACAAAGGAGACTCATTTCCTGGCATTCAAACTGACAAGGGACTGGAGAACAGAAAGGCCTTTCAAAGCAGTTTCAGTTAACTGAGGGAAGAGGTATCGCAAGAAAAAGGCCCACGGTATTTGAGGTAGAGGACACATTTGATACTGCTTTAACTCGCTTGTTGATTGAATGATTTTGTTAAAGAGAGCTCTTCCCCCCCCAATCTTTTACCTGCCCCCTCCCAAAAAAAAGCACGAGCATGGGTAAACGCAGCACAAATATCGCTAAACTGCCACAGAAAGGCCTTCACAGGCCGGCCTTTCAATTTCCCCCTTGTACAGTGCATCTTTCTGGAGCATTATGCTAACTTTCTTTAAACAGAAAGTGTTCCCTTACACGCCAAAAGCTCTTGGAAGAGAGGGAGATGAAGAGAGGGGAAGGGGGGAGGAGAAGAAGAATAGCCGACAAGAGATTAAAGCTTTTTATTCAGTATCTCTTTCGTATTCAAATTGTGCTAAGAGCTCTGTGAGAGTTAGAAGCAAGCTCGTTCAGGAGGGCTTCTAAAGTGTGTACACGGATTTCATGGGAATAGAAAAAAAGCCATAGGCTGGGTAATGAAAGAAAGATAAGATGTCCTGTATAAAACAACTCAAGAGCCATTCAATTACTTCAGCAA
Organism: Rhineura floridana; assembly: GCF_030035675.1. Lineage (NCBI taxonomy): Eukaryota > Metazoa > Chordata > Lepidosauria > Squamata > Rhineuridae > Rhineura > Rhineura floridana. The sequence goes on along the minus strand of NC_084484.1, from coordinate 56,833,474 downwards.
GCCATCAAGGAACGCTTTGAAGATTTGAGAAAACACGGTTAAAAAATTTAACACCCCCACACTTTTTTCTGTTGCAGGTTTTGTATCAATAAATGTTTGTACACAATATGAATTGCTTAAGCTATATTTCCTCTAGGAAAATTGTTTACTTTATTGGGTCTTTCTCCCCCCTGACCCCCATCCCCCACCTCCCACTGGAAGAAGTACTTTTGCTATGCTTTCATAGCTATGGCGAATGAAGCATTCAAGACAGAGTCATCTGCTTGTAGCAGGGAAGTGACGCCGTCAACATTAAATCATTGCTTATAAAACTAAGCATCATGTTGTTGTTTTAATAGGATAGCCCCAACAAAGGCTTTACATGGTATAAGGACAGGCTACAGCTGAGAACAAACTATAACCACACTTGAGATGCGCAAGTACCATTCAGCAGAAAGTTTTGTGCAGCTGCAGCAGCACACAAACATATATGGCTGAATGAAGCTGGATTATACCATGTCAGATCATTGGTCCACCATGTAGTCTAGTACTATCTTCTGTGACTGGCAATGGTTTTCCAAGGTCTTATGCGGGTGGACTTCCCTTGCTTTGTTACCTGAGATCATTTAACTAGAGATGCCGGAGATTGGACCTGACACCCTTTCCATGCAAAGTAGCTGTGGGTGGGTGGGTGGGTGGGGGGCATGTATCAATGGCACAGCTACTTTGCAAGGAAAGGACTCCATGTAACACGCCTATCTTACTTCTAGTAAGATGGCGGCAGTGAGCCTGGACGCTTATGAAATGGCTCTTGAATACTGCTGAGCTTCTTTCCCTAATACTCATAAGGTTGTCATAAGACCAAGACCAAGATACCATCCCAATTCCCCGTGCTTTGCTGGGACCACTCTACCGGGAACAACTTAAGAACAACTCAAGAAACAACTCAAAAAAAGAAAAGGAAAGGAAGAAACCGAGAGGTGTGTGAGGGAACCGGCTCTACGGGAGGAAATAACCGTGGCTGGGCCTGTAAGAAGGCGTGTGAGCTTACCTCCTCGCAGCGTCTGGAGGGGCGAGCCTCTTGCCGGTTGGGTTGAGGTGTGGTTGGGCTGTGGCGCGGAGAGGGGCCGTTCATTGTGGTGCCGGCCTTGTACCCCGGTTCGTGGCCCATCCCCCCCTCGCCATCGTGGTTGTGTTCCGCTCTGCGGCGTCCCTGCTGCCACCGCTGCCTGCCTGGGAGTGGGCGGTCTCCGGCTGCCGCTGTTGTCTCACCGTGGGCGCTTTACGGCTGGAGAGTTCGGCTGGCTTGGACACCGTTTTCCCTCTCTGGTTGAAGTGAGGGTCCAAATTGGCCCCACTGTCTTTGAAGATCTGGCGTTTGGACGCAGCGGCAGTAGTAGCAGGGAGCAACTGAAAGCAACTAACGGACATCGCAGAAGCAAGCCGGCAGTTAAGGTGCGAGCCCAGCAGAGATAGGGCAAAGGACGGTGTCTCCAGCGAGCAGCATTTGAAACCCCAAACCGATGCCCTGCTGAACAGTCAGGAAGAACAGGGGCGTTGGAAGAACTTAGACTGGAATAGCTGGTGCATTAGCTCCATCTATAACTTGGGATTCATACATTCTGTTGCAAATTTTAGGGGTGGGGGCCTGCCTGCTTAGCGGACAAGGAGGGGGGCATGTGTAGACCGGAGGGGGATGCCGTGGGGAGGGTGGGAGCCATGAGATTAAACGGCTGGGCGGCAGATCCTGGAGAAGTGCTGGTGGCAGGCCACGCCGGTTTGGGGGAACAAGGGATAGATGTATAATATCCATCCCCTGTTCCGGGCCTGTCCATAACCGGAAGATAACTGGGGGATGCAGGACTCCATCTGACCTTCGACTGCTGTTATGTAATGCCAGGTCTGTGGTACAAAAAACAACGATCATCCATGATATGATCCTGGATGAGAACGCAGACCTGGTGTGTATTACGGAGACCTGGCTGGATGAAGCCTCAGCTCCTATACTTGGGGCCATGTGTCCAGCTGGTTTCCAATACGCACAGCAGCCAAGGGTTGGTAGGCGGGGAGGGGGAGTGGCAGTCATCTATCGGGAGTCCTTGATCTTCGCTAGACCCCCTCTCCATGAGACTAAGTTTGTTGACTGCATGTACTGGAGGTTGGGCCCAAAGGGCAGTTTGGGGATTCTACTTGTGTACCGCCCACCCTGCTGCACGGCAGACTCCCTGGCCAAGGTGCTCGAGGTGGTCTCGAGTGTCCGGTTGCTGTCCCCCAACCTACTGGTTTTGGGGGACTTCAACGTGCACGCCGAGGCCATCCACATTGGAGCTCCTTGGGATTTCATGGAAACCATGACTTCCTGGGAACTGCACCTTAGTAATATAGGGCCCACCCATGTAGTCGGTCATGCTCTTGACCTTGTGTTTGTCTCGGGAGGGGAGGGAAGTGTTCTGAAAATGGGGGCTAATTTTTCTAAACCTGTGTCATGGTCAGATCACTATCTGGTGAATATAGGCCTCTCAATGCCACACACCCTCCGCAGGGGAAAAGGGCCTATTAGGATGGTCCGCCCCAGACGCCTGATGGATCCCAGAGGATTCCTGAATGCGCTGGGAGATCTGGAGCCGGCTGAAGGACGCCCGGTCGAAACCTTGGTGATGGAGTGGAATAGGGAGATCACTAGGGTGGTAGACCGGGTGGCTCCGAAACGCCCTCTCCCCCTGAATAGAGCTCAGATAGCACCCTGGTATACACCACGGTTGCGGGGTCTGAGACAGGAGGTGAGACAGCTAGAGCGCCGATGGCGGAAATCGTGCTCTGAAAACGATCGGACACTGGTTAGAGCAGCAATAGCTGCCTACCAAGTGGCAACAAGGGCAACAAAGAGGGATTTCTTTGCTGCCTCTATTGCATCCGCAGAGTGTTGCCCCAGGAGGTTGTTCCAAGTGGTCTGCAGCCTGGTCGGTCCAGTTGCTCAGAAACCCATGGAGCACTCTAAAGCCTCCTGTGACATGTTTGCTATACACTTTGCTGATAAAATCGAACGTCTGAAGAGCATGATTCCGTCTGTCGTGGACACAGGAAGTGAGCCAGAGTTGACCAGTTGCATTCCGATCAAGTGGGATCGGTTTCAGCCTCTTCCCTCTGAGGAAGTGGACAAGGTGCTCTCTACTGTGAAGCCAACCACCTGCTTGTTAGATCCTTGCTCCTCGTGTCTCATTATGAGCTGCAAAGAAAGACTGAGCGAAGGGATCAAGGCAGTGGTAAATGCATCCTTAGAGGAGGGTGCAATGCCACTAGCCCTCAAGGAGGCGGTAATAAAACCCATCTTGAAAAAGCCCTCCTTGGACCCCCAAGAGTTGAACAACTTTCGCCCAGTCTCTAATTTACCATTCTTGGGCAAGGTGATTGAGCGAGTGGTGGCCAAACAGTTACAGACACACTTGGATGAAGCAGATTATTTAGATCCATTCCAATCGGGCTTCAGGACTGGACATGGAACTGAAACAGCCTTGGTCGCCCTGGTGGATGATATGAGGAGGGCGTTGGATAGGGGAGAATATACCCTCCTCGTCCTCCTGGACCTTTCAGCGGCTTTTGATACCGTCGACCACGGTATCCTTTTAGATCGCCTGGAGGGATTAGGCATAGGGGGCACTGTTTTACGGTGGCTCCGTTCCTATATCTCAGACAGGCATCAGCGGGTGGCATTGGGGGATGAGTCTTCATACCCTTGGCCTCTCACTTGTGGAGTGCCACAGGGTTCTATCCTCTCCCCCATGCTATTCAACATCTATGTAAAGCCGCTGGAGACCATCATCAGGAGATTTGGGCTGCAGTGCCACCAATATGCAGACGACACTCAGCTCTATCTCTCGTTTAAGTCCTCACCAGAGTTGGCTGTAGATACCATGTCCAAGTGCCTGGAATCCATAAGTGGATGGATGGGAAGGAATAGGCTGAAGCTGAACCCCGATAAGACCAAGGTGTTGCTTGTGGGAGACAAGAGAAGATTAGGAGACATAGACCTGGTGTTTGATGGTGTAAGATTACCCCTGAAAGACCAGGTCCGCAGCCTTGGGGTCATTTTAGACTCCCAGCTGTCCATGGAGGCTCAGATTTTGGCAGTGAGCCGGGCGGCTTGGTACCAACTACATCTGATACGAAGGCTGCAACCCTACCTTCCTGTTCATCTGCTCCCACAGGTGATACATGCCCTGGTCTCCTCTCGCTTAGACTACTGTAATGCACTCTACGTGGGGCTACCCTTGAAAACGGTCCGGAAATTACAATTGGTACAAAATGCGGCGGCACGACTGATTAAGAACAGCCGTCATCGTGATCACATCACTCCGGTGTTAGTAGATCTACACTGGTTGCCAATTGTTTACCGGGCCCAATTCAAGGTGTTGGTCTTGACCTTTAAAGCCCTATACGGTTTCGGCCCAGTTTATCTGAAGGAGCGCCTCCAGCATCACCAATTATGCCGCCTGACAAGATCAGCCACACAAGACCTTCTGTCGGTTCCACCAACTAAAACAGCAAGGTTGGTACAGACCAGAGAGAGGGCATTTTCAGTTGTGGCTCCCACCCTCTGGAATTCCCTCCCGTTTGATCTTCGTCATGTCCCCTCCTTAAATGGTTTCCGCCGAGCCTTGAAGACCTGGCTATTCAGGCAGGCCTATGGGATTTCTGGGATGGGTTAGTTGTTAACGTGTTATTAACTGGAAGAGTGGGTTAGATGATGATGGTCTTATCTATTTTATATTGTATTTTATTGTATTGGTGTACGTCGCCTAGAGTGGCCATTGGTTCGGCCAGACAGGCGACTCAGAAATAATTTTTTTTATTATTATTATTATTACCAATAAAGAAACCCCCAAAGAACCCAGGAGATCCGATTCGTTGGAGATTTTGCCAAGATTTGAGGGCTGTGAACAGGTATGTGGTTCCCTTGCATAGAATCATACCTGACCCAGTGACTATTATCAGCCAGATACCATGGAATGCCAAATGGTTTACTGTCATTGATCTGAAAAATGCTTTTTTTAGTATTCCTTTGCACCCAGACTCTCAGTTTCTTTTAGGTTTCGAATGGGACCAAAAGTCTTTCGTCTGGACCCGAATTCCACAGGGCTACTGCGATTCACCCGGAATATTCAGTCAATGCCTACGAGAAGATCTTGAGGGGTTTGTTCCGGAACAAGGTTCGACCCTTGTTTTGTACATGGATGATATTTTGATGGCAAATGAACAACCAGAAGGGTTGCGACACGACGGTAAGACCTTTCTGCTTTATTTACATTCAAGGGGCCATATAATTGACCCGAAGAAAATACAGTGGTTGTCACCAAGAGTTAAATATCTGGGCTTTATTTTAACCCCAGATGGACGACAAATGGACCCAGGGCGAGTAGCCACAATACAGAACTGCCCACTTCCGCAGACGAAGCGACAGCTCAGAGGCTTTCTGGGGCTTATTGGATTTTGTAGGCCTTGGCTGCCCTCCTGTGGTGAGTTGAGTAAACCACTCCATGTGTTAACTGCAAACAAAGCACCAGATTACATAAAATGGGACCGGGACACTGAAAGGGCCTTTCAATTGCTTAAACAGAGTGTAGCTACATCAATGTCTCTGAAGCCCCCGAATTACAACAAACCCTTTCATTTGTTTGTACATGAGAGGGCGGGGGTTGCAAGTGGGGTTTTGACTCAGTTATATGGCCCTAGCCATTTCCTGGTAGCCTTTTATTCACAGCAGATCGACAATGTTGCACGAGGTATACCTACCTGTACGCGCACGTTAACGGCAGCAGCCTTGCTTTTGACTAAAGTAAAGGGACTCACACTTGGACATTTTACGACTGTTTGGACTTCACATACTCTCTCAGCATTGTTGCGTAAAGGCACCACGCAAGTTTTCTCTGCCCAAAGGCAGCAACAGCTGGAAGCAGAGCTCCTGGAGGATCCGAATTTGCGTTTTGAACGCTGCGGTCCATTAAATCTGGCCACGCTTCTGCCTGACTTACCCACCCCACTTCCTGATCATGACTGCGTGCAAGTTCTGCAGTCGACGTTGCAGATCAGACCAGATCTTTCTGATGAACCGTTGCCTGACTCAGAACTCGTTCTGTTTACTGATGGCAGCTCTTACTATCAGGATGGGGTAAGGTATACGGGCTTTGCTATAACGACTCAATGGGAGATCCTAGAAGCGGCTGCATTGCCTGGGAAATGGGGTGCACAGGCAGCAGAGATATACGCCCTTGCCAGCTTGCTTCAGGAAAAAAGGTGACGATTTACACAGACAGCAGGTATGCTTTTGGGGTTATTCATTGTCATATACATCTATGGCGATATAGAGGGTTTACTACAGCGGGGGGAAAACCGATTCAACATCTACAGCTGGTGCAGAAGCTTTTACATGCTATTCTTGAACCCCTGGAAATAGCCGTAGTACATTGCAAGGCACACACTAAGGAACAAGATCCAGTGACTTTGGGAAATGCCTTAGCTGATCAGATTGCGAGAGAAGCCACTCTTTTGCCTTTAGCGCTACCTACATTGGCATTAGCCACAACTGCTTTTGTGCCACCTCTAACTGTTTCAGTTCCCCCACAGGAAACTAAGCGATGGGCTGCCCTAGGAGCAATGATGCAACAGGGGCTCTGGACCATGCCGGATGGCAGAGCGTGTCTACCACGTTCATTATACCAAGTAGCGGCTGGATGGCATCATGCTCATGGAGGGCATTATGGCACGCATGCCTTAGTGGAAGCGGTGACTCGGTCCTGGTATGCTCCGGGGATCCAGCCTGTTTGTACAGCAATAGTGAAAGCATGCCACACTTGCCAGGCAAACGGCCCTGCTCTTCCAAACAGGGCCCCACAAGGGGGTAGACCGATGCCCGCTGCTCCATTTCTTCATATTCAAATAGACTTTGTCAATTTACCAAAGGCGGAAGGCAAGCGTCATTTACTTGTGCTGGTCTGCCCACTTACTGCATGGATAGAAGCATTTCCTACAGCAAACGCAACGGCAACCACGGTAGCAAGGATACTACTGAAAGAAATTATCCCTCGATTTGGTGTTCCAGCAGCAATTGACTCAGATCGAGGAACACATTTTACGGGACAGGTTTTGGCTAAAATCGAGGAAGACCTGGGTATTAAACACTTATTTCACACTCTGTACCACCCACAATCATCTGGGACGACGGAGAGATATAAACGAGAAATTAAATCAGCGTTGGCTAAGTATACACAGGAAACAGGGTTGCGATGGCCTCAGGTACTCCCTATAGTTTTGTTTCACTTGCGCACGCGTCCTATGCGGGCTTTAGGGCTTTCCCCGTTTGAGTTAATGTATGGGAGACCCCCTGTTAAAGGCGGTTCCCTGCCAAGTGTGGATGTTTCACTATTGGGGGGGATCATATAATTGTATCCCAGTATCTTTCATTACAGCAAAAGCTGCAAGAACTGTGGAGAACCGCCAGATATTCAAAGACGGTACCTCTCGAGGACCAGGTACACCCGTACCAACCGGGAGACTTTGTCTGGGCTAAGAAGTTCGTGAGAGGTGATTCATTACAGCCACGATATACAGGACCACATCAGGTCCTGTTATCCACACAGACGGCCGTCTTCCTAGAGGGAAGGAAATCGTGGATTCATCATTCTCATTTGAAACCGGCAGTAGTATCAGCCTCACCGCCACCGTTAGTTCCCAAACTCCATTTACGAAGAAGTGGAGAGACAGGACAGTGGCACACAGACCAGCTCCCATTCCAAGATGCTGATATTGACTGAATTATTTTAAGCCTGCCATAAGACTTTGCTACGTTACAATATGTTTTTTTCTCTATTTCAGTTTTATGCATTATTTTTCTTTTTCTCTTATGTAAGGTGCCTGTGCTGCCTGCCAGGCATCAAGATTTGTGATGATTCAGATTATCACAAACTTGTGGACTGGGGAAGAACAGTCCCAAAGACACTTGAATGTCCGGACCCCTTTTGGTATGATGTAAGCATGATACCTGAAGGTCTGGTAAAGGCAGAAATAGCAGGCCGTTTGTGTAAAGCAGCAGTAGTATTGCAACACAATCACACAAGAAAAATGGCCACACATTGCATACGTGTAGAGATAGAATGGCCAATTCATTTAGCACTAAATTGTAAGAAACTACGTATGCCGCCTAACCAGCAGGGCTGCCTCCCCGATGTGGACGAAAATACCATAATGAGAGAATATAATATGATTTCTTACAGGTCTAAAAGAAACAAAGCTGTGAAAATTTGTATAGGCATTGGTGATTTAATATGTTATAATGAGTTAAAAGATAAGCTCGAGCAACGAGACAAGGTGACGTCTTTGTCAGACCCAGCTCGCTCGAACACAAATTTCAAAATATTGCAAAATACAAAAGCAGTTACAGGATGGGGTGGGCATACTTTTGTGGCGTTATTGGAAGCAACAGCACCAAAGCAAGGAACTTGTTATGTTTGTGCTCATACTCCACCACATGGGCAGGCGGGAGTCCCCTTAACAGGGGCCCCTCTGCCGCTCAAGCAGTATGTTTCTTTTGCCTCCCACTCTAGTTCTCAGGTACTAGAGGGGGGCCTGGTCATTAGCGGGTCTGTAAGCAGCGAAGTTTGTGTGAGCAGCAAAACGCAAGTACAAGGGGGAATGGTGTGTGATAATGTAATATTTCTGCTTGGTAACGGTAATTGGACTTTGAGAAATGGAACACGTTCAGTAGGCAATATGACGTGGCTTTCAATTTGGCAGTATTTATTACAGTTGACATTTGTCGATCACCATGCGGTTCCTTTCTTGCTGGAGTTAGCAGACCGCCAAACACCAGCTGGCCTTTGGGGGCTTTGCGGGCATTCCGCAGTGCGGAAGTTACCAGAATATGGCTCATGGACATGCACGCTGGGTAGGGTGGTCCCAGGGCTCCGAGTGACCCCCCTACTCCCGATATCTCACCACAGAAACCGCAGGGGAACCGGGGAAGCTATAGCAAGAGGAGCTTTTCCTAATTATGGTGCAGCCCAGAATTACCAAGAATTAGTACAACTTTCTCAATCCTTTGAGCGGTTCATAAACGAATCTGCTGTTTCTTTTTCAGATTTAACAAATGAACAAGGCCAAATAAGTACTGTAGTTTTACAAAATCGACTAGCCTTGGACTTTTTATTAAGTTCCCACGACGGTATATGCGCATTAATTGGCAATGAGTGCTGCACCCACATTACAGATAGTAAGGCTGATGTTTTGAAACATTCATTGGGAAAATGTATCATGACGTAGAGGGTATTGAAAAGTTTTCCCTATTTTCAAGTGTGTCTGACTGGTTTTCTAGCTGGCCCAGCTGGCATAAAATAGTGTTTTATGTAGTGATTGTAGTTGTTTTGCTTATATTAGGCTGTTGCTGTCTTCAGTGTATTCCTAATATAATTCAGCTAGTGTCTACGTGCTTGCATAGGTCTTTGGCTTCATTTTCTAGACGACCAAAGCCGACCTTAATGGAAATGGCGTTAAGACCTCTTTGGGAACAGAAGCAGGGTATGCAGCTAACTGAGTGAATATGGGTTCACTCAGTGCTGAGAGGGGGGACTGTTGGGTATGGAAATATTACTGACTTGATATAAAGTAGATATTGGTTTATTTCCTGATGACCTGACCCCAAACATTCCAGTGGCTAAGTGAATAAAAGCCTGATTGAACTGGAAATGTGCTCCCCTCCCATTTCCTTGTGCATATCTATACTCAGTGTCTTATATGATGTTACCAACTGTATCACAAAAGAATGCCTATGCTTTATTTACATGGTTGTAGACCTTGACACGCATACTCTTACAAATGTAGAAATGTAACCTGAGTGTATTCTTGATTTAATGATCCCACTTGTAACTGAACCTCCCCTGATCCTATCTATCCTTTGTTCCTCTGACTCTGAGTGCTTATCTCAAGGTCGTAGAAACTATGCAAGCCCATGTCTAAAAGAAGCATGATGTTCCTGGCTATTGTTATCCTAAGCACCCCTTTTTCCATATCTTAGATATTACTATGTCTAGCAATATTTTCTATTCTTTATGACGTCTGCTCCCCATCTTTGTAACCATTGGGGAATCTATATAATCTACTGTATTTCAATAAATGGGGTTCCCACTTCTGAAAGGTAATTCGCTCGCAGGTCTTGGGACCCCTTTGCAAAGGTAATATTGTGTGTGATTTCCTGGCCTCTGGCAATAGATTCTTGCTCTCAACTCCGCACCTTCCTGGGTGGATGTGAGCTGAGTAGACAGTGATGGCTCGTGTGTTGGGTTTCGACCTAACACTTCCAACCTCCATTGTTTCTTCTAAAATAATTCTGCTCAGTGCTTCGCATGTGGCACTTCTGCTTTCTTCTTTAGTCCACCCTTAATAAATATTTATTACTATACTAGGGGGCTCTGCCCCCCTGCTTGCTCTGCTCACCAACCCCTCACTTACCAACCTCCACCCCCTCTGCTCACTCTGCTCCCCCCAAGGCAACTCCCTTCCCCAAACTGTACCCCCTCAGGCACCCCCACTCCTTTTACCAAACTACTTGCCTTGCCTGTTCCACTGCTGCCGCTGCCACCACCACCCAGACAATCAGTGCCGCTGCACTGTGCCATGCAATGCAGATAGGCTGTGCAGCACAGCACAGCACGGTGCAGCTAGGCCACAGTCTAGCATCCCATCCACCTGCCCAGGCTGCCACTGCTGGCTCCCTTGGACAAAGGCTGTTGCAGTTGCACAGCCGGCTGGCTGTCCCCCCAGCCAGGTTGCCGCTGCTTCCTCACTGCTGAGGCTGGTGGTGGAAGCGGCATTCAGGTGAGGGGAAAGCATTCATACTACCTGTGGCACTGCAAAATGCAGGATGATGCTTACATTTTAATTTAGGTAGGTATGCTTATCTAAAAATTCCTTGACACTCAGATCCTATAGATATGCACTGATGCAATAGAACATAGTGGCTTGTGCCTCATTGATTTCAATAATTTTTAGTCCTAAATGTTAATGTTTAAGAGGATCACAGCGTATGTGAACGAAGGAGGGAAAGGCCCATTTTCCTATATTTATTGTTAGTTTCAGTCCCATTATATCAATTTCTTACAATTCATCAGGACCACAATCCAGAATGCTAAGAGCTTGTGCATGCTCAGTCACACTTCCAAGTTTTCTCTTTGAGAATCAACTCAGCTTCTTCACCTCATCACATTATAAGTGGTTTTGAAACTCCTTCATGTTTCAAAAGTGGCTTGTCATGAAGTTTGGTGCTCTGCATTTAGAGGCTATTACAGTTTGGAACACGGGGAGTTGCCTTGTAACAGGTCAGACTATTTGTCTGTCCAGCCCAGTATTGTCTACTCTGACTGGAAGCAGATCTGCAAGGTCTCAGGCAATAAATACTTTATTTATTTAGTGAGTTTATTTATATCCTATCTTCCCCCCATCATAGAACTCAAAAGTGGCATACATGGTGTGCTTATGTGGTCTCCCATCCAGATACTGTCCAGCTTAGTGCCAGCAAGGTGTCTGAATCATGTGCCCTCAAACCATGCCTTGAGACCATTACTGCTACCTGATCCTTTTACCTGGAGATGCCAAGAACTGAACATGGGGCTTTCTGCAAACAAAGCATGTGCACTACTACCCCGCTATGATCTCTCCTTTGTATTTTGGGGTGCAGACATATCTAGTTCTCTATATTGTGGCCAATATATTATACATAAGTATTAAAACATTCAATGCATTTCCCATTATCTTATTGGCATCTATACAACACCTATAACAGTATTATTACCCCTATATTGCAGTGGTGATGGGAAACTGAGGCTTGCTTAAGCCACCCCCCTTTACCAGGACCCTGGTTTCAGATCCTGTATAACATGGAAACCTTGGTTAGCACTGATGAAACAAGACTTATATCCTATACTAGGGGCTTTGCCCCTGCTCGCTTTGCTCGCCAAGCCCACCTACTTTTGCCAATGCTCCCCATAGGTTGCTAGCACTCCTCCCTCCCTCTCTCCCATCAGCTTGCCAGTTCTCCCCCTCCCTCCCCACATGCAGGTCTCCAATGCTTCCCCTTCCTCCTACCCCCATGGGTTGCCAACAATCTCCCTCCCTCCCTCCACCGGTCACCAACACTCCCTTCCCTCCTCCCGTATGGGTCGCCAATGCTCCCTCTTCCTCCTCACTCCCCCCACAGGTCATCAGCACTCCCACCTCCCTCCTTTCACACTGGTTGCCAGTGCTCCCCCTCCCTCCAACAAAGGTTGCCAGTGCTCCCCTTTTTCCCCCCATGGGTCACTGCTCCCCCTACCTTCCTCTGCACAAGGCTCATGAGTGCTCCACGTCCCTCCCTTCAACAGGTCACTAGCACTCCCCCTCCTCCCCCCATGGATGAACAGCACTTCCCCACCCTCCTTCCCATGGGTGATGAGCGCTTCCCCTCCCCCTAGGTCACCGGCACCCCCCACTGGTCTTCCAACCACCCACTGAGGCCCAAGCCCTGGGCACAGCCCTCTCACCCAGCACAGTCTCAGCTGCTGCCCCTCTTACCACCACCTCTGCCCCCTCGCTCACCCACTCACTGCAATGTACCTCACTCACTGCTGTTGCCACTGGGTGCCTTACATACTGCTGCTGTGATCGCCAGGCACCTTGGGCACTGCCACCACGTGTTTTGTTGCTCCTGCCGCCTCATACCTCACAGGTGCCTCAAACTCTGTTGCCATCGGGCACGTTGTGCTCTGCTGCCACTGACACCACTGGCTGCCTCACACTCTGGCACCACCAAACACCTCACACTCTGGCGCCACCATTGCTGCCCTGCATCGCCTCGCAGTGTCATGCTACTCATGAAAGCTTAGAAAAATACTATATAGCAAGATAAGATATGATGGAAACCTTGTTCGCATTGATCCATGCTGATGGACAGTAAGTGAAAAAATAATTTTATTTATTTATTTTGAACTGCCAACTTCATACTGACCCAAGCATCCTTTCCCTTCATGTCCATTCAAATAAATTTTGAAACCAGAACCAAAGTTACATGTAACACAACCATGATATAACAAATTTAACTTGTGGTCTCTACACTATTCGTCTTCACTCTCTGGTAATATATAACTGAATTTAATGGGGATCATACATTTACCTTATTCCTAAGCTAAGGCAGTAAATATCGTCTGCAGCCATTTCTTCTTTTCCTCTGCTTTGTGAATGCTGTTGCATGCCAAACCAAAGGACTGGATAGCTTTATACAAGAATTTGTGCACAAATCACATCTTCCAAAACAGGTCCACAAAAAAATATCAGCCTCCTCTCCAATATGTTTTTTGGCCTGCCAGCCAGCATATACCAGTGTTAGTCATTTATGGCACACAATATTTTACTTATTTTTTTGTCTTATTCTAGCAGCAAATAATGAAAAAAGAACAAAGGGACAACTCCAGAACCCAACCACAAGGCGACATGAACCTCCAAATTAGATGGCTTATTCCTATTAAATGACAGAAAGCTCAATACATTTTGATTAAAATCTTCCTTAGGGGCAAGTATGAAATATTAACAAATAAAATGCAGACAACAAATATAAATAAAGGAGTGCATAAATAAATGTGCATTTTAAATCAATGTACAGGATCTAATGTCCAACATTATTTCAATTAAATATAAACATGTGAGACTTATAATTCAGAAAATCAATTAGGACCTCAAGGGACATCTGTAGATATTTTTCTATCAGGAAAAGTGGGCGAAGTGAATGGGACGACAAGGATGCAGGGAACATTCATTCTAGCTGGAAGAAGATAGTGAGACATGTAGAACACTAATAGTCTCCCTCCTGATCAAAGATGGGCACACTATATATTGTGGGGTTCAAGAAAAGGCAGCAGAGAGTAGGTATAAGTGGACAGGTCTCACAATGAAGGGAAGAAAGAAGTGAGATCCTCAACGGATTGGTATTAACTTGTTCATAAATGATGTGGAGCTGGGGTGAGCAGTAAGGTACAAAGTTTGCTGCTGATGACTCCAACTTCTTCAGAGCAGTTTTTTTTTTAAGGATTGCAAAGAGCTCCAAAAGCAACTCTCTGAACTCGGCAAATGAGCAGCAAAATGGCAAATGTGGTTCAATTTAAGTAAGTGTAACGTGATGCCCATTGGAGCGCAACAAAACCCCAACAACAACCCCTAACTTCACATATGCACTGATGGGGTTTAAGCTTGTTGTGACCGACCAGAAAAGAGATCTTGGGGTTATGGGGAATAGATCAATGAAAAAGTTGATCCAGTGTGTGGCTGCTGTAAAAATGGAAAATTCTGTGTTAGGGATCATTAGGAAAGATATTGAAAATAAGATTGCCAATACTGTGATGAATTTATACAAATCTACAGCGCAATCACACTTTGAGTATTGTGTATACTACTGGTCATCACGCCTCAAACAGGATATTGTGGAGTTAGAAAAGGTGCAGAAAATGGCAACCAAAATGAGCACATTTCCTACAAGGAAAAGTTGTAACGTATGGGGTTTTTTAGTTTAGGAAAAAAGGTGAGTGAGGGGAGGGGCATGATAGATGTATAGTCATGGTGTGGAGAAAATGGAGAAAGATAACCTTTTGTCCCTCTGATAATACCAGGACTTGCTGTTGGTGTTTTATTGGTTTTACATACATTATGATTGATTACATATTGTGTCTGTGTGTCCATTATGTGCCTTCAAGTCGACTTATGGCAACCCTATGAATCAGCGACCTTCAGTAGCATCTGTTGTAAACCACCCTGTTCAGATCTTGTAAGTTCAGGTCTGTGGCTTCCTTTATGGAATCAATCCATCTCTTGTTTGGCCTTCCTCTTTTTCTACTCTCTTCTGTTTTTCCCAGCATTATTGTCTTTTCTAGTGAATTGTGTCTTATCATTATGTGTTCAAAGTATGATAACCTCAGTTTCATCATTTTAGCTTCAAGTAATAGTTCTGGTTTTATTTGTTCTAACAACAATTATTTGTCTTTTTCGCAGTTCAATGTATCCACAAAACGCTCCTCCAACACCACATTTCAAATGAGTTGATTCCTCTCTTATCCCCTTTTTTCAATGTCCAACGTTCGCACCCATACATAGAGATCGGGAATACCATGGTCTGAAAGATCCTGACTTTAGTGTTCAGTGATACATCTTTGCATTTGAAGGCCTTTTCTAGGTCTCTCATAGCTGCCCTTGCTAGTCCTAGCCTTCTTCTGATTTCTTGACTATTGTCTCCATTTTGGTTAATGACTGTGCCAAGTTATTGATAATCCTTGACAAATTCAATGTCCTCGTTATCAACTTTGAAGTTACATAAAACTGTTGTTATTACTTTAGTCTTCTTGACGTTCAGCTGTAGTCCTGCTTTTGTGCTTTCCTCTTTAACTTTTATCAGCATGCGTTTCAGATCATTACGAGTTTCTGATAGTAGTATGGTATCATCTGCATATCTTAAATTATTGATATTTCTCCTTCAAATTTGCACACCTGCTTCATCTTGGTCCAATCCTGCTTTCTATATGATAAGTTCTGTGTATAGATTTAACAAGTAGGGTGATAAAATACACCCCTTTTCACACCTTTTCCGATTGGGACCAATCGGTTTCTCTATATTCTGTCGTTACAGTAGCCTCTTGTCCAGAGTATAGGCTGCACATCAGAACAATCAGATGCTGTGGCACCCCCATCTGTTTTAAAGCATTCCACAGTTTTTTGTGATCTGCACCATCAAAATGCTGTAATCTATAAAACACAGAGTGATTTCATTCTGAAATTCCTTGGTCCGTTCCATTATCCAATGTATGTTGGCAATATGATCTCTGGTGCCTCTTCCCTTTCTAAATCCAGCTTGGTTTAAATGCAGAAATATGATTACATATTATGTTTATTATATTGTACCCTGCTCTGGGATTATTGTAATGAAGATTGGGCTAGAAATCGCTGAAATAAATAGACAGAACCCAGGCTCATCCAATAAGTAAACAGAACCCAGGCTCATCCAATAAAGCCAAACGGTGGGGAACCAGGACATACAAAATTAATTATACCTATACATAGTGAATAATTCAGTGATGCATTTTGCTTCTGCAGAAGTAGTGATGACCACCAGCTTGGATGGGTTATAAGGGAATTACATAAATTAAGGGAGGAGCAGGCTATCAATGGCTACTAGTCATGAGAGCTGTATACTATAGGGTTGGAGGTGGTTTAGACTGGGGAACCAACATGAGAAAAACCTCCTTCAGTGCTGAATCCTCAAGTGAACATAGGAAGCTGCCTTATACTGAATCAGACCCACTGGTCCACCTAGCTCAGTATTTTAGCCATGAAAAACTTGCAAAACTATGTTTCATATCATCATCCATTTGTTTGGCTTTCTCATCATTACATTTCTGAAACATCTTAATTACTTTCCTCTACATGTGTTCTGTAAGGATTGTGTTAAACAGAATGAAATAAGGTGCAAAACTTGCTTAGTGGGTTAGGAACATAGGAAGCTGCCTTATACTGTGTCAGACCACTGGTCCATCTACTCAGTATTGTCTACACTGACTGGCAGCAGCTCTCCAGGGTTTTTGGAAGAGTTCTCTTCCAGGCCTACCTGGAGATGCCGGGGATTGAACCTGGACCCTTCTGCATGCAAGGCAGATGCTCTACCATTCAGCCACAGCCCAGTGTCCCTGATTCCCTCCCATATTGCAATTCCTGATCCTGTTGTGGGTCTCTCTATTCTCAGAAATGACCTTTTAAGGGAATTTAAAATGCTTCAGCTCAGAAGGAGGTCCTGAGAAGTCCTAGTGACATACATCATGCTTCACAGGTGACACTTGTGTCCCAGCCAGTTAAAAGAAAACCTACATAGAAATAAATGGTAATCCTATATGGGATTGTATTTAACAATGAAAAGCAGGCTAGAAATATGTTAAACAAAATGAAATAATAAAATTAACGACAGCCAAACAACATAAGCAGCCACAGCGATATCAGCATAGGCTGCAAACAATTGAGAATCTGGCGGGCTTGCCTGTGAAGGGAATTCGATAAATATGGGGCCACCACTATGTTCCTTAGAGATGTCCTTCTAAGTAAAGGAATGAGGGGGCAATTGAAGCTGGGCCTTTTCTGATGATGCTAGAGCACATGGTGATGGTTATGCAGTGAGGCAATCCTTTAAGTATCCGTGTCGTTCACCCTGTAGTGTTTATATGCACTGTGGTTGCCTGTAATTTGGCTTTCCTGCTGCATTTGACCATTCCCTGTGGACCAAAACCCAACATGGCATTAACACCTTTTGATGCCACAGAAAAAGACTATCAGCGTGAAGAGCAGGCAAAATCAAGGTGGCATATATGAGAACAACGAGAGTTGAGAACAATGAGAATAAAAAGCATATCAGAGGGGAAGAAGATGCCTAACACACAATGTACAAAGACCCTGATGCTTATCATCTTGAAAGCTACTAACAAGATTTTAAAAATATGTCTCCACAACATTGGATTGCCTGCACTACTAGTGAATCCTGGGGAGGCATCAAATAAAATTGTCTGCTGCCTCTAAACTGAAAGGAAGAGTAGCAAAATTTAGAGGTCTGAGGGTCTGTGATTTTTTTAAAAAAGTGAAGCAGCAATTTTCATCCTGCTCAGATTAAACAAACTAATCTAAACTTCTATGAGAGTCATACAGGGAAAATGGGATATACCCATACAGTTAAATCTCCAATATAAAGTATTAGGTGAAAACAGAAGAAACAAATGATAGTGTGAGTGAAAGAAAGACTAACAGCCTATTATTATTATTATTACCCGTCCTTCACCTGAAATTCCTTGGGTGGATCACAACAATTTAAAATACAATATTAAAAATAGTTTAAAACAAATTTTAGAGCAGAAATATAAACTAGCTCCTTCCAAGAAGCCCCTCCCTACCACTTCCTAGTCCTCTCTGGGAAGAACCAGAACTATGATCCTATCACACACACATTTCTACACAAGAGAAATGCAGCATTACTGTATTTTAACTGCCTCTCTTTATAAATGCCTAGATCAGCTGAAATTTTGCTTATAAAATGAATGTGAAATAGTATGAAAAGGAGTTTTCTTGGGTCCGTTGTCAACGATCTATTAATTACCTTTTTTTAAAATAAACAAGTAAAGAACTTGTCAACCCTGCTCTTCATAAGGAACCATGTACATTAGGGTTACCAGGTGTCCGGTTTTTGGCCAGAGTTTCTCGTTTTTGGGGGTCCACTCTGGGTCTCTGGGTAACTCCCTTGAATCTGTGGACTCTGAGCTTCAGTTTTAAAAAAATTAAGTTTCTAGGTGGTCTGGTTCCCAAGATATACACCAAAATGTCAGCTGCCCCCCTGCGACTGTTAAATCTGTTTAACGGATCCATTATAGCAGCTCCTAGCTCCACCAGAGCTTGGAAAAGTTACTCTTTTAAACTACAAGTCCCATCAGCTCCAGCCAGCATGGCCACTGGATTGGGTTGGTGGGAGTTGTAGTTCAAAAAAGTAACTTTTCCAAGCTCTGGCTCTAACCCTGCCCTTGCAGGATTGTAGCCAATAAGTGAAGCCAGGATTATGATTTGTTGACCGGGGCAGTGCCTAGACTTCATTGCAATGTCAGGAAATGGTGGCTTTGAGATCTTCAGTTTGAGGAAGTAAGAATATGGCTTAAAGTTTTTTTCTCTTGTGTGCAAGAGTCAGACCCTGGGCTGTTGGAGAGGGCAGTGCTTTGAAAACCTTGGCAATATGAAAGTATTTAATCCAATACTTGCTTTTCTGGGAGTAAAGCAATGCTAATCCCATGTACCTGGAGTAAACCCCATTGAATTCATTAGGACTTACTTTTGAGTAGACATGGTTAGGATTGTGCTGTAAATTAATGGGACTTTTGAGTAAAAGTAACAAAGAATTGTGTTTGCGTTGTAAATCTTTCCTTCTCCCTTCAATCCTATTTTTAAAGCAATTAGGCAGGGTTTACCTAGGTATCACATTTTTTTCAATGTAGGAAACTAATAATGCTTTTTTAAAAAATGTTCTGCAATGACCAACTGGTTTGACAATAAACTATTATATGGGGTGTATTTTTACAAGTGTGTGTGTGTGTATGGAGTCTTTCCAACAACCCTGTGAGGTAGGGTTGGTGACTGGAAACCAAGGCAGCTCACAATAAGAAATAAATCCCTTTAAAAACCAATAACCATAAAACAAGTATAAACAGTTGCAAAACAGCTTAAAGTGGCATGATTCTGAATTTTGGGTTGGGTCAATGAAGTTTATTTATTTTTATTTATTACTTGATTTATATCCCGCCCTTCCTCTCAGTAGGAGCCCAGGGTGACAAACAAAAGCACTAAAAATATTTTAAAAATCATAAAAACGGACTTTAAAATACATTAAAACAAAACATCTTTAAAAACATTTTTAAAAGCTTTAAAAACATTTTTTTTAAAAGAAAAGGTTTAAAAACATATTAAAAAGCAATTCCAACCCAGACACAGACTGGGATAAGGTCTCAACTCAAAAGGCTTGGTAAAAGAACAAGTTCCTTATCACTTGAGGCTGCAGTTTTCCCTGGTTGTAAGCCCCATTGAATACATTGGGACTTGCTTCTGAGTAAACAAACATAGGATTGCACAAAAATGATTTTATCAGGTGCTGAAAAGAGGCATCTGCCTAATGTCAATAGGCAAGGAGTTCCAAAGCATAGGTGCTGCCACTTCATTGTTGTTGTTATGTGCCTTCAGGTCAATTTTGACTTATGGCGACCCTATGAATCACTGACCTCCAATAGCATCTGTCATGAACCACCCTGCTCAGATCTTGTAAGTTCAGGTCTGTGGCTTCCTTTATGGAATCAATCCATCTCTTGTTTGGTCTTCTTCTTTTTCTACTCCCTTCTGTTTTTCTGTATTGTCTTTTCTAGTGAATCATGTCTTCTTCTCATTATGTGTCGAAGTTATATGTGTCCAAAGTCAGAGAAAGGCAATGGTAAACCACCTCTGAATACCTCTTACCACGAAAACCCTATGAACAGAGTATCCAAAATGCTGCCACTTTACAGGACTGATTTCTTACAAGAGCAGAACAAGTACTATGTGGCACCCATAACATGGAAAGCACACCTTGAACTTGGCCTGGTAGCAAATCAGGAACCAATGCAGATTTCAGAGCAGAGGTATTATGTGCTGATAGGATCTCATTCATGTCAGCAATCATGCCGCAGCATTCTGCATTAACTGACTGGCTGCAAGGATTTTTTTAGTTTTGGTTTTCGGTTATAAATCCTGACTGGTTGTGTGATGCTAAGTTGTCTGCCTTACTCATAGGAATCTTGTTGTCTTTGGTATGGTATTGCATTTAGGAAATCATCACTGTATTTTGTTTTTCATTTTCTGTTTGCATTTCATTTACCTTTAACCTCACTCCCTTACATCCATAGAAGCAACAGCAGTGGTTGCATGGCAGTTTGTTTCTTGCCCAATAGTGGTAACAGATAATTCACATATTTGAAAGTGTGGCTGCAGTTGTTCCCAAGCTGCTGCCTGTGAAGGTAGACCAAACCATGTGTGTTTTCTCTTTGTCAATTATTACTCACTGGAATTGGGTTAGCTGTCAAAGTGAGTTTATAGCAGCCCACAGGGGAGACAGAAAGGGTAGAGAATCTTCTTACTCTTACTCATTTCTCAGACCTCTTTCTGAAGTGAAGGGTCAAATCTGTAAAGAAGTTTGGAGCAGCCATATTAAAAGATAAGGGCAGGGCATTCCAGGCAGGGCATTCCAGGCAGGGGGTTGCCAACCCTGCTTGGATATGGATGTCTTTGCAGACGATCCCTAGTCAAGCTTTACCAACAGCACAATCCAAACTATATCTACTCAGAAGTAAGTCCTGTTGAGTTCTATGGGGGCTTAGTCCCTTAGTATGTGTGTTTAGAATTGCAGCCTTCAGGGGCATCCATCTTTACTCCTGAATGCTCCCATCTAACATCTCTACAACACTAGGCTCCTTTCTTCCTACAGCGGCCTTCTGGTGACTGGCCTGGCCTGAAAACACTTAAACCCTTCTTGCCAAAAGCAAGTAGGCTAGATTAAATGTTCCCTACCCAGGCTCCATCTTTTAGCTAAGATTTCTAGCTTAATTTCCAATCAGATATTTTTTTAAATTGTATGCTCCAAGCAACTGTGATTGATGCTTAATGAATCATGCTTAATGACATTACTCTGGCCTGCCCCCATGACATCACTTGGGCCCGCCCCGTGACAACACTCGGGCCCACCCCTAAAATGTCAGGTTTTGGGATGCTTCTGACCTGGCATCCTTAACATAGTTGGTCCTATATCCATAATAAATACATATCTTCCTATTTATAAATTTATTTTAAAATAAAATATAAACAAAACTTTTTTTTTACTTAAATGGTCTGTTATTTCTAACACAATGTGACATAACAATCTGGGCCAATTATTAAAAACAGTTCCCATGGATTTGAACTAAAGATGACAAATAACATTTTGAAAACATTCTAAAGCTCATCTTTACACTGCCAAAGCACAGAAAACCCTCCATCCAGACTTATTTGAAGCCAGCAAGGCCAGAAATGTATCTGCATGTACTCACTGCACACCATCCCTCCCCCTACACCAGTATTCTCTAACCTGATGCCCTCCAGATGTGTTTTGGACTGCAACTCTTGTGATCCCTGGCTATTGGTCATGCTGGCTAGGGATGATGGGAGTAGGAGACCAACAACATCTGGAGGGCACCAGGATGAGGAAGGCTGTTCTACGCTCTCTTTTTTTAAGCCATTACATAGCATCCAGGTTCATTACAACACGTATTAGTCTAAATGAACCCTAATTTATTCAGAATCACAAAACAGATCCAATTGAAAAATAAGTCCCTGTTCAATTGTGTAGCTTGAATAATGAATCCTGTGGCAAGTATCTTTGCGACAGTGGATATGGCTACTAGCTTTTAAAGGCATAGTTTACTGATTAAGATTTGCCTGGTTGAACCCTTATACACTTGGAATAGACTCAACGTTTATTGAGAAGCCTTGTTGAAATGTCTATGGAAACAAATGTCTATGAATTCCTTGCTATGAAAGACATGATTATTTCAGTCTCTACTTCTTTTACTGATAACAAAGTCTAAACTATGTCAGTTTTTTTAAAAAAAAATAGGATGTCAGAGGAACACCATGAACTTATTAAACAATCAAAGCCCATTCACTGAGATGCTGAGCACCTCTTCTGAGCCACATTCTTCAAGATGCTTATTTTAGAGAAGCCTTACTGAGGGCAGCGTTACTTGCTCTGCATTGCAGTCTTCTAGCTTAGTAGGAATTACCTGTTTTTGGCTCTTGCAGGAAACAATCTAGTGCAGTTTGACCTACAAACTAGAAAATAAATGTTAGTCACAATCTAGCCAAAGTTATGTATATTATAACTCTCCCAGAGAAAGCAATGGTTTTTTTAAATTTTAATTTTGTCAGGATAATTTTTATATGCAATTCATGCTACTCTGAAGAAGGAAATGTAAACTGGACTGCCTCCCATCTTTGCAAGGCCTTTTGTAGGATAATAGATTGTCTTAACCTGATTCTGCAGCTAACTACTATCTCTTGGTGGTATTTGCATGGGAAATGCTGGTGGGATCCAATTGGTGCTCTTGCACTCATCGAAAGACTTTTGATCTAGGGGACACCTCTACTAATGGAAGAGAGGAGACCTTTTTTTTGCTGATTTTGCCCTTTTTCCTGTAGCACACCATACCATGCCTCACCTAGTTCTGGAGGGTCTCCCAACTCTCTGGAGCCAATTTTTACTGGTCAATGGGGACTGCAGGAGGGAGGATGACTCAGCAAAAATGCCTTCATGTAGTTAATACAGGCATAACTGGATCAAAAGGCCATTGGTGAGTGCAAGATTACCAACTGGATTCCACCCACCCTCTCTTCTTACAATTCATATTTTGCAATAATCAGTTCAAAGGCCAAATGGTGGGTAGAAATACTTAGATATGCCATTTTGCCATTAAACTGTTTTACATTGAACTGTGTTTTTTTTTTAATGGATCGCTGGTATATCACACCCCATAAGAAGTAAATTCCATCACACACCTTCTCCTAGAGAACAAATTCAGGGCAGGCTCCATTTGTTCCTGTACATCTTCTGATACTAAAAAACATGATCAAAGAAGACTAGCTTGGGTAAAATATTATGAGAAGCATGCATTGAACAATAGGTATTCTTTGGATGACAGATGAATAGCAGTAGGCATTGGAATAAGATGGGAAGGAAGATATGCAAATACAAGGAAGCTCATTCATTTTGAGGTTGTGGACAGTGGTATATTTTTTAGATGATGGAGTGTCCAAGTACACTGACTAGTAGAACTGGACTTATACATTTGGTTCATCACCTTCTTCTAGGACTGAGCTTTGGGAAAGTTCTGTTCTGTGTGTATGGGACAGAAGTCTGTTGTACATCACCCTGGTTGGCTGGGGACTTATGTTGTCATTATGTCCCCTTGTTAGGAGCAGTTTTCAGTTTACAAATTAAATGTGTATAAGGTTTTTAAAACAAAAAGAAGGCAATGAACAAATGTTAAACTTTTAAGCAGCTTTTTTTAAAAAGGCAGACACTGTGTCTGAAGTTTGGAGGAAGATGCACAAAAAACAACATAATCGGTGTTCTATTTGCTGAAGTCCAAGTTATTATGAGGCCTAGGGGGAAGCTGGAGTTGGAGACTTACTTTGTGACAGAAAAAAAAAGGTGGCTTCTCTTTTTAAGGCACAGCTGTACGCACTTCTTCAGTCCAAAGTTCTAAACCTGGAAATCATAGCAAACAAGTCCGATACGCACTTAGGAGTGAAGAGTGCTCTGTGAATTTGCAAGTGTATTCCAAATACAGAGACACCTCTGTGGAATATATTTGTGTTGACCTACTGTGAAAATACTTAGTGCTCAACAGCCCTTAAAATTTCTCATTTCTCACCTGTGGTGGGATGCTCTAGCTCACTGCTGCATTCTGAAGTTTCATAGGCAAGGAGAGGCCAGGCAAAAGTAGCCAAGGTGAAGTTGCAAGAAAGGCTTTAGTTTGCAATATGTCTCTTGTAAGGCACAACTTAATATTTCATTTTAAAAGAATGTTGTTTTATGCTTTTTAAATTCATTTTATATTAATTGATGTCAGACAAATGCATTGTAGTGGAATTAATATATTATGTGGGCAACATTTTAATGGAGCAAAAGGCAGGCATGGAAGACTTAATGATCAAGATAATCAGAACATAAAAGGCATGTGGGAAGTAACTGTACTTAAAAAATAACTATAACAATGTTCCACCTGTCTGTGAATGAGCCCACCAATCAGTCTGTCTTTGCCTTCTGACCCAGTTCATTGGCACAGGAGCTGGAAGGGCAGCAGATGTTGGCAAGCGGGAGCTAGGGGAAGGACACACGGAGGAAGAATGGATCCAGTGGGATAAAGCTACCTGGAAGCAGGGCAAGATTGGGACTGGCACTTATCCATGCACTTGGATAAAGCCTACCTATAGGACCAGCCTTTCCCAATCCGGTGCCTTGCAGATGTTATTGGACTCCAACTGGCTCCTACTGGGGGGGAAGGGCAGGATATAAATTTAATAAATAAATAAAATAAACTGCTACTGTCATCCCTGACCACTTCCCATGCTGGCTGGGGCTGATGGAATTAGAATCAATAACTGGAAAGCTAGATCTGGAGAGCACCCAGCTGGGAAAGGCTGTCATAGACATGCCAGTTTTGGGGTAGGCAGTTGTCTGATATGACATTGAACTTCTGTTACCCATGGGATATCTGCTAAGCATATTTAAGATGTTTATTTCTAGCATGTAATAATAATAATAATAAGCAGCAGCAGCAGCAGATCATAGCACCTGAAACATCCAAGTGACTTATTTACACAGGCCTACTTGTTGCAGGGTGATAATGAATATGCATGTTATAGGAGATGAAATCCATAGCATGCCTAACATTTTACTGGATTTGGTCTACAGCTTTTTACATGCATCCTTTTTTCTTTTAAAAAAATTCTACCATTTTACTAGAATAAATTGAATGTTCTTGATATATATTGAGTTTACTATCACTGAAACATCACACGGTACTGCATACTTTTAAAAAGCCTCAATTAAGTTGTCATGCTGTATCAACTGCTAAACAAAATGATAAGCTGGACTTCAACAGGCTTTTTCCCCTTCAAAGTAGCAATGCCTGGCTGTATACTTGATTTAACTGAACTGCTGCCTACAGAATTTTGTTTACTTCTCTCCCCACCGACACAATATTTACACTCAAATCCAGTACAGTATATGTTTTGTGTTTCCTGAAATAGCAACATAGTTTGCAAAAGAGTGCATGTTGGACCTGTTGATAAAACTTGATAGGTTCAGACAGTTTGCTACAGACCTGAGTTAAGGTATACCATTATCTATGAACATATCAGTAAGATTGCATGCAATAACACAACGGCGCAAACACAAGAATTGCCTTGCTACATGTATCTGACCAAGTCAGTTCAGCATTGTTTTCAGCACTGGCCAGTGGTCATCCAGGTACCACTGTTGTTGCAGTCACACCAGTAACATGGTATAGATACCCTTCCAATCCAATGCAGCAAGCAGCCTAATCTTGGGTACAGGGCAAATGCTCTCCTCTTCCATCATAGGAGTTCCACCATGTGGGAGCATGTGACTTGCGACAGTCAGGGAAAGGAAAGGAAAGAAAAGGGCCAGCAATTTCACTGGGTGATATCTAATTGTGGCAAACCTCATGCATAACAGCTATTCTACTAGCGGGAGCCTTGTTCTTAGCATAGCACAACAGCCATATGCAATGGGTGTGTCTGCTTGATACCTAGTAAAACTGCTGTTAGAATTATTATGACAGTTAAGTTTGTGCACCAGTGCTTGCACAAGAACATCACCTTTTCAGCTTCTTGTGCTAACGTTTCAGTGGATTTCACCCTCTCTGGGTAGCATTAATTGTATGCTGTGTACAACCCTTGTCTTGATAAAAGGAAATTTGTAAAGTTGCAAAATAGCTGAAAACACACTGTGTATTCAATACACAGGGAAAACAAGTCTAATTAGATAGACAAATGATTGACCTTGGGGCTGCTTATGGGAACACAATCACAACTTAAATATGGTGTGTTTACAGAATGCACAAGACAGAGGTCAAATATATGTATTTTTCATTCTGAGTGAAGATATAGTCCAGCACACTATGAAGAACTAACCAAGATGAATGCATAATCCTGACTGAGTATGATTGGAACTTTCAGCTGGCATTTATATGCAAGTTTAAATCCATTACAATACTCCTATCTAATATTTGCTTTATATGCCTGAATAAATTATATTTATAAATGCTAACAATCAGTGGCCATTCTTCACAAAATACCTCATTAAAATACAAATACCATATGCACATAAACTCTTAATTTATCTTATTTTAGCAAATGCCACAATGAAAGTTGCAGTAGGAAGCTGCAAACTTTTAAATACTTTCCCTATCCATTTTTAAGAATGATACCAACTATTGCACCACAAACTACCTTGGATTTGATAGACAATTGTTGTATGTGTAAATGGCAGATAGTTAAACAACTACCAAAATTCAGGACAAATTGTAAACACAGATGGGAAAATACTGGGCAAAATAGGATGTAGTCCTCTCAGGTTGTGTATGTGTAAGTAATACCATTTTATAGATCGGTCATTTCAGAGCATTTTATTATGAACTTTTGCCATAAAAAGGAAAGTTTTTTTAAAGAAGTTTGATACCAGTCACAGATATTCAGTGTAGATGCAAAACACAAGTTTGAAATTACTTTAGAAGACCTTTCAAACATACCATGTGCTATGGTTCTGAATGAATCCGTTGCCCCATCCATGTAGTTTCTCAGTATACCCTTTCTGGAGTAGCTATAAGACTGGACAAATTGGTCCATGCTCCAGCAAACATAATTTAAAAGTAGTCTTTGGTATTAACACTATATCTCTGTTACTGAAACTGTTACTGTCTCATTATTATTACTGTCCAGGTTCATAATAAATCATCCTAAAAAGTCTGTTTTATAAAGCGGTAACCCCACCACCACGGTATTAATATCTATACTAGGGGTGTATATGGAACCCAAGGTTCATCTTGTATCTGCACCCGTGTGCTTTTTTAAAAAAATCAATCTGTTTGTGAGTTGCTCTGTTCTCTCTCTCTCTGCTTCAATCTCTGTTTTGGGTTCTGAGCTGCTCTGTAACAACTGAAGGTCTGTGTTCTCCATTCCCTATAATGGGAACAGCTATAATATTTTCCTCCTTTTGGCCAAAGTGGATGAAATTTGCAGGTACAGGAGCACCTCCACAGAAGATAAAGTTTGCCAAATTGCAGACAAATAGGGCCAGGGCTTTTTGTGAGGGAACTGAAAGGGATTAGCTTTCTTCCCTTATAAGGGGGGGAGGGAGTAGGAGTTTGCCTCTTGCTCTTTGTTACCTTAAAATAAAAATAAGAGGTGGATTTTTATTGTTAAAGCACAGCAGTGTAGGATTATTATTTTTTTAAAAAAAGGTAAATGTAGCTTTTAATGTCTAAAAATTCCCTTCCTACTGTGCTTTAGCAAAAAACAATCCAAAGTCCTTCAGTATGCTGTAGGCAACATTTTTAGCAGACTCACTTTTTGCAAAGCCCATGGCACTAGAAAAAATAGGGATTTAGGAAAATCTAGAGCTATAAGGTACAGAACACTACAGAAGCAACAGAATGACATGAGTCTTTGTTGGGGCCCTGAGCCAACTTGGAGGAGGAGTTATTAACATCATACTTTTACTTGAAAATATGGAAATCTTCCTGCTTTGCTTCATTATTCAGCCTCCACACAGTGCAGATGCTCAGCCCTACTCTGTACTTGGGTACTCAACATGGCACCCTCCCGATATAGTTAGACTACAACTCCCATAATCCCTGACCATTGGCCATGCTGATTGGAACTGATGGGAGTTGGTGTCTGACAGTTCTGGAGTGCACCAACTTGGTTACCCCTAGTCTACACCGTATGTTGTCTCAGAAGTTCCTATCAGTGTTTCTGATTTGACTTGAATTCATTTTATTTTATTTTTTGATAGTGAAAAAGTTTTCTATGAGGACAAAATAGAAAGTT
Organism: Rhineura floridana; assembly: GCF_030035675.1. Taxonomy (NCBI): domain Eukaryota; kingdom Metazoa; phylum Chordata; class Lepidosauria; order Squamata; family Rhineuridae; genus Rhineura; species Rhineura floridana. Next base: position 56,805,226 of record NC_084484.1, on the reverse strand, counting down.
TGCAGCTATAAAAGGTAATTCAAGTATACTAATGTCAAAGATAGATAACTTGGGAAAGATAAAAAAAGATAAAGGACAATCATAAAACTATTAGATTTTGTGTACAACATCATTTCAATGTCTGTGATGGCTGAAGGAGACTATTCCTGGCAACCCGGATATCACTGGATGGAAAAATGTTTTAATCGAGACCCAGTGCCTGCAGGAAGAGAAGAACACTGCTGCCCAGGGAAGGAGAGCCTGCTGCTGCTGCTGCTGGATCACCATCTCCACCATCCTTCCCTGTGGACTTCTGCCTGCCAGACGTACATCTGCAGGACCAGGCCCCAGGTACCTAGCCAGCTGTGACTGATTCCCATCACCTGTCCCTCTTTGGAGGGATACATAAGCTGGCTGGCTGAGGTGGCCTGGGTTTTTTTGTGTGTGCTGTGTCTGTTTGTTTGTTTTTTGTTTGCTTTCCTCTCTGCGGCTGCTGCTACGGTATGCTTCTCCGTCACTGCTGCCGTTGCGGCTTTGCCCATAGAGACTGCTGCTGCTCTGTGCCTGGCCTGCTGTCGCCTTGTGGCCGCCGCGGCTTTGTTTCTCGCCGCAGCTGACGTTTTTGTGGGCCTTTACCATCATCTGACTGTTTAGGTGGGAAGAAGAGAGATCTTGCAGCTGGCATCTGCGTGCACAGTATGCAGGCCTAGGTTTTGGCATGTTGGCTGAATTTGAATGGTGTGGTTGTATAGTGAGTGTGTGTTGTGTGTGAGTGTGTATGTTTGTATATATGGTTGTTTGTATTTTTGTATTATAGTTTACAATGTGTCTGGGGAAGAGATCTTTCTATCAAGTGGGGAGACTAGAGGGGGCCCCAATTGCCGTAGTGACGGGCAGAGGGAGGTATGGTGTTATGAGAGGGACATGCCAGGTAAGGGGAACGCGGCCCAGACATGTAGTGGCTGTGCCTTGTTCCGGCCCCTCTCATATCCTCAGGGTTGTTGGTTGTCCTCTCAGCCAACCCTCAGATCTCCAGTTGCTGCTTCTTAATGCCAGATCAGTACAAAATAAAACCTCCCTCATCCATGATTTGATTATGGATGAGGCAGCCGATCTGGCATGCATAACCGAGACCTGGGTAAGCGAGCAGGGTGGAGTTAGTCTCTCCCAGCTCTGCCCACCGGGGTATTTGGTTCAGCATCATGGGAGATCTGAGGGTCGGGGAGGTGGGGTTGCTGTGGTCTATAAGAGTTCCATCTCACTCACCAAGCACCATGTCCATGCAGTTATGGGTCTGGAGTGTTTGCACCTTGTGTTGGGCCAGAGGGACAGACTGGGAATTCTTTTGGTGTACCGCCCACCTTGCTGCCCAATGGCTTCCCTAACTGAGCTGACGGAAGTGGTCTCGGAGGTATTGTTGAGATCCCCCAGACTATTAGTACTGGGGGATGTCAACATCCATGCCGAGGCTTCTTTGTCTGGGGCGGCTCAGGACTTCATGGACGCCATGACAACCATGGGGCTGTCTCAACGTGTTAGTGGCCCAACACATACATCGGGGCATACTCTCGACCTTATTTTTACTACTGGACATGGGGATAGTAATCTGGATGTGGGGAGTCTTACATCTCTCCCTTTGTCATGGTCAGATCACTGCTTGCTGAAGTTTAGACTTTCAGTGGCCTTTTCCCTCTACAAGGGTGGGGGACCTATTAAAATAATCCGCCCCCAGAGACTAATGAATCCTGATGCTTTTCAAAGGGCTCTGGGGGATTTTCCGGCTGATAGGACTGGGGCTCCTGTCGAAGCCCTGGCTAATCTGTGGAATGCAGAGATGACCCGGGCAGTGGACATGATCACTCCTGCGCGCCCTCTCCTTTGTAGAGCTCATACAGCTCCTTGGTATACTCCAGAGCTAAGAGCGATGAAGCAAGATAGGAGACGGCTTGAACGGAGTTGGAGACGAACTCCCGACGAATGCAATTATGCGCTGGTTTGTGCTTCTACCAAGCGGTATGTAGGTGCGGTGAGGGCGGCGAAGAAACAACATTTCGCCACCACTATTAAGTCATCTCTCTCCCGCCCAGCGGAGCTTTTTAGAGTTGTCTGAGGGCTACTCCACCCTGGCCCACAGGACATGGTAGATACATCGGTAGCCCGCTGTAATGAGTTTGCTAAGCACTTCCAGCATAAGATCTTATGCATTCGTCGGGACCTAGATTCCCATTTTATGACAGTTAGTTCTAATGAGGTGTCTGGAACACAGTCTAGTCATGTTTTGTTGGATGAGTTTCAGTCGGTTCAGTTCGAGGACGTGGACAAGGTGCTTGGAAAGGTACGTGCAACCACTTCAGTACTTGATCCTTGCCCCTCTTGGCTTATAAAAACTAGCAAGGATGGAACAGCTGGCTGGGCCAAGGAAGTGATAAATGCCTCTTTACGAGAGGGAGTGGTCCCTGGCTGTCTGAAAGAAGCGGCGGTGAGACCACTCCTGAAAAAACCTTCCTTGGACCCAGAGGACTTTAACAACTATAGACCAGTGGCAAATGTTCCATTCTTGGGCAAGGTCTTGGAACGAGTGGTTGCTGACCAGCTCCAGGCGCTATTGGATGAAACCGATTATCTAGATCCATTTCAGTCGGGTTTCAGACCTGGTTTTGGCACTGAGACGGCCTTGGTCGCCCTGTGTGATGACCTATATCGGGAGAGAGACAGAGGGAGTGTAACTCTGTTGATTCTCCTTGATCTCTCAGCAGCTTTTGATACCATCGACCATGGTATCCTTCTGGAGAGACTTGCGCAGTTGGATGTTGGAGGCACTGCTTGGCAGTGGTTCCGCTCCTACTTGGCGGGCCGTCTCCAGAAGATAATACTTGGGGAACATTGCTCGACCCCGTGGGTTCTCCAATATGGGGTCCCGCAGGGTTCGGTCTTGTCTCCCATGCTCTTTAATATCTATATGAAGCCGTTGGGTGCAGTCATCCAGTTTTGGAGTGCGTTGTCATCAGTATGCTGATGACACGCAGCTCTACTTCTCCTTTTCATCTTCTTCAGGTGAGGCGGTCGATGTGCTGAACCGTTGTCTGGACGCGACAATGGACTGGATGAGAACTAACAAACTGAGACTCAATCCGGATAAGACTGAGATGCTGCTGGTGGATGGTTTCTCTGGTCAGATGGTGGATACATACCCTGTCCTGGATGGGGTTACACTCCCCCTAAAGGATCAGGTTCATAGTTTGGGAGTCGTTTTAGACTCTTCCCTATCACTCGAGGCCCATGTAGCCTCGGTGGCACGGAATGCGTTTTACCAACTTCGGTTGGTAGCCCAGCTACGTCCCTATCTGAGTAAGGAGGACCTTACATCAGTGGTTCATGCTCTGGTAACCTCACGTTTGGACTACTGCAACACGCTCTACGTAGGGCTACCTCTGAAGACGGTTCGGAAGCTACAGCTAGTGCAAACTACGGCGGCCAGACTGCTAACAAGAACTAAGCGGTCTGAGCATATAACACCTGTTCTGGCTCGCCTGCACTGGCTTCCAATATGCTACCGGGCCAGATTCAAAGTGTTGGTATTAACCTATAAAGCCTTATACGGCGCGGGACCACGATACCTGCAGGAACGCCTCTCCCGTTATGAACCGGCTCGTACACTACGGTCTACTACGAAGGCCCTCCTCCGGGTCCCGACCCATAGGGAGGCCCGGAGGGTAGTAACAAGATCTAGGGCCTTCTCAGTGGTGGCCCCCGAATTGTGGAATAGTCTCTCCGAGGAGGTACTCCTGGCGCCGACACTATTATCTTTTCGGCGCCAGGTTAAAACCTTTCTCTTCTCTGAGGCATTTTAATCTAAGTTATTTATGTAAATGTTGTAATTGGTTTTTTAGATGATGTACTTTTATATTTGTTATATTGATCTTGTAATTTTATTATTGTATATGTTTCTATGTTTGCCGCCCAGAGAGCTGTTTGCTAGTCAGGCAGGATATAAGCTGAATAAAATAAATAAATAAATAAATAAATTTGAAACTACTTTTTAGTATGCATTTTTGTGGTTGTTAAATTATTTTGTTTGCCACCCTGGGATCCTTCAGGAGGAAAGGTGGGAAATAAATTGAATAAATAATAATTTCAGAGAAGAGAACTTTTATTTATTTATTACATTTATATACCGCCCCATAGCTGAAGCTCTCTGGGCAGTTTACAGCTATTAAAAACATTAAAAACAATCATACAAATTTTAAAACACAAAAAAACAATTTAAAAGACAATTAAAAAAATTTAAAAAAATTAAAAGCACATGCCTGGGAGAAGAGGAAAGTCTTGACCTGGCACCAAAAAGATAACAGTGTTGGCATCAGGCACACCTCATTAGGGAGATAATTGCATAATTTGGGTTTATTTTATTTATGTATTCCTGCCTGTAGTGATCACAATTTCAAACTTGTTTAGCAGCATGATTTTGGATTTTGGAGATTGTGGGAAGGGACTTCATTGTGGGTACATGTGAAGACTCTAAGTAAAAATTGAAAGCCCATTTGTGGATACATTCAAGTGTAAACTGAAAAAAATGCAATATATTTTAAGACCATTTGTTATGGTTCCTTTTTAAACTACTACAACAACTACAGCAATATTTATTTATTTATTACATTTATATACAGCCCCATAGCCGAAGCTCTCTGAGCGGTTTACAGCAATTAAAAACAAATAAACAAATTTAAAAACACATGCTAAAATGACTGGGAGAAGAGGAAAGTCTTGATCTGATGCTGAAATGATAACAGTGCTGGTGTCAAGCACACCTCGTCAGGGAGATCATTCCATAATTTGGGGGCCACCACTGAGAAGGCCCTCTCCCTTGTTGCCAGACTCACAGCTTCCCTCCAAGTAGGCACCTGGAGAAGAGCCTTGGATGTTGAGCAGAATGTACGGGTGGGTTCGTGTCGGGAGAGGCGTTCCATCAGGTATTGTGGTCCCAAGACGTGTAAGGCTTTATAGGTTAAAACCAGCACCTTGAATCGAGATTGGAAACATACAGGCAGCCAATGCAAGTGGGCCAGAATCGGTTTTATATGTTTGAACCGTCGGGTCCCTGTTACCAGTCTGGCCGGTGCATTTTGCACAAGCTGCAGTTTCCGAACCATCTTCAAAGGCAGCCCCACGTAGAGTGCATTGCAGTAATCTAACTTGGAGGTTACCAGAGCATGGACAACTGAAGCCAGGTTATCCCTGTCCAGATAGGGGCGTAGCTGGGCCACCAACTGAAGCTGGTAGAAGGCACTCCGTGCCACCAAGGCTACCTGAGCCTCAAGTGACAGAGATAGTTCTAAGAGAACCCCCAAGCTACGAACCTTCTCCTTCAGGGGCAGTGCAACCCCATCCAGGACAGGTTGGACATCCACCATCTGGTCAGAAGAACCACCCACTAACAGCATCTCAGTCTTGTCTGGATTGAGCCTCAGTTTATTAGTCCTCATCCAGTCCATTGTCACAGCCAGGCACCGGTTCAGCACATTGACAGCATCACCAGAAGAAGATGAAAAGGAGAACTAGAGCTGCATGTCATCAGCATACTGATGGCAACGTACTCCAAAGCTCCGGATGTCCACATCCAATGGTTTAATGTAGATGTTGGACAGCATGGGGGACAGAACTGACCCCTGCGGAACCCCATACTGAAGAGTCCAGGGTGCCGAGCAATGTTCCCCAAGCACCACCTTCTGGAGGCGACCTGCCAAGTAGGAGCAGAACCACAGCCATGCAGTCTCTCCCACTCCCAACTCAGCCAGTCTTCCCAGAAGGATACCATGATCGATGGTATCGAAAGCCGCTGAGAGATCAAGGAGAATCAACACTCACACTCCCCCTGTCTCTCTCCCAACAGAGGTCATCATAGAGGGCGACCAAGGCTGTTTCCGTGCCAAAACCAGGCCTGAAACCCGACTGAAATGGATCCAGATAATTGGTCTCATCCAAGTGTGTCTGGAGCTGGCCTGCCACCACTCGTTCAAGGACTTTGCCCAGGAATGGAACATTTGCTAGTGGCCTATAGTTATTAAAAAAAAATTTCTGGGTCCAGGGAAGGTCTCTTCAGGAGTCGTCTCACTACCACCTCTTTCAGGCAGCCAGGGACCACCCCCTCTCGCAGAGAGACATTAATCGCTTCCCTGGCCCAGCCAGCTGTTCCATCCCTGCTAGCTTTTATTAGCCAAGAAGGGCAAGGATCCAGTACAGAAGTGGTTGTACGAACCTGTCCAAGCACCTTGTCAACGTCCTCAAGCTGTACCAACTGAAACTCATCCAAGAAATCGGGACAAGGCTGTGCTCTGGATACCTCGCTTGATTCACCTACTATAACACTGGAGTCTAAGTCCTGGCAGATGCTAAAGATTTTATCCTGGAAGTGCCTACAAATTCATTACAGCGGGCCTCAGATGGTTCTACCATGTCCTTGGGGCCAGCATGTAATAGCTGCCGGACAATTCTGAAGAGCTCCGTTGGGCTGCAGATTGATGATTTGATAGTGGCAGCAAAATATTGTTTTTTTGCTGCCCTCACTGCCCCTAAATACAGCTTACCATAGGCACTTACCAGTGTGTAATTGCATCTACCAAGAGTTCTCTATCTGCACTCAAGCCATCTTCTATATTGTTTCATTGCTCTCAGCTCTGGGGTATACCATGGAGCCATACAAGCGCTACACAGGAGAGGGCGCTCAGGAGCAATCATGTCAACCGCCCGGGTCATTTCTGTATTCCACAGTCCAACCAGGGTTTCAACAGAAGCACCAGGCCCATCAGCCGGAAAACTCCCCAGAGCCCTTTGGAAACCATCCGGATCCATTAGTCTCTGGAGGCGGACCAACTTAATAGGTCCCCCATCCTTGCAGAGGGGAAAAGCCGCTGTAAGTCTAAACTTCAGCAAGCAGTGATCTCTCCATGACAGAGGGACTGATGTAAGCCCCCCCACATTCAGATCACCATCTCTATGTCCAGTTGCAAAAACCAAGTCTAGAGTATGGCCTGCTACATGTGTTGGGCCAATAGCATGTTGGGGCAGTCCCATGGTTGTCATGGAAACCATGAAATCCTGAGCCATTCCGGATAAGGTGGCATGGATGTTGACATCCCCCAGAACCAACAGTCTGGAAGATCTCAACAGTACACCCGAGACCACCTCCGTCAGCTCAGCTTGGGAGTCTGTTGGGCAGTGTGATCCTATGCTTGTTTACTGAGAAATAAGTCCCACTCTGTTTGGTGAGGTTTCTCCCAAGTAATTAGCATCAGGTTATAGTTTGAAGCTGCAAGCCTATACAAATGTATCTGGGCGTAGGTTCTACTGAACTCAGTGGGATTTATTTCAGAGAAGACATACGATTGAACTTTTACTACTATTAAATAAAATCACTAAAGTGCAAAAGAAATCTGAATAGCAATTCATTTCCCCCCGTTATGGATATTTATTAGGCTACTCTGATAAAATCTAATATTTACTGGCAAATGTCAGAAATGGGGATGAAATCAGGTCATTTATTGAATATGAGCTGTACCAGTCATGAATATATTGAGTTGATGAAATCATGATATTTTTGCTCAGCATTTCCACAAGGGCCATGGTAGCATTTATCCTTTATTTGTAAGTGATGGAAATGGAAATAAGCTGTAATCATTTATTCAATTGACTTTGTGATTATTATAATTGTAGTGGTTTTATCTGTTTTTATAATAGTAGTCTATTGTTGTAACCCAGGCTGGGACCTTATAGTGAAAGGTGGGTAAGAAAACCAATGAACAAATGAATGAATGAATACTGGCCATTTTACACATTCACCATATTTCATGGAAAATGTGCTGTTAATATGTCAATGAAGAGGGAATGTACATATCTCAACATGTTTTATGAAGACTATGTATATTGACTGGTGAACATGTATACACAATTCTGCCAGTGTATGCGCATTGTCTGATGTGCATTGGATGCTCATTACCTGGAAAATGTACAAAATCTTGTCAAGGTTTGCACATTTCCCAAGTATCCACAAATGCAGTTGGAGTATGCACATATTCGTCAAGGCTTATTGAAGAGTATGGGTGGTATTCTATGCTAGTCCTACACAGAGTAGACCCATTGAAGTTAATAGATGTGACTAATTTATTACTTTCAGTGTCTGCTCTGAGTAGGACTTAGCTGAATACAACTAGGTATATCAAACAGAGAAGTAACAAAATGCTGTTGAGACACACACGTTCCTCAAGGAGAGTGTGTAATATTAAGCAGGAAATGTACATAATCTCCACTTAGTGGACAGTTTTTTGCACAAATTGCATATGGCATGGTGACTGTGCACAATGGCTAGTTGTTATGCAGCTGCTCACACACTCAGACACACACTCACACGTAAATGACTTTTATTCTGCTTTCTGTGTGGTTCATTTCACACTCTTGATTTCCCTAGCAGTTCAGTTCAGCTCACCATGCATAGATGACACCTCAGCCACTCCTTCAGAAATAGTCGATAGTGTAATTATTTGCAAGCAGAAGTGAATAATCCCTGGGAGCCTTCCTGTGACTGAGCTTTGAAATTAGTATTTTTACACAGACATTTGATTGAATTTTGAGCTTTGCTTACATGTTGGGCCTGAGAAGTCAGAACTTTCTCAGAAAGAAGCTACATAAATACCTAATCATGCCAGACTGAACCATATCACTCTATGGAAACACATTTTCTACTTTGGTTGTAGTTACTCTCAAAATGAAATATGGCCATAAAACAGATATCAGCTTTAATTTGTTCTGCTTCTGTAGTATATTTGACATTTCACCTACTCCTTAAGGATCTGCACTGGCATCCTGTTTGTTACAGGGCCAATTTAAGATGCTGAAATTGGTCTGTAAAGCCCAACATGTCTTGGAAATCCTGTATTTAGAGGACTTTCTCTCCCACTATCTGCTGACTTGTGCCTTGAGATCTGTGGGAGAGGCCTGGTCTGTTTAGTGTCAGCAACAACTCACATCTAACTCTTGCTCATGTATGAACAAATTTGAAAACATTGGTCCCAATACAGATCCTTGAAGGACCCTACTTTCTATCCTGCAATTGCAAGAAATGTTCATAGTTTTGTATTTTAATTGTATTTTATGTATTTTAATTTATTTTAATGTTTTTGTGATTTTACTGTTTACAATTTTATTATGTATGTGTTTGATTTTATTTTTGTAAGCTGCCCTGAATGCCCTATTATAGGGTAGAAGGGTGGGATAGAAATATTTTAAAATAATAAATAAATAAATATTTATTCCTTCTCCTTTCTAGTTTACCTACTATCCATAAGATGACCTGTTCTTTTTCCCCATGATTGCTAACTTTACCATTTGATGGGGGATGGTTCAACGGAGTTATTTCGAAGTCCTGGTATTAAGGTTGTATTTCACATAGTGCTAAGGATTTCTCCATGTGTATCAGTTACCAGAGCTTGGAAAAGTTACTTTTTTGAACTACAACTCTCATCAACCCAATCCAGCAGCCATGCTGGCTGGGGCTGATGGGAGTTGTAGTTCAAAAAAAGTAACTTTTCCAAGCTCTGTCAGTTAGGGATGGGGGAGAATATCTGTCAAATCGGCCTTAGTACCAGATTCAGACTGAATTAAGACAGCCTGAATTCAGACTGGCACTGATTTCTTGCGGCTGGCTACAGCTATAATCGGCACAGTTTTTTGCAGTGGGTGCGGTTGTAATCGGCTTTTTTTTTAATTTGCCCCCAATTTTTTGTAATTATCTTCATAATTTCCTCTAAGCTGATGCATTCGTAACAGTGTGCAGGTGTGATAAATAGGAAAAAATAAACCACACGGAACAATGTGATCATTTATGTAAGCATTTATGTTAAAAATTACACAGTTTTTTTTCCTGCAAGCAAAACAACAACAACAGTGGATTGAATTGGCCACTGCCAAAGCAAGCAGGAATAAAAAAAAGGGCAGATCAGGATCCAACGATGGACTATCAGAATACAAGCAGATTGGAACTAGGCAGTAAGCCCCATCCCTAGTATTGGTACATCCTTCCTCTCTCCTTCTCTTGAGTGCTGCCTAAATCTGCTCTGGGTTTTTCCCCAAACCTCCAGAGCAGATTTGGGGATGGCATGAAGTGTGGGGGGGGGGGAGAAGAGGGAGGAATTCCTGTTGCGCAAGCAGAAGTCATTACTTGGACAATACTATTTAGTTGAATATCACCCGTAATGTCTACCAGATTACTATCTATCTTTATTAACACACTCAAATATCTCTAAAAGATTAGCAAAATTCTGCCCCTTTTTCACTTAACCAACAATATCTCCAGATATCTTGTCAACTTTACTCTGACTACATCTTACATTTTCCTTCTTTGAATCCCCTTTAATTAACCCTTTGGCAACTTTCCTCAGGTATAGGGAGTCCTTCCCTGATACAAATACCCATTCCTTCTGAGACTATCGGTGTGTCCCCATGGTTGTCCATACCATAATTTGACAATAGTGTTCCAATTAGTAATAGACAGAGATAAGCTTTCTGATCCAACATATATAGCATCCAGAAATGAATCTGTGTTGTTTAAAAAATTAAAATTTATAGAGAATAGTGACCACATGCAGAAAACAAGGGGTTATACATACTTTGCATATAGATTCTGCATTGCAGAAGAATGTCTCTGGTTAAGTCATCAGTATCTCCAGGATATCAGATATAGTATTGGGAAGATTCTTTCCCTGAACCTTTGCAAAGCCACTCCCAATTCAAGTAGACACCAGAGGGGTCAATTTTCTCAGTATAAGATAGCTTCCATTAAAAAATAAACACGATCATACCAAATTCTTTAACAGAGCTGTCAGTGACAGTTTTAAAAGACCAATTAAATGTGTGGGTGGGTAGGTGTGGGTGTGGGTATGTTTAACCAAGTGAATGAAATTCTTGATTCCCCACTGAAATCCCTGGGAGATTTAAGAGTGAATTCACAAGAGTTTTATTTCCCTGGCAGGTTCATGGAAGCACCTTTCTTTCATTTGGAAACTGCAGTTCCAAAGACCTCACACTGAAGTCTCACATCACTCCCTTCATTTCAACTAAATATTTGCAAATTATGTAAATAGTTGAGTGCACCCATGAAATGTGATACAAAGAAGAAAAACATTGTTCATTATCATATTCATGTTGCTGGCACTGTGCTTTCAAGCGGGAGGAGTTATTGCACTCTTCAGTCAGCAGAATTAGGCCTACATATCAACCCTTCAGCTGGCTTCCGTTTTTGCAGCACACTTCCTTATCTCACTTATAAAAATGATCTTTGCTGAGAAGATCGCTTTGATCAGCAGATGATTGGAATAAAAGATTAAAAAACAAAAGGAAGTCAACCACAGACATACCAAAAAAATGTTCAAAGGATCGTCATACTTGTTAATATGCATAACATTTTCAGATTCATTTAGGATGATGACAAATCACTCTTGAAAGCTCATTCAGTGAAAATATCAAGAAACATGTGCCAGGGCTAGATGCAGAGCTCAAAAGTTAATATGACATAATTTGAAAAATCCCAATAATCCCATTAATAATGAAAAGATCCAAAGTTGGGATCATATAACATTTATCTGAAAATAAAATGCTCACATTGAACCAGTGGTCTCTAAATTATTGGATCTTTACAACAAAGCAGGGAAGCAGGGAGGTGAGGAATATTAAATATAGATGCTAAAGACCTTTTTCATTCAAGCTGAATTTCCCTTATTTTGGTGCTTATGCATCAACTGAACTTGCAATAGAATCATAGAGTTGGAAGGGACCTATAAGGCCATCAAGTCCAAACCTCTGCTGAAAGCAGGAAACCAACTTAAAGCATACCTGACAGGTGGCTGTCCAGCAGCCTCTTGAATGCCTCTGGTGTTGGAGAGCCCACCACCTCCCTAGGTCATTGGTTCCATTGTTGTAGCACTCTAACAAACAGAAAGTTTTTCCTGATGTCCAGTCAAAATCTGGCTTCCTGCAACTTGAGCCCATTATTCCGTGTCCTGCACTCCTGGCCCTCCTCTGTGTGGTAACTTTTCAAGTACTTGAACAGTGCTATTCTACCTCCCCTCAGTCTTCTCCGGGCTAAACATGCCCATTTCTTTCAGTCTCTCCTCATAAGGCTTTGTTTCCAGTCCCCCGATGATCATTGTTGCCCTCCTTTCCAGTTTGTCTGCATCCTTCTTAAAGTGAAGTGTCCAAAACTGGATGCAGTACTCAAGATGAGGCCTAACTATTGCCGAATAGGGCACTAATACTTTATTTATTTATTTATTTATTTATTTATTATTATCATTATTTTTACCCCGCCCTTTTTCCAAAACTGGAACTCACGGCGGCTTCCAGATAAAAGCACACATATAATTAAAAACATACAAAAGTCTAGATTAAAATCAAATTAAACAATTTACAGTATTAAAACCATTCATACATACAGTTAAAATAATTCAAACTCAGTTTAAAATAATACAGTTAGGCAACAGCAATGCAGCACCCTTTAAGTCCTGTCCTTAACAGCTTTCCGTTCCAAATGTAAATGTAAATGTAAATTTAATTTTTAGGTCGCCTATCTGGCCAAAGCCACTCTAGGCGATGTACATATTAAATTTCAATAAAATACAATAAAATACAATATAATCAGCAGTAACAAAAATAACAACATATGCAGGGCATTCAGTATGTAATTAGCCCATCCCGGCGGTCCCAAAGGCCTGTCCAAACAGCCACGTTTTTAAGGCTTGGCCGAAGGTATCCAGGGAAGGGGCATGCCAAAGATCGAACGGGAGGGAATTCCAGAGAGTGTGGGCCGCCACCGAAAAAGCCCTCTCTCTAGTACCCACCAACCTAGCTGCTTTTGTTGGTGGGATTGAGAGAAGGCCCTGCGTGGCTGATCTTGTCGGGCGGCATAATTGGTGATGCTGGAGGTGCTCCTTCAGATAAACTGGGCCGAAACCGTATAGGGATTTAAAGGTTAACACCAACACCTTGAATTGAGCCCGGAAAACTACTGGAAGCCAGTGTAGATTGAATAATACTGGCGTAATATGATCACGGCGACGACTGTTTGTAAGTAAACGAGCCACCGCATTCTGTACCAGTTGAAGTTTCCGGACCGTTTTCAAGGGTAACCCCACATAGAGCGCATTGCAGTAGTCTAATCGAGAGGTGACCAGGGCATGTACTACCAGTGGGAGTTGATGAACAGGTAGGTAGGGTTACGTATGAGGTGTAATTGGTACCAGGCTTTGCTTGCCAACGGAAGGACTGCAAGGAGGGGGCCATTCTTGCTTCCCTAGGAAGGGAGTTCCAAAGCCTCAGGGCAGCCACCGAAAAGGCCCTATCTCGTGTCCCCACTAGTTGTGCTTGTGAGGACGTAGGTATTGAGAGAAGGGCCTCTCCTGAGGATCTCAGGGCCCGGGCAGGCTCATATAGAGAGATACGGTCTGACAGATAGCCTGGACCTAAGCCATACTTTACACAATTTGAAACTATATTTCTGTTAATGCAGCCTAATATAGCATTTGCCTTTTTTGCAGCCACTTCACACTGTTGACTCATTCAGCTTATGATCAACAGCAATCCCAAGATCCTTCTAGCATGTAGTATTGCTGAGCCAAGGATTCCCCATCTTATAACTGTGCATTTGGTTTATTTTTCCTAGATGTAGAACTTTGCACTTATCCCTATTAAATTTCATTGTGTTGTTTTCAGCTCTTGCCTATCAAGATTCCTTTGAATTATGTTTCTCACTTCTAGGGTATTAGCTATCCTTCCCAATTTTGTATCATCTGCAAATTTGATAAGCATTCCCTGTATCTCATCCAAGTCATTAATAAAAATGTTGAAGAGCACTGGACCCAGGAGTGAGCCCTGTGGTATCCCGCTCATTACCTCCCCCCACTTTGAGAAGGAACCCTTGATAAGTAATATGCTGGGGGGGTTTCTTGTTCAACAGAGCCTAACCTAGGGTAACTAAAGGCAAAAGAGGACAACACTTCTCTACCTTTCGTAGTTATGTAGAACTGGGAATTTGATCTCTGTTAGTTTTATATTCTTGCATGGCAAGCTGTGAGTACTAAGATCCATCCCCCGCTTTACATCATTGTTAAAGGTTCAGAAGGCCCATTCGACTTTTGCATTTGTTGCCCTAGAATTCACTATAAATTCTGGGCAGCTACTTTTTTATATAAACTATATTCTGTATAACTATATTGTGTACCAGGGTCACAAGCCTTTTTAGATCTGTGGATAAAACTGACACACACACACACGCACAGGTTACTAGATGTCTGGTTTTCGACTGGATACGCCGGCTTTTGAGGGTCCTCTGTGGGTGTCTGGGTGAATCAGCATAATCTCCGAACTCTCAGCTTTCATTTTTTAAAAAATTAAGTTTCTAGGTGGTCTGGTTCTCGAGATATACAGTAGGGCCCCGCTTATACGGTGGGTTAGGGACCAGGCCACCTCCATAAAGCGGAACCCATTGACTATAATGGGTCGCGTCATGCGAAAATGCCGCAAAATGCCGCAAAAGCGCAAAATTGGCTTTAAAATGGGGAATTTCCCCTAATTGAAAGCCACCGCATCAGCGGAATGCCAGAAAACGGAACGCCGTAAAGCGGGACCCTACTGTACACCAAAACGTCAGCTGCCCCCTCCCTGCGATTTACGTGAAATGATCTATTTGCTGGCTGTTCTAACCCCGCCCTTTCAAGTTTGTAGTCAGTAACTGAAGTCAGGATTGTGATTTACAAAGGATTTCTGGGCCTCCATTTCTGGGCACCCTTAGAGTCCATTGCAAAGGTAGAAAAGGATTGTTTTTTTCCCTGTTGATCTGAAAATCTCATAAACTGAGTAAGTCCCAAGTCTTTTTTTCTCTTGTGTTCACAAGTTTAAATTTTCCTGGGCTGTTGAAGATGGCAGTGAATTTAATGAATTCAACAGGACTTACTTTTGAGTAGACATGGTTAGGATTGTGCTGTAAATTAATGAGACTTTTGAGTGAACATAGTAAAGAATTGTGTTTGTGTTATATATCTTTCTCTCTCCCTCCAATCCTATTTTTAAAGCAATTAGGCAGGGTTTACATAGATATCACTGCTTTTATTATGTAGGAAGCTAATACTGATGTTATTTTATTAAAAATGTTCTACAATAACCAACTTATTTGGACAATAAACTATTATATGGGGTCCATGTAGTTTTACATCCTCAATGTGTGTGTGTGTATATGGAGTCTTCCCAACAACCCTATGAGGTAGGATTACTGATTGGAAACCAAGGCAGCTCATAACAAGAAATAAATCCCTTTAAAAACAAATAACCATAAAAGCAAGTATAAACAGTTGCAAAACAGCTTAAAGTGGCATGATTCTGAATTTTGGCTTGGGGAGTGTTCCTTATCACTTGAGGCTGCAGTTTTGTGCACGCTTTCCTCTTTGAGTAAGCCCCATTGAATACATTGGGACTTGCTTCTGAGTCAACAAACATAAGATTGCACTACAAATATCTTTACAGGTTGTGTAAATAATAAACATTTTTGACAGTCATGCTTATATACATATTTCTTCATTTAAAGCACATGACTTACCCTAAAGAATCCTGGGAAGTGTAGTTTCCCTCTCACAGTTATAGTTCTCACCACCCTTAACAAACTACAGTTCCCATGATTCTGAGATGGAATTCATGTCCTTCAAATGCGTGTTGAATGTGCTTTAAATGAATGGTGTGGATCTGCCCTAGGTATGATATGCAATGCATTCATTAGTGAATTGAAAAGAACAATTTTAGAAGATACTTTTTTAAATGGGAAGGGCTGTAGCTCAGTGGTAGGGTACATGCTTTGCATGCAAAGGCCCAAAATTCAATTTCTGGAAAAGACTATGGCCTGGAATCCTAGAGAGCCAATGCTAGTCCATGTCATCAGTGCTGAGCTAGATGGTACCAAATGGCCTGAGTCGGGATAAGGCAGATTCCTTTGTTCCTAAAGGAGGAAAGAGACCCAAGGGCCACAGTGACTCCGAAATTTATTTATGTATTTTATTTGCAACATTTATATACATCATTATTGTAAAAAATCTAAAAGGGGTATACAGAAGGAATTAAAACAATAAAATTATTGGCAAAAATAGCTAAAGACAGGTATTTAAAAACATTCAAAATATATAAAAAACACAATAGCTTCTACATTCCGCGATAGGCTTACCTAAACAAGAATGTTTTTAGCAGGTGCCGAAAATACTACAATGAAGGTGTCTGCCTAATATCAATAGGGAGGGAGGTCCAAAGCATAGGTGCTGCCACGCTAAAGGATTGTTTTCTTACAAGAGCAGAACAAGTGCTATGTGGCACCCATAGCATGGAAAGCACACCTTGAACTTAGCCTGGTAGCAAATCGGCAACCAGTGCAGATTTTGGAGCAGAGGTATTATGTGCTGATAGGATCTCACTCTTGTCAGCAATCGTGCCGCAGCATTCTGCACTAACTTCAGCCCCTGGGTCCGATTGTGCTGCTTGGGGATTTCTGTGACCTTGGCTGACTGGCTGCCAGGAGTTTTTTAGTTTGGGGTTTTGGTTAGGAATCCTGACTGGTTGTGGGATGCTGAGTTTTCTGCCTTAGTTGTAGGAATTTTGTTGTTGGTGGTATGGTATTGCATTTAGGGAAGCATCACTGTCTTTTTTTTCTGTTTGCATTTCATTTACCTTTAACCTCACTCCCTTACATCCATAGAAGCAACAACAGTGGTTCCATGTGCTCAGCTCAACCCCCTCAAACCCACTGTTTCTTGCCCAATAGTGGCAAACGAGAATTCACAAGCTGGGAAGTGTGGCTGCAATTGTTGTTCCCAAGCTGCTGTGTGTGAAGGTAGATCAAAGCACGTGCTTTCTCTCTGTCAATTCTTACTCACTGGAATTGGGTTGTCAAAGCGAGTTTATAGCAGCCCACAAGGTAGACAGAAAAGGGTAAAGAATCTTCTTACTCTTATTCATTTCTCAGTTGAATTCATTTCACCTCTTTCGGAAGTGAAGCGTCAAAGCTGTAAAGAAGTTTGGAGCAGCCATGTTGAAAGGTACAGGCAGGACATTGCAGGCAGGGGGTTGCCAACCCTGCTGGGATATGGATATCTTTGTAGAGGTCAAGCTTTACCAACAGCACAATCCAAACCATATCTACTCAGAAGTAAGTCCTGTGGGGCCTAGTAAGTGTGTTGCAGCCCTCAGGGGCATCCATCTTTGTTCCTGAGTGCTCCTATCTAACATCTCCACAACACTAGGCTCTTTCCTTCCTACAATGGCCTTCTGGTGACTGGGCTGGCCTGGCACTTAAATCCTTCTTGCCAGAATCAAGTAAACTAGATTAAATGTTCTCTACCCAGGCTCTATCTTTCAGCTAAGATTTCTATTTTAATTTCCAATCAGAGAAATGTTTTTGTTTGAATTGTATGCTCCAAGCAACCGTGGTTGATGCTTAAGGTATCATGCTTAATGACATCAATTGGGCCCACCCCTTTGACATCACTACGCCCCATCTCCATTACATCACTATGACCTGCCCTCATGACATCACTAGGGCCCGCCCCTGAAATCTCACACTTTGGGATGCTCCTGACTTGGCAACACTCTCTCTCTCTCTCTCTGTCTCTCTCTCTCTCTCTCTCTCACACACACACACACACACACACACACAGAGAGAGAGAGAAACAACCAAGCATACACCCCAACCTATTTTATTAGCTACAACAGAATGCTTCTTTCAAACCTTATTACAACACTTATTACAACACAACATATTACAAGCACTTCCAGAATAAAATCTCTTGCATTCATCAGGACTTAGACTCCAATGTTATAGCAGTGGAATCAAATGAGGTCTCCGGAGCACAGTCTGGTCATATTTTGTTGGTTGAGTTTCAATTGGTGCAGCTTGAGGACGTTGACAAGGTGCTTGGACAGGTGCGTGCAACCACTTCTGTGTTAGATCCTTGCCTCTCTTGGCTAATAAAAGCTAGCAGGGATGGCACTGCCGGCTGGGCCAGGGAAGTGATTAATGCCTCACTATGTGAGGGAGTGGTCCCGCACTGCCTTAAGGCGGCGGTGGTGAGACCGCTTTTGAAGAAAACTTCCCTGGACCCAGATAATTTGAATAACTATAGGCCGGTAGCAAATGTGCCATTCCTGGGCAAGGTTCTGGAGAGGGTGGTTGCATCCCAGCTCCAGGCACTCTTGGATGAGACCGATTATCTGGATCTATTTCAATCGGGTTTCAGGCCCGGTTTTGGTACGGAGACAGCCTTGGTCGCCCTGTATGATGACCTTTGTCGGGAGAAAGAAAGAGGGAGTGTAACTCTGTTGATTCTCCTTGATCTCTCAGCGGCTTTTGATACCATCGACCATGGTATCCTTCTGGGGAGGCTTGCGGATTTGGGAGTTGGAGGTACTGCTTGGCAGTGGTTCCGCTCCTATCTAGCAGGTCGTCTCCAGAAAGTAGTGCTTGGGGAGCACTACTCGATACCCTGGGCGCTCCAATATGGAGTCCCACAGGGATCACTTCTGTTCCCCATGCTCTTTAACATCTATATGAAGCCGCTGGGTGCTGTCATCAGGAGTTTTGGAGTACGTTCTCATCAGTACGCTGATGATACGCAGCTCTACTTCTCCTTTTCATCTTCTTCAGGTGAGGCTGTCAAGGTCCTAAACTGATGCTTGGCCGCGATAATGGACTGGATGAGAGTGAACAAATTGAAGCTCAATCCAGACAAGACTGAGATGCTGTTAGTAAATGGATCCCTTGACCAGTTGGATGTTCGACCTGTTCTGGATGAGGTTACACTCCCCCTGAAGGAGCAGGTGCGCAGCTTGGGAGTCCTTCTGGACCCATCCTTGTCACTTGAGGCGCAGGTGGCCTCGGTGGCACGGAGTGCTTTTTACCAACTTAGGCTGGTGGCCCAGCTACGCCCATATCTGGACAGGGAACATCTTGCTTCAGTTGTCCATGCTCTGGTAACCTCAAGATTGGACTACTGCAACGCACTATACGTGGGGCTGCCCTTGAAGACGGTTCGGAAACTGCAGCTTGTGCAGAATGCAGCAGCCAGATTAATAACCGGGACCAAGCAGTCGGAACATGTGACACCGATTCTGGCCCGCTTGCACTGGCTGCTTATATGTTTCCGGGCCCAATTCAAGGTGCTGGTCTTAACCTATAAAGCCTTACACGGTGCGGGCCCACAATACCTGATGGAACGTCTCTCCCGATATGAACCTACCCGTACACTGCGCTCAACATCGAAGGCCCTCCTCCGGGTGCCTACTCAGAAAGACGCCCGGAAGGCGACTACAAGAAAGAGGGCCTTCTCAGTAGTGGCCCCCGAACTATGGAACACCCTTCCTGATGAGGTACGCCTGGCGCCTACTTTACTATCTTTTCGGCACCAGGTGAAAACCTTCCTCTTTGCCCAGGCATTTTAATATTTTTAGTATTTTAGTATTTGTATTTAATGTTTGTAAAGATAGTTATATGTTCCATCTTTTTTTCTCTCCAATTACTTCTGATTTGTATTTAATATGGGTTTATTAGATTAATCTTACTTTTGTTGTATGTTTAAACTGTTGATTTGATGATCTAGGTGCTTTTAAATTGAATGTAAATATATATTTTTATTTGATGTACACCGCCCAGAGAGCCTTGCTATGGGCGGTATAAAAATTGAATTAAATAATAAATAAATAAAATAATAAAATACAACAGAGGCAGGGGACCCTAAAGATGGCAGGGAAGACCTCTGAGGAGCATGTGTGCCCACGGGCGCCACATTGGTGACCCCTAATGCAGTTAAATACCACCCTTCCTCAACTGGGTATCCTCCAGGTGTTTTGGACTACAGTTCGCATATTCTTGACCATTGGCCATGTTGGCTGGGGCTGACTGGAATTGTCATTCAAAACATCTGAGGGACACCAGATTAGAGAAATTGCTGCTATATACTAATACTCTGAGTATGCATTCTTATGTAGCCGAAATTGTATTTTTCACACATAAGAGGGAGGTTTGTGGGGGTGGAGGGGGGACACTGGGGACAGGAAATGGAATAGAGTACCTTCGAAGAATGTCTGTCTGTCTGTCTGACTAGAATCCTAATCAGAAGTACTGAGCATTCCACTAATGAATAATAATAAAGCATTAATAAATAAATAATCCTACTTATCCTAAATAGTAGCCTTCTGATGCACAGTTCTCTTTCTTACAATTGCTTAACTACAGTCGCTGAAATATACCTCGGCACTTTCTGAACATGTGCAGCTTTAGCTTTAAGAAACTGCACTAACTGGAGCGCAAAAACACCAGATCGGGAAGCATGAGATTTGTTAAAGATACAACATAAATCCTAGTTTTATTGCTCCTTCTGATAGCAAATCTAAACAGAAGTCCTGGAGAAAATCTTCAAGCACCTAAATTTTATGTGTGCTCCAATAGCTTTTTCTCTTCCCCCAGGGAAAGAATGATACCTCTGTGTGTGCATCATGGAGATCCAGGAACTCATTGCTCCTGCAAGAATAAATCTCATAGTTTATTTATTTATTTGACAGGGCTGAAAATCATACCAGAATCATTTTTTTATATAAAGCCGCAAACATATCAAAATCATTTTTTTATAAAGCTGCAAACTAACAAGGACTGTTTCATAGACTTGCTGTGTCTTTGGAAACAATTCTCTTGCACACACAGTCTTTGCGATGAATGGGGACAAAGGTGCTGTTATGCAGTTCATTTCAATAGTAGGTCCCATCTTCACTATACATTTAAAGCATCATCATACCACTTTAAATAGTCATGGGGTATCCCCCAAATAATCCTGGGAACTGTTGTTTGTTAAGGGTGTTGAGAGTTGTTAGGAGACTCTTACATTCCTCTCACTCAGCTACAATTCCCAGAGCTGTTTAACAATCAATCCCAAAGAACTCTGGGAACTGTAGCTCTGTGAGGGGACTATAGGGGTCTCCTAACAACTCTCAGCACCCTTAACAAACTACAGTTCCGTGGATTCTTTGGAAGAAGCCCTGACTGTTTAAACTGGTATAATACTGCTTTGAATGTATAGAACAGATGAGATAGTGTGTACCAGACAGCTTTCCATTAGATTGTGCCCAACGTTGCGTCTGATGAAGAGGATTGCACTCCACAAAGCTTATGCCATAATAAATTTATTAGGGTAGTATTCAATGCTAGTCCATCCCACTTGTTCTGCATCTGGATTTATTGTTGTGGCCTGAGGATGTGGACAAGCTGCTTGAAGAACTGTGCCAACCACCTACCTCCTTGATCCTTGCCTCTCTTGGCTTTTTAGATCTAGCTGTAGGAAGTTAACTGGGTGGGTCCAGGGAGCGATTAATGCCTCACTGTAGGAGGTAGAGTACCATCTGCCTTGAAGTAGGCAGTGGTGCATCTCCTCCTTAAGTAGACCTTTTTGGACCCAGAGGTATTAAATAACTGTTACGCAGTAGCAAATATCCCTTTTTGGGGCAAAGTGCTTGAGAAGGTAGTGGCAGTCCAACTTTAGGCATGCTTGGCTGAGACTGAATACCTGGATCCATTTCAGCCTGGCTTTAGGCCCAGTCATGCCTCTGAAACTGTCTTGGTTGCCCTGGTTGATGATATTTGTCAAGAAATGGGGGAAGTGCAACCCTACTCATTCTTCTTGATCTCTTGGTGGCTTTTGATACCATTGACTACTGTATCCTTCTGGAGCACCTCAGAGGGGTGGGGGGCACTGTACTTCAGTGGTTCTGCTTCTGCTTCCAGAGACGTTTCCAGAAAGTAGTTATGGGAGGGTTCTGTTTGACACCATGGGAGCTTTCCTGCGGGTTCCATCTTGTCCCACATGCTATTTAATATCTGCATGAAGCTGCTGGGAGCGGTCATCAGGAATTTTGGAGTGAAGTAAATTGTCACCAATATGTGAGTGACACTCAGCTCTATCTCTCTGTTCCATCTGAACTGGGAGAGGCATTTGAGTTGCTAGACAGGTGTCTAGAGGCAGTGATAGACTGGGTATGGGCCAACAAATTAAAACTTAATCCTGAGAAGGCAGATGTGTTATGTGTTCCCAGTTTCTGAGTCCAGAAAGGTGGGAACATGGCCTGTTTTGGATAGGGTTGCACTCCTCTGGAAGGAACAGGTTCGTAGCTTGGGAGGTATTCCTGGATCCAACATTGTCACTGGAGGCTTAGATGGCCTCAGTACCTAGTAGTGCCTATTTCCAGCTCTAGCTGGTTCACCAGCTACGGCTCTTTTTGGACAGAGATGACTTGGCAAAAGTACTCTGTGCTCTGTTAACTTCCAGATTTGATTATTGCAATGCAGTCTATGTGGAGCTGCCCTTCAAGACAGCTCAGAAACTTCAGCTGGTCCAAAGTGCAGCGGGCAGATTACTGGCTGGGGTTCTAAAACAGGTATACTGGTTACCAGATCATTTCTGGGCACAACTTAAGGTGCTCATGCTAGTGTTTAAAGCTCTAAACAACTTAAGCCCCAAATATCTGAGAGATCGTCTCCTTCCCTACAAACTCTCTCAGGTGTTGAGACCAGCAGAAGGGGCCCTCTTGGTAATTCCGCCACCCTCAGAAGTTCAAGGGATGGTGACCTAGGAGAGGGCTTTCTCTGTGGCAGCCCCTAGGTTGTGGAATGCCCTCCCTGTACATTAGTTTTCAGTGAATGCTAAAGATATATCTCTTTACCCTGGCCTTCGGCACTTAGGACTCGTGTTTTTAGGACCCACCTTATCCTGTGAATGTAATGTGTTTTGATTGTTTTTAATACTGTATTTTAAATTTCTGTAACCTGTCCTGGGACCTATTAGTGAAGGGTGGGCAATAAATGTAAAAATAATAAAAATCTACTCAGAGTAGACACATTGAAGGTAATTTATTTATTTATTTAATTTTATTTATATACCGCCCTAAGCCCGAAGGCTCTCTGGGCGGTGTACAAAAGATAAAACAAGCACAGTGTATAAATACAATAAATACAATAAATCAAGAAACAAAAGCAAACAACAAAAGAACCAAACAACTTCCAAAATACAAAATAATAGTGAAATACTGTTAAAATACACTTTAAAATGCCTGGGAGTATAAAAAGGTTTTCACCTGGCGCCAAAAAGATAGTAGCGTTGGCGCCAGGTGCACCTCATCAGAGAGACTGTTCCACAGTTCGGGGGCCACCACTGAAAAGGCCCTAGTTCTAGTAACCACCCTCCAAGCTTCTCGATGGGATGGCACTCGGAGGAGGGCCTTAGATGTTGAGCGCAGTGTACGGGTAGGTTCATATTGGGAGAGGCGTTCCACCAGGTATTGCGGTCCCATGCCATGTAGGGCTTTATAGGTCAAAACCAGCACTTTGAATCTAGCCCGGAAACAAATAGGAAGCCAGTGCAGACGGGCCAGAACAGGTGTTATATGAGCGGACCTTCTGGTCCGTGTCAGCAATCTGGCCGCTGCATTCTGGACTAGCTGTAGTTTCTGAACAGTCTTCAAGGGCAGCCCAACGTAGAGCGCATTGCAGTTGTCCAATCTAGAAGTTACCAGAGCATGAACAACTGAGGCGAGGTCGTCACTGTCCAGATAGGGACGTAGCTGGGCTACCAAGCGAAGATGGTAAAAAGCATTCCGTGCCACCGAGGCCACCTGGGCCTCAAGAGACAAGGAAGGATCGAAAAGAACTCCCAAGCTACGAACCTGTTCCTTCAAGGGGAGTGTAACCCCATCAAGAACAGGATGAACATCCACCATCTGGGCAGAGAAGGCACTCACCAACAGTGTCTCAGTCTTGTCTGGATTGAGCTTCAGTCTGTTAGCTCCCATCCAGTCCATTATCGCAGCCAGGCAACGGTTTAGCACGTTAACAGCCTCACCTGAAGAGGATGAAAAGGAGAAATAGAGCTGTGTGTCATCAGCGTACTGATGACAACGCACCCCAAAACTCCTGATGACCGCACCCAGCGGCTTCATGTAGATGTTAAAAAGCATGGGGGACAGTACCGATCCCTGCGGGACTCCACAATGGAGAGTCCAGGGTATCGAGCAATGTTCCCCAAGCACTACCTTCTGGTGGCGACCCACCAAGTAGGAGCGGAGCCACTGCCAAGCAGTACCCCCAACTCCCAACTCCGTGAGTCTTCCCAGAATGATACCATGGTCGATGGTATCAAAAGCAGCTGAGAGATCAAGGAGAATCAACAGAGTCCCCCTGTCCCTCTCCCGACAAATGTCATCATACAGGGCGACCAAGGCTGTTTCAGTGCCAAAACCGGGCCTAAAACCGGATTGAAATGGATCAAGATAATCAGTGTCATCCAAGAGCCCCTGGAGCTGGCTGGCAACCACCCGTTCCAACACCTTGCCCAGGAACGGAACATTCGCCACAGGTCTATAGTTGTTCAGGTTATCTGGGTCCAAAGAGGGTTTCTTCAGGAGCGGTCTCACTACTGCCTCTTTTAGGCAGTCAGGGACCACTCCCTCTCTCAAAGAGGCGTTTATTATCTCCTTGGCCCAGCCGGCAGTTCCGGTCCTGCCAGCTTTCACCAGCCAAGAGGGGCAAGGGTCCAGCACAGATGTGGTCGCCCTCACCAGTCCAAGGATCTTGTCAACATCCTCAAGCTGCACAGACTGAAACTCATCCAATAAATAAGGACAAGACCGTGTTCTGGATGCTTCATTAGATCCCACTGCCATAACGTTGGAGTCTAAGTCCTGGCGAATGCATGCGATCTTATCCTGGAAGTGCCTCGCGAACTCATCACAGCGGGCTACAGATGAATCTATGATATCCCGAGGGCCAGAATGTAAAAGCCCTCGTACAATTTTAAAGAGCTCCACTGGGCGGGAGAGAGATGCCTTAATTGTGGCAGCAAAATATCTCTTTTTTGCTGCCCTCACCGCTACTATATACCGCTTAGAAGAGGCACTTACCAAGGCATAATTGCATTCGTCAGGAGTTCGCCTCCATCTGCACTCAAGCCTCCTCCTCTCTTGCTTCATCACTCTCAGCTCCGAGGTATACCATGGAGCTGTATGAGCTCTACATAGGAGGGGGCACATGGGAGCGATTGTGTCAACCGCCCGGGTCATCTCCATATTCCACAATCCAACCAGGGCTTCGACAGGAGCGCCAGTCTTCTCAGTCGGAAAATCCCCCAGAGCCCTTTGGAAACCCTCAGGATCCATTAGTCTCTGGGGGCGGACCAATTTAATAGGTCCCCCACCCTTGCAGAGGGAAAGGGTCGCTCTGAGCCTAAACTTCAGCAAGCGGTGATCTGTCCATGACAATGGGGTAAATGAAAAACCCCCAACCACCAGATCACCATCTCCATGCCCAGTGGCAAAGATCAAATCAAGAGTATGTCCTGACACATGTGTTGGGCCAGTAACAACCTGAGACAGCCCCATGGTTGTCATGGAGGCCATGAAGTCCTGAGCCGCCCCAGATAAAGCAGTCTCGGCATGGACGTACCAGTACCAATAGTCTAGGGGACCGCAACAATACCTCCGAGACTACCTCTGTCAGCTCAGTTAGGGAATTTGTTGGGCAGCAGGGCGGGCGGTACACCAACAAAATTCCCAGTCTGTCTCTCTGGCCCAGCACAAGGTGGAGACACTCCAAACCAGTCGTCACCTGGACAGGGTGCTTGGTGAGTGAGAAAGAACTCCTATAGACCACAGCAACCCCACCTCCCCGTCCTTCGGTTCTACCATGATGCTGAACCGTATACCCAGGTGGGCAGAGCTGGGAAAGAGCAACTCCTCCCTGATCGCCCACCCAGGTCTCAGTTATACATGCCAGGTCGGCAGCCTCCTCCACAATTAAATCATGAACAAGGGAGATTTTATGGTGAACCGACCTGGCGTTTAACAACAGCACATGGAGATCCGAAGGCTGACTGATGGAACAACCAGCAGTCCTGGGGATGTGAGGAGAACCGGAACAAGTCCCAGACACTACTTGTCTGGGACGAGTTCCCCTTACCTGGCACGTTCTTCTCACAACACCGTACCTCCCATTACCCGTCACTACGCTGATTGGGGCCCCCGAAAGTCTCACTGGTCGATGTATAGTACTCTCTCCCAGGCACATATTTAAACAAATAAAACTCACATATACACACACACCAAGTCACAGTCACCCACACAATGGACATTCACACCAATACACACTAAAATTCACACACACACACGCACTTAATCAATCACGCACTACAATAAACATACATATAATACAACCAAACAATATTAAAATAACTACAAAACTTCCAAATAAAAACTCACATACATCACCAACTCAATCATTCACACATAATACACATGCAACCATATTAGTTGCCTCCAGGTGGCAGCAATGAGACAAAATGTTGCAATCTCAGAGGCCGCAACTATATTGGCAACAAAGCCGGACTTAAAGAGGCAGCAGCAACAGCAACAATGATGGCCAGACAACGATGAAACAAGAGGGACAAAAGTCACAACAACATCCCAGAGCAGCAAATGCAGCATTCACGCCCCCAAGACAAACGACGACCTGCTCTGCCTCCGATGACGATGATGATGAAAACAGAATGGCAAAGACAGCGATGGCAGAAGCAACGTCCAAACAACCAGCAAGCAGCAGCGACGGCCGACAACGCAGCAAGGTGGAGAGCAGAACGAGCAGCGACAGGGCAGACCCCAAGCGGCAACAACGGCACCCACGATGACAGCGGCCCAAGAGCAGCAGCGCCACAGCGACCAAAAGCCAGAGGCCCGAAGAAGGAGCAGCGACGACAGCGAAGACGCCCCGCAGCAGCAGCAAGCAACAAGCGGCAAGCGGCAACGACAGCAGCACCCAGACTGCCCAAACGCAGCACAACAACCCGGTCCACAACCCAACGGCAGCGGGGGCAAGGCAACCCAAGGCCTCGGCGCCCCAACGGCGAAGGGCGCAAGAACACAATGGCTGAATAGGCTCATCCATTTCAGTGGGTCTACTCTGAGCAGGACTTTACTCAAAACAACCTTTTTTTTAGATGCCACAAAACTCTTCGTTGTTTGGTTTGGTTTTGTTGCTGCAAACTGGGGAAAAAATACTTAGAACTATCTACATCTGACTAGATTTAAAGCAACCAAGGATCATTTCATAAGTTTCACAGAGCAAATGTGTGTGTGAGTTACCAAGTCAGCTAATACTGGTGTTCTTCGGAAGAATGCTAGTATAATACATATATTTACAATACATTTCTACATAAAATATCTTAGGTGTAAACCTAAATGTAATATGTGAAGAGGCCAGGCATTGCTAAGATTGTGACCTAAAATTAGGTTCCACACTGGGCCCTAAGGTGAAATCAGATATGAATGTTCATCACTCAGAGTGCTGTTTTATTTATTTATTTATTTATTAAATTTATTAGTCGCCCATCTGGCTGGCTGTCCAGCCACTCTGGGCGACGTACAAAATAAAAACATACAAATACATTAAAACATTAAAAATCTCAACAACAATAATAAAACCTAACCCACCCCAAAAGCCTGCCTGAAGAGCCAATTGGTATCAATTGGTGACTTGCATTATGGAATGGCCATTGCACATTAAACAGAATTTTCATATAAACACTTTAAGGCAGTGGGAAGAACAGGGGGCTTTCGTGCAACTAGTCTCTTGTACCTTACTTCCTGTGCCGCTAGTGGTCTGGTTCCTCAGCAAACCAGGTGTAAGAAGTTCTGTGGATCAAGGGCACCTTTTAGAGTTCAGTACTGAGCAGCCTGCATACTCTTAACCCATCACCATACCCACAAGTAAAGCCCTACCATCCCAAAGTCCCATAACACCCTAGCATTGCAGTCAGCTCCTTAGTTGGAGCACAACAACCTTGCAAGAAGGAGATGAACATATTCAACATTCTCCTAGTCTTATATGCTGCCCTTCACCTCCTTCCTGTCTGTCTACTCCAAAAGCTACACACCATCCCATCTCAGAACACATCACCTGCCTATTGACCTTTTGGTCCTTGTCTGCTTGCTCCAGAATGTGATCACTGTTTAGTTTTTGACCACATCATTTGCTAGTGACCCTTTTGACCAGGCCCCCAATCAAAGCCAGACAGTACTTGGCTTTTATAACGACTCTAGGTTACACAATAAAATCTATCAGTTATTCAACAAACACATCAAACATCTTTACATATCAACCATACTATTAAAAATCCTCAAGGTTGCACATTCAGCTTTGATTCGCTCAGAGAAAAGTGGGGGTGAAATAGTGGTAGAATGGAACCACATTTTAAATGATATGATTATGGCATACGTACCATTTTCTCCTTCATTATACCTGTGAAGCTCATGGAACTGTGTAGGGTGTATATCACTTGCTTAAGTCATTCACTTAACTCACAACACAGAAGGATTTGATCTTGGGAAGGGTCAATGGGATTTGGTGGATGTGGGTATTGTATAAGAAGACCCATGAGACTTATTCAACAGATTCATGTACACTGCTTAATGTCTTCTCTCTTGAAGAAACAATACTTGACAACTCAAGCTGAATGTATAAAGTGGGCTGGCTGGACTAAAAAGCTTTGTGTTTGAGGTGATGTGAGATGATACACTCTATGTGTAGTGTTTGAAGGATGATGATAACCCATTCATTCACTTATGCAAATCATCACTTGATGCTGAAGTCACCAGTTGAGGGAGATGGATGTGTGATCTAGCAGGTAATTGTGATGGGTTTTCTTATGTGACATCTCATCCATGAAGGAAAAGACTGTGGGACCAGAAAAGAAAAGACAGCTTGAAAAACCATAGAACCATCTCTTTGGATCCTCCTCCATTATAATCCCCTTAACTTTGCTTCTGGAATTCCTCTACCTTTACTATTTTCCTTTTATAATTGGTTTTGGGTTTTGTGACAGGTAATAATGAGCTGTTGTCCTTTTGACTTCCCAGGTGCTTCCCGATGCTACTCAGTTTCCTAGATGTATTTCTTTGGGTGAAATTATTTTTGCTCTTAGTGGTTAAAAAAGTTGAACTTCTGGATAACCTCCAGCCAGGCAGAAGCAGACTAGCTTAAGTGTGAATAAGTTCTCCCAGGCTGCCAATGACCTCAGCCCTGACCCAGATGGACCACACTCTACAGAGCAAAGACATAATTATACTTCTGTGCTGTTTCAGTCATGAACTTATCCTGAGGCTGTCAACTGTGTGCATTGGTGTTTATTTCAACATGATACTTCGGTGCTCTTGGCTGCTGGGTAATTGGAAAATATACTTTTTTTGTTCTTGCCTGTTGGGTAATTGGAAAGGGAAATACACACACTCACACTCACACACACCGTCCTTCAAATTCACACAGGTGAATTAAAGGAATAGCCAAACTTTTGGCTCAATACAGTCTCTTGGGGAGGCTCCTCCGGGGACCGTTAAAAAAAAAAAAAAAAACCCCAACACTCCTTTAGCCAAGTATTAAAGATTGGTCTGAAAATTGCTAACATCTGGGGAGGGGCATAGGATATGGAGTTTGAATATTATATTTCTGTTGCTTCTAAATCCTTGCACAAATTTTCTGGGGGACATTTGAAAGTTCATATTTATGCATTCTTATTATTGTTATAGTTTGGCCTGTTCATATCAAACTATGTTCTTTGGACATCATTTGAACTCTATCATATTCCTGTGGGTGCCGGAGATCGGTTAATTATTTGGGTCACAAACTATACTTCCAAGGATTATTTGGGAGAAGCCATGACTGTTTAAAGTAGGAAAAAATGTCTGGCATGGGTATGGTCCCCTGGTTAGCCAAGCCAAGCAGCTGTGAGTCTGGTTTTTAGAACACTGACAATTGGTTCTTACTGATCATGCCCTGTGCTATCATAGAGTCCAGTGTTAAATTTCCTAAATTAATTAAAAATCAGCTATGCATTTTTAAACTTTTAAACTACAGAAGATGTAGGTCAGAGTATGGGGTAAGGTCAGTAACTGGATTGCAGGTACCCTGTGAACATGGCTGAGTTTTAATTAATTTCAAAAAATTATGAGACCACTGAAATTTTGATACAGAAAAAAGTCCAATAGGAGTCTGGATTTTTTTCCTGTTGTTTTACAATTTGAACTCTTGATTATCTCTGAGTATTTTGTGTGTCACTATGAAAACTTAAGAGGGTTGTTAAGCAAGTGTTTCTGAGTTCAGGACTAAAAGTTTTGTAAGGTTATATTTTGAAATGAGCTTATGGAAAGCAGCAGAATGGCATGGGGGTGTTTTCAATTTAACATTGCGGAATGCAAAAAATCTATGCTGGCTATAGTATACAGCCACTCTTGTGGCTGTGTAATCTCTATATATGAATGATGTTAAATCAATCTTAGAACAGCCTTTCCCAGCCTTTGGGTCCCCAGATATTGCTGAAGTATAATTCCCATCATTATCTAGGTCCAGAGCCACATTTTCAAGGTCATGATTTCACAAGTATAGACTGAAAGGAATGAAATTACATTTTAGTTGGTGAGGTACGACTTAGGTCATGGGGAAAGTGTTATAGGAGGGAAAGCTGGGATATCCTGTAAACTTTCTATTGATGTTGTATCCAACCATGTGATGTGATCCATTTTCTCATATTCCACTATTTTCAAAGCATTACAATTTGACTGCCATGGTATATTGTCCATTTACCTCAATGCCTTGATACTTTGCTGTGCAGCTGACAACATTAACTACTGTTTTTAGCTTAATGTATATGATAACACTCCAGTTCTAGGAAGCAAAATGATTAGTTTACTAGGATACCTCAGAAAGCAGAAATTATAATGACATGTATTTCTAACTTGTAACTTTATGCTGTGATTTCAAAATCATTGCTTTGCTTGCAATTCTTTTGTAGCTCAAGCTTGTATTTGTCCTATTATTTGGAGAAAGACTGACAACTTTTCACTGAAAATAATTATTAGTTAATGTTCATGCACTATATTAAGTACAAACACTTAAACCCTACAGCTTAATGTGCCGCTCATGCAAGTGTTTTCAATTCCTGAGGCATTTATTGAATTGTGTGTTGCAGCATCTGATCCCTGCTCAGCTATTTTCTGGATGATGATGATGATGATGATGATAATGCTTAACAAGAAACTGCAGCCATATCTTAAAATCTTTAGGTTCCCCTGTTCCTCTCAGATGTTATATGGGGGACACATATTTTCTTTTCCAAAAAAGAGTGGAGCTTCCTTGTACAACTGCATATCTTTTTATGGGGCTTTCCAGACAGTGTGAGGTTAGCAGGGGTAATGCAGACTAATTTGCTAGGTGACCTCCATATGACATTGTCTGAGCTAAGGGATGGATGAATCTGTCAATTTCAAGTTTTTTTCCCCAGTTTCACATTATTCCAATTGTATCTTCAGTTGGCCACACTTTCACATTAGTTTGCAGATTTAAAAAAATTCATGAAAATTTGTCAGCATTTTAGAGTGCATTTCTCCTAAGATACATGTTTTTGTATGTAATTTTGCCTAATATACACATTTTTTGCAAGCTTTCTCTTCCCAATATCCTGATTTTTGTATGTTGTTTTCATAAATATATGCCTTTTTATGCACACTATCCCCAATAACATGCATTTTTGTGCACACTTTTTCATTGGAGAATTGCCAAATCGCAGAGGACTGCAAATTTTGAAGAATAGCTGTGCTTTGGTTTTGCAATCACATTGTTTCAGGAAGTCCCAGCATAGACATCCCTTGATGATGCAGTTTCCCAGCAGTCAGTGTGGCATGCAACTGAATTGCTGGGATTTGAGCATCCCAGTCTCCACCTCAGCAAGTACATTCATTGAGATAAACAGAACAGGGCAAGTGGTGGGTGTAGGAGTGTTACGGGTAGAGATTGGATAATGCTGAGGCTGTCATTAGTAATGAGCAGCCAAATTGTCCAGTGCACCCATATACCTGCATTATTTTAGAAATATTTTAAATTTTATTTATTTATTTAAAATATTTCTATCCCTCCCTTCTACCCTACAATAGGGCACTCAGGGCAGCTACAATAAAATAGCACACATATATAATAAAATACACAAAACACCCCACAAACATTGCAATAAATTAAAATGCATAAAATACTTTTAAAATACATAAAATGCATTATGCATACACATACAAACATTCATACTTGTATATATGTGTATATACATATATAAAAGAGTGAGAATAAAAGAACTTAAAAGATAAAAATAAGAGATAAAAAACTTTGAACAGTGTCAGGCTGACCCGTCAGTCCCAACCAAAGGCTGTCTGGAACAAAATAGTTTTTACAAGTTTCCAGAAGACCACCAGGGAGGGAGCAAAGCGGGCTTCTTGGGGCAGGGAATTCCAAAGTCTGGGAGCTACAATTGAAAATGCTGTCTCCCGCGAGCCTGTCAATCTAACTTCTTTCATTCCAGGCACGCAGAGGAGACCAGAGGCAGATGATCTTAAATCTAGGACAGGAACATATGGACATAAGCGTTCCCTTAAATACACTGGTCCAAGGCTGTTTAGGGCTTTAAAGGTCAAAACCAGCACTTTGAATTGGGCTCAGAAACAAATTGGGAGTCAGTGGTGTCGATAAAGCCCAGGAGTGATATGCTCCCTACGCCATGCTCCAGTTAACATTCTGGCTGCTGCATTTTGGACCAACTGTAGTTTCTGAATCGTTTTCAAAGGCAGCCCCATGTAGAGTGTGTTACAGTAATCAAGCCTTGATGTCATCAATGCATGTGTCACCGTGGCTAAGTCAGCTGCTTCCAGGAACGGACACAGCTGGTAGACCATTTTGACATAGCCAAAAGCACCCCTGGCTACCGCAGCCACCTGATATTCCAGCAGCAGGGCAGGTTCCAGGAGGACTCCCAAACTGAGGACCTGATCCTTCAAGGGGAGTACAACCCCATCCAGAACAGGTTGCAACTCTATCCCTGGGGCAGTTTTTCTCTTGGCCAGCAACACTTCCATCTTGTCTGGATTAAGTTTCAGTTTGTTCACCCACATCCAGCCCTTCACAGCCTCCAGGCACCAGTTTAGGACAAGTACTCCCACCCTGCCATCAGATGGAAGGGAGAGATAGAGTTGAGTGGCATCAGCATATTGATGACATTGCACTCCAAATCTCCAGATGACCTCTCCCAGTGGTTTCATATAAATGTTAAAGAGCATGGGAGACAGAATGGAACCCTGCGGTACCCCATAGGCAATGGCCAGGGGGTCGAGCAATAGTCTCCCAGCACCACTTTCTGGTCTTGTTTTACCTGCTGTTTTGCTTAGCAGTCTTTCTTCCCCTGTCTTCCTTTTTGCAAGCCAGTGCAAGAGCATGAGGCAGATAAACAACAGTAGAGGTAGAAACAATACCTGGTGAACAAAGGGGGGTTAGGTATGGCTAAAGAAGGGAAGGGTCATGGCTCAGTAGAGGGGCATCTGCTTTGCATGCAGAAGGTCCCAGGTTCAATCCCCAGCAGCCCGAGATAGGGCTGGAAGACTTGTCTATAATTCTGGAGTGTCACTGCCAGTCAGTGTGTAGACAATACTAAGCTAGATGGACCAGTGATTTGACTCAGTGTAAGGTAGTTTCCTATATTCCTAAGACAGGAAGCCTAGTTAGATCCCAGGAAAAAAGGCAAGGGGTAGAAGCAATCACTAGCATGAGATCAGCATGCTGCATGGTACGTCTGCTACTCTCTTTACTCTCCCTGCCATGTGAAATTGGCCTTCAGACTCTGCTGAGGTCAAGTCATCTCTCCATGCCATACCTCTTACTAGGTCTGCTCTGTGACCTCCTCAAGTACTTTTGCCCAGGTGGAATGTATTCTTGAACTGTGATAACGCTCTTGCTCGCCTGGATGGAGAGCTGTGTGTTCATAGAACACCCTGACTGTTGCATGGCTGGAATGTAGCCTGTTGCACAAAGGTAAGAGGCACACCTGTTGCTCTGCCCACTTTTGCTTCTGGTATGTAGGCCTCTGGAGGTTCTCTGCAAGGCAATGTGGTTCCTGGGCTGAAACAAGTTTCCCCATCCTAGAACAAAGCTATCCTATCTGCAGTCATTGCCTTGACATGCAATAAGGGGTACTGAATCAGAACTTGTGCAAAAATGGTTCTACCACCTTTTGGGGGGAGTGTCACAAATTGTGAAGGTCTGTGCTAGAATGGGGCAAATTGGAAACAGGATGGGCCTTTATATATTGAAACTGGAAGACACTATTGCCCTAATGTCTTGCTTCCCAAAGGTATCTGCTTGGCCTCTGTGGGAAACATGATGCTGGACTACATAGGTCAGTAGGACTGTTCTTGTAGTGAGTTCTGTTTGTGGTGTCTCAGGTCCCATCTGCACTATACATTTAAAGCAGTATCATTCCACTTTAAACAGTTACAGTTTCCTCCAAAGAATTATGAGGACTATCGTTTGTAAAGGGGATTGAGAGTTGTTCTGAGACCTCTATGCTCTTCACAGAGCTACAATCCTTCCCTGGGAAGAGGGATTGATTGTTAAACCCCTCTGAGAATTGTAGCTCTGTGAGAGGAACGGGGGTCTCAGTACCATTTACACACTATAGTTCCCATAATTCTGGGGCCTCAGTCAGATTATTAGTTTTAGTATTAAAACTAAGTTTCTATCCCACTCGTCCTCCCAAAAGGAGCCCAGGGAAGCAAACAAGAGGCAAAACATTAAAAACATCTGAAAACATCTCAAAAACAAAACGTCTTAAAAACATCTTTAAAATATCTTAAAAACATCTTTTAAAAAAATTCTTTAAAAACATCTTAAAATGCAGACTCCAAAATGCAGATTCCAAAACAGACACAGACTGGGATAAGGTCTCTACTTAAAAGTCTTGTTGAAAGAGGAAGGTCTTCAGTAGGTGCCGAAAGACAACAGAGACAGTGCCTGTCTAATATTTAAGGAGAGGGAATTCCAAATAGTAGGTACCGCAACACTAAAGGTTGACTCTCCAGAAACTGCCATGTGTAATGTGCCATATGTACATGTAATATGGTTACCACAGAAGGACATTCCTGTGTCCTCATTTATCTAAAATCCAGAGCCAGTTTTCAATGATATTGAGTGTCAGTTAATGATTTTTTTAAAAAATAAACTCAAAAATCTGCATTTCTTGGATACAGGCTTGAAATTTTTTCATTAGGAAGGAACTGCATTTAACTTATAGGAATAGCAAGGATGAGAGAAAACAGGAAATATTGTGAAATAATTGGTAGTTTTAGTTTATTGGAACAACCAACATTTTCTCTTTGGTTTCTATTATAAAAACACAATAATTTGGAATATATTGATTTTGAACTAACAAAAGATAAGAATAAGAGTGAGAAATAAAAGACATTTTTCTACAGAGATTGAAAAGAAATAATATATTCCTTCTGTTTCCAGTATGATCTTTACCACCTTGTAAGTTACCAAGCTTATGTTGGGTGTGCTGCACTATTGAGAAGGCTGTGGTGTCCTTCTGTCTGCTGGGTTGTATCCTACATTTATGATGGGATGAGGAGATGTCAAGGAGGCATTCTGCCATGGCTGTGCATGGATTGGCTACTTCCCATGCATGACTGATGTGGGGGCATCATTGGCACATCACATTCTGATTGGGGTGTGCTGGTGGTGATACTGGTGAAGAGTCATAGAATATGCTGCATCAGCTTTACATTGGCATATAGTGGCCTGATGGTATATTGAAGCCATAGGGTTCTCCTGGCTAAAGGAGAACCTATATAAGCAGAACCTATATAAGCAAATCTCAGAATTACAGACAGTTGCTCATGTATTACATATTTCTTTTTAGTTTTACACATTTTAAGTATACACCTTTAAAAAATAAAGTGTGAAGGCTCACAAGTAAGGGTTTGTAAGCACAAATATAATACAGGAACACATCAGAGATCTGTTGGCTATACAGCTGGTGCAAACCCAGGGCAAATCCAGGCTTACTCAGCTACATGTAATAATGCAATTATTGCATGGCCCTCAGCTTCATGTAATAATGCAGTGACCTTTTTTTAGCTGGTTGATTTTTCTTTTGGAAATATCTAACAATCAGATCCTGAAATTGTTATTCATGAATAATGTTATTGATTTCCTTCTTTATTTCTGTTACACTATTTGTCAGCAGCTGTCTTTAGGAACTGAACAATTGGGTTTGGAATGAAGTTTTATTTAAGGTTAAAATATACCTACTTTGGCTTCAAAAAACGTGATGCAGTTATGGAACTTGGAGAAATCAGTATTTAATAATGGAAAAGCTAACATCATTACTTGTAGTGATACTACCGCTGGCTTGGTAAACAGAAGTGACTGAATTGTGGTAGATTAGAAAGAAAAAGGCACTCTTTTCTGATATAGCAACCTGTGATATCCTGAACAAAGATAAAAGAAACAAGAATGGAAAAGTGATATATACAAGCATTATGAATAAAACTGCAAATGATCAGATTTAATATGATAATAATCAGTATTGAAAAGTGAATGATGCAAAATATGCTTTGGAAAAAAAATCTGTTTAAGTGGTACTAATGGTAAGGCACGGTGAACAATGCTGATAATATTAAATTAACCCAAGAGGGCCCTAATCAGGACTCCAATGTAGGAAATCTGCTTGCCAACTGTCGTTCTTTTTCCCATTGGTTTAGTTAAGGGTTGAAGTTCTCTTGAAGTTTCTTTTTTTTAATCATTAGATCCCGACCTTACAGTTTTCTCTGACTACTTTCCTTCAGGCTGTCTTTGCTCCTGTCAATTTAGGATTTCCAGGGAATTATTCTTCTTTGAAATGCATATTCCAGGCTTGAAATGCTGGCATATGTACACTGTAGAGTAATTGTGGAGGCCAAATGTTTAATTACACATGACAGCTGGAGCTGTAGGAGTCCAAGGCATGTGGAAAACAACTCATGCCCTATGCAGACTTACGGAAAGGAACAAAATAATATATATTTTGTTGGTGTGGCACATGCTAGCCACTGTTCAGTGTCTGTTTCTAGAATGTGCTGGGAGTTTTAACTGCTTGCCCCCCCCTTCTTCTGACAACTGCCTCTTAATTAATACACACAAATTATTTCTTTCTCCTTCTGTGTTGATCTACAGATCTAGGAACATGACTTTCATCTCACAGACACAATCCTACAGTGAAGTCTCAGCAATTCTGGACCTTTTTTTATTTGCACCATGGGGAAAGTTTCTTTTCCTCCACCCCTTTTTTTGTTTGAAACACAGAGTTATCAGTGGCATTTCATTTTCTCAGTGCTTAATGAGAAATAGTCCTGGAAAAGCCAGTCCAAGATGAATGTATGTTTTTTGTTTGTTTTGTTTTTAAAAATGCATAAGATGCAGAGAGAATTTCTGTGTCACCACGAAGTATTTAGCCTGCTCAGCCAGAATGTCAGTGAGGGCAATCCTAAGGTTTTATTTTAAAGAACGACAAGATTATCATGTTTCTGTATGTCTAGATTGTTCCTATATGCTTCCATTTCAAACAATATTCAAAGTGGCTTGCAGAGAATGGAGATTTTGAATAGAATTATATATTGGCCCCGTTTTTGAGCAAAACATGGGTCAGTTGTGCGTATTTAGTCTCTGTAAGTTAGAAACATATGCATACTTGTTTTTCAGAGGATTTTAGTTCCCTGTGTAGAATTGGAAAAGTAGGACTAGTGCTATGCCATGCCCTATGAAACTTGTGCTATCGGTTCTCTGTGTGTAGACTGTCACCAGTCAAACATGGAACAACTCCCAGTGATAAGGTTGTGAACTGGCCAGAAAAAAATGTCCTGGTCAGCTGTTGCATCTAACAGTTTTCAGACATGAAGAGCAGGTGAAACTCTTCAAGGCATGAAGTTAAAACATTTTGATCTGCTAACTGCTATTAGATGCAATGGCTGCTAAAAGCACAGCTAAAGGGCCCAATTCAAAAGTTGTCTCCTAATTCCCCTAATTCCCCCTAACACATGCATTTTTGTAAACATTCTTTGGCAAACTGCACTGCAAAATTGAAATAAGTGTGAATTCCAAAGGATGACTGTGGTTTGGTTCTCATATAGTTTCCAGAAGTGTGGATTTGATAGATTTGGCTTGAAATGGGAATTGAACAGAATCCCTAGTGCAATCACCATACATGATGTCCTGCTTCCCTTGTGGGTGTTCTCCAGTGTTTTTACTGCCCCACAGCTTTCCACTCCTCTGTTCCATCTTTTATTTCCTATCCACCATGCTTCATTTTTCTGTGCTTCAGTATGAGCATTTAAGAAGTCATGATGCAAGATTTAATTACTACATTATTTGACATAGAGCTAACAAATACTGTTTTAGTCTTGGAGTGATCAGTCTTACAGTCAGGGGGAAAACACATGCCTTAGTTACATCCCGTTTAGATTACTGTAACACGCTCTACGTGGGGCTGCCTCTGAAGACTGTTTGGAAACTTCAGTTGGTGCAACATGCTGCAGCCAGAATGTTAACTGGGGCTGGTTACAGGGACCATACGACTCCCCTGTTACAAAAGCTCCACTGGTTGCCACTCTGTTTCCAGACACAATTCAAAGTGCTGGTGATGACCTATAAAGCCCTATATGGCTTAGGTCCAGGCTATCTGTCAGACCGTATCTCCCTATATGAGCCTGCCCGGGCCCTGAGATCCTCAGGAGAGGCCCTTCTCTCAATACCTATGTCCTCACAAGCACAACTAGTGGGGACGCGAGATAGGGCCTTTTCAGTGGCTGTCCCAAGGCTTTGGAACTCCCTTGCTAGGGAAGCAAGAATGGCCCCCTCCTTGCAGTCCTCCGTCGGCAAGCAAAGACTTTTTTATTTCAACAAACCTTTGGAACGGAAAGCTGTTAAGGACAGGTCTTGAAGGGTGCTGCATTGCTGTTGCCTAACTGTATTATTTTAAACTGAGTTTGAATTATTTTAACTGTATGTATGAATAGTTTTAATACTGTAAATTGTTTAATTTGATTTTAATCTAGACTTTTGTATGTTTTTAATTATATGTGTGCTTTTATCTGGAAGCCGCCGTGAGTTCCAGTTTTGGAAAAAGGGCGGGGTAAAAATAATGATAATAAATAAATAAACACTAGCAGTGTGAAACAAACAAACAATTCTCCCCTTTCAAAAGTTAATGGATGTCTATAATATTCTGATGTAGAAACGAACAAACAAGCAAAGAACTTGCTTTTCTCCAGATCTTCCCCTCCTTTTGCACATGCACACACATGAGTGTGTGCATACACACAGAACAGGCTTAGATGTGTTTGACAAATGAACTGTAAAGGAATAGATTTCACTGGTGCTGGAAAAGCAACAACACTGCTTTGTACAGTAAGTTAAGAATGAACATTCATAAAGAAATTCTGGTTCCCACTAGTAAATAGTTATAGCACTTGGAAATTAGTGCTGCACGTCAGCAGGGAAGTCCAAAGCACTTCTAAAAATGTGAAGCATAACATTCATTTGAGACTACTGTGCATTTCAGAATCCAAGCAGTGTTTTTATTTCTGATGTGAGTAGCTTGTGAAGAATGCAAAGGACGACAATAAACTGATACCTTTGCACTCTTCTCTCTGCCATGATGTTGTTGGAGAGCTTTGAAATGATTCTAAGATTTTGGGCATTTTAACAAGGTTTAGTCCTTTAGGTAAAATTGAAAGTGTGGATTTCAGAATATATTTCTTGTTAACATAAGTACAAGGAAACACCTAAGTCAAAAGGAATATATAAATTTTAAGAAGTGATTTGTGGATTGAGCCATGGCTACAATGGCTATCCTGGGCCCATTGAATTCAAAGACATACTTTGCCATTACTGTGACTCCTACATACCCGATTAAATACAAACCAGTGACATTATTCTGCGTTGACCATGTCAATGATTCTCAAGTAAAAATTGCACTATTCAAGGTTATGGATGTTACTCTAACACTTTTCTGGTGGCACTAAGAAGGAGGAATGTCCAACTGTTTCTGAGTAGACACTAACCTGGGAGCAAATCCAACTGAACTCAATGGGACTTACATTTGAGTAGACATGTGTAGGATTTCTCAGTTAATCTGCCATAATTATGGTAATTAGGCCGGGCTACTTCTGACATCATCATCTCATAAAGATGTGCATTCACACATTTGATGTCTATATTTTGTTACATGAGAATGGCCACATAAGTGCCTTTTTCCTGACTCACCACTATATGTCTGGAAGTTACTCCTCCATGGGATGAATCCCTTCAAACAGCCTAACCTTTTCACTATTGGAATCAAACTTACTTATTGCAGAACCAGAAGGCTTTTCATTCTTTTCCTCCTTTTAAGTTGAACTTCTTTTTCCTGCCAGCAAACCATGTCAAATCTTTAATCAGAATACTAATAAAATGAGTTTTAAAAGAAGTTCCACTGGATTTCCTTTTTTTTTTTTCAAGTTTAGCAGCCCCAAGTTCAGTGAATGCCTCTACACGGCAATACTAAGTCAGTATAGCAGTATGTAGGCTCCCCCACCTTTTGCTGTTGTTGATCAAGTTGTGGATTTTCCAGTTATGTTGAATGTTCATAATGCAAATGACCAGGAATGGATGACATTCAAGGCAGCACAAACAGTTCAGCAACACCTAAGGTCATGTGATAGGACTCTTGGTTGTTTCCATGACAGGAAAAGGATGATGATTTGTTGTGGACATATCAATATTACCTGCAGCCACCCTGAGCTACTTTGGGAGGAAGGGTGGGATATAAATGGAATAAATAAATAAGGGTTGTATTCAAGGTTATGCCAAGTAAGTTGTTCTGTTAGCACAAGGATTTCTGCTTGCACAATGGGACTTTCCTCCCCTCTCCTCCTCAGTCTCCCCTCAGATCTGTTCTTCTCCCAACCCTCCATTAAACACACATTAAGCCGAAGGAATAAGATGTGATTATTGTTACTAACAAACATTAAATTAACCAAAACATTAATATAGGCAGTAGAGATGTGCTGTGTCTTAAAAATGTTGCTGGCCTTGTTTATTTATTTCTTTTTAAATTGACTTCCATTGAAATTGCTTATGTAATTGCTTCACTTGTCGTGTAGTCATGCATAGGGACATACAAAGCTCCCTTATACTGACTCAAACCATGGTTCCATCTATCTCAGAATTGTCTGCACTGACTGGCAGCAGCTCTTCAGCATTTCGGACTGGGGAAATTCCTAAACCTCCCTAGAGAAGCCAGGGATTGAACCTGATGCCTTCTGCTTACACAGCAGATGCTCTATCACTGAGCTTTGGCTCTTCCTCTGTAGGGTTGCCCTGATAGCAACAGAGAAAGACAATGCACCACAGCACATTAATTCAGCTTCAGCAATCAGAATAATGTTAAATAAATATAAATATAAAATATTTATTGATAACATCAGATTTTGTTTGGGGTCAAATCTAGTGCCAGCCTGAGATATTCAGACAAATGCTACTAGTCTCATAAAAACTCTTTTGGCTATGTTTCAGCTTTCTCAGATGTTTTACCTGAGCAGGAACCTCCACATTTAGTAATGATGTATGGGTGCCAAACCTTTATTGCAACCCATCGCCTTCCCTAGAAGTTTCTCAGACGTTTCTTCTAAATTCATTTCACATTTGCCTGTGAAATCTAGTGACAGGGCTTGAATCATAAGAGAACACAAAAAGGTTCCAAAAGTGCAATCCAGCACACATTTACCTGACAGTAAGCCCCAATGAAGTCAGCAGGGCGTAGTTCTGAGCAGACTTGGATAGAATTGTACTGTAAGAGATGCAAGGAGCAGATGCACCATAGCACATATTGGGAAATTCTTTCATATTTATTGCTATTTTATAATAAATAATAATAAAATTTTATTTGTGAGTCGCCTATCTGGCCGAATAAACGGCCACTCTAGGTGATGTACAATATCATAATAAAATACA
The DNA here is from genome assembly GCF_030035675.1 of Rhineura floridana. Lineage (NCBI taxonomy): Eukaryota > Metazoa > Chordata > Lepidosauria > Squamata > Rhineuridae > Rhineura > Rhineura floridana. The sequence continues at coordinate 56,763,255 of NC_084484.1, read as the reverse complement.
ATATAACCAGAAATATAATAATTAAAATTAAACAGCACTAAACAACATTAAAAACTGACCTATCCCCGGAGACCCCATAGGCCTGCCTGAATAGCCAGGTCTTTAAGGCCCGGCAGAAACCTGTCAGGGAGGGTGTGTGACGAAGATCGTAAAAATACGATATTTAAAAATATTTAAATTCTGTTTAGGCTGCAAGAAATACAAAAGCAGAGAAATGCTAAAGTGTTTTTTGTTGCTGTGGATAATATTGTCTGGAGCCTGCAAACAAGTGATTGGGAGTTAAAACAGTTCTCAACTGTCTTTTAATTTAATGCAGACTTCGAAAGACATATGTTGACCTATGGGCTTTGTCAGAGTTTAAATAAGAGTGCAGGAAGTGATACCCAGAAAGAAAGCTGGAACACCTGTATAGGTCAATGTTGGTCCATCATGCTTAACTAATTTTTAAGTGACCTCTGATCTCGATTTCCAGAGGGCCATGGGGATTTGTGTCTTTCATCCAGAAAATCCTACACCTGCCTTCAATTAATGAAACTCGACTTAACTTTGTTATCTGATCAACTGAACCCACAGTGCTGTGGAAACAATTGTTTTATTATTGTACTGACAAATTATCCTATTAACAACCAGCTACTATGAAAATCAATTAAAATCTGGCTGAAATACTCAAATATCATTGGAGGTACAACTGGGAATAAACTGGTGAGTTAATGTTATTGTGCATGCAGTTCATAAATTAAATGCAACCAGTTTACTCCAAGCAATTCGTATTGATAATTAGAATGCTAAATTATTATGTCATATGTAGAGAAACATAGTATGTGATTTTGGTTTTAATTTATGGGCTGCATACCTGTATGAATCATTTCTAGTACATTTCAAGTTATATTTCACAAGTTTCTCATTTCCATACTTATATACTCTCTCTCTCGTGTGTACACACTTAATATTTATATATTCTAGGCTAAATATTGTTCATAGTTTCACCTGTTTAGCTAAGGCCTTCTGAACTACAAACATTTTTCTTCCACAGTGGGACCTGCAACAAAAAGTGCAGTGGAGCATTCCTGTCCAGTTACAATAAGTATATTGAAACTACTTTACTCAGGGCCATCCCAAGACATTTTGCTGCCTGAGGCAACAGACAAGATGGAACCCCCCCTTCCTTGTAAAGAAGCTAGCTGAAGTTAGCAGTTACATAGGGACATAGAAAACTGCTGTAGACTGAGTCAGACCATTTATTTATCTACCTCAGGATGGGCAACACTGACTTGCAGCAACCCTCCAGGGATTCGGGTAGAGTTCCTTCCCAGCCCTACCTAGAGATGATTGAACCTGGGATCCTTTGCATGTAGAGCACATGCTCTATCAATGAGGTATGGCATTTCCCTGTTACTTCATTGCTGGTGATGGAATAGCATCCTCTATACCTGAGGACTGCAAGTTAGTTTGGGGCAGGTGTGGAGAAGTGGATCTTGCCAGCAGGCTAGATTATTATTTCCCTCATCCCTGCAGGCCACATTTGTTAGATGGATGGGTCTATCCACCAGTCAACCACTTGATGCCACAATGATAATAGGTGCCCCCTTTTTGTCTGCATGATTTGAAATCAAACTATATGGACAAATGTACAGCCCACAAAGCCTCTTTCAAAGCACTATGTGAGATGTTGATTGTCAGATTTTGTGAACCCAATTGCAATACACTCAAAATAATCCAACAATCAGCTAATTTTCAGGTCTTGTGAAGTTTTCTACAAACTTCCTTTGGCTGAGCCAAGACTTTACCTCACCCTGGTAGAACAGGGGGCATGTTTTGGTCAAAATGGCCTCATGGGCCAAATGGGGAGGCCTGATGGGTTAATTAGGCTAGCTGGCTAGTGGTTTCCACTCCTGGTTTAGGAGGTGCAAGCTGGACCATGTGGCACACACGGTTCTGTCTTCCA